>NC_065548.1:42373641-42686141 GCF_022605725.1 Anthonomus grandis grandis
TAGGTACCTACAGATTATGCAAGAATTATCTGATAAAGATTTTGCTAAACGTTTAATGACGTTTGAAAAAAACAATTTATTAAACCTTAAACTTTAAAAATAGTAAACGGAACGGATTGAAAAGTTCACTGCCCCATCAAAGAAATATGGTCCAAGAAGCTTTATCCCAATGATACCAGCCCATACATTAAGTGAACATCTATGTTGATGATCCAGTGGTATCACATGCCTTGGATTTACATCGTTGTAATAATGGAAGTTGTGTCGTTTTACAAATTAATTTTTATGGAATGTCGCTTCATCAGTGAACAACACAAAGTCAAAAAAGTCCTGTTGCAGTTGGATTTGATGCAAAGCCCAGCGGCAAAAGTTTCGGCGATTAGCAAAATCTTGATCGCCTAATTCGTGTACAAGCTGTACGTGATATGGATGAAATTTATGTTTCCGGGTGATTCTATTAACAGTGGATTTTTTAATGTCCAACTGCCTTTCAATTTGCCTACAAGAGACATGCGGATTTTCTACTAGGGCTTGCATAACAAGCAATTCATTTTGTGGATTTGCCCCTGTTTTTTGTCTTTGTGACATTTCATAATTTAAATTTCCAGTACTTTTAAATCTCTTCTTTAGTCTTTCAAATGCCAATCGATTTGGATGTCATTCCGCATCCGGACATATCTGTGCATAAACTCTGCTTGCCAGTAAATAATTTTTCTCACTTGCACCCAAATAGTAAATCATTTTTACCATAACCTCTTTCGAAAAATTCATTTTTAATGCAAAAATGTTTCGCTTTAGTGATAAACAGACAACACTAAATCTTCTGTCAAAGTAATTGCTTGATTTTTGTGCAACTGTTATTTCCATGGCCAATTAAGCAAACTTCTTTTAAATTAAAACGCGACTATTGTGGATTTTAAGGGCGAAATTAGGAAAAAGTGTAAAAAACTCGATAACTATTACAAATAGGTATAGAACATGCTTAACAAAAAAGAAAGCTTATCACATTGTGAACATTTTAGGATAAAAAATATGGGTCATTCCATTTGAAAAAAATAAGATATGATTGTTTACATTTTTTGGTTTTGGATAGAGTATTGCGAACACTCTGTAGAATATTATCAAATTCTCATAAGACCATAAAGTAAGTGTAAGTATGCACTAACAACCTACAAAAGACTTGGTTGTAGGATTCCAAATGAGTGAATTATTTTTGTTTTTGTGGAGACGTGCAAACGTCGATTTTTTGATAAAATATTAAATATCTCACAAACGGGTAAGTTTTGGTATAGACGATGCTTAACAAAAGGTATGCAGAATTTTTAAAGCAAACCAAAAATGCAATAAAATATAGGGTGTTCCATTTAAATTAAAAAAGTTGTGTATCATATCACATTTATGAATCACCCTGTATATCCAAAAATATTTTTATGTTATGCACCTTAGACAGTAAAAAATTTTTTTTGTATCACTGTATAAGGAGCTATCGTCCGTTATCGCACTAATGGGACACCCTGTATAGTCTATTGCATTAATTGTTTTTGTTATCATCATCGGAATAGAGAAAAGAAAGTACAAAATAAAAAAAAAGAAACGAAACAACCACTAAATTATGCTTTATTGTTCCTGCAGTAATTTCTTAAAAATGTATTTTTTTAAAGAATATAAGCTAAAAATGTTTTCGGTATTAGTTTGGCAGCTATTTATAATTTTTGAAATTTGATAGGAAAATGATCTTTTATAAGTTTCAGTTGAGTGAAGCAGAGGTGTTGTTAGCCTTCCTTTATACCGGGTATTAATATTGTGAACATCTGTGCGAAATTTTATTTTATTATATAAGTAAGGTGGAGATCTTAAATTAATTATTTTAAAAAACATTGAAGATGCGTGAAAAATCCTTCTGTTGTGCATAGTCAACCACTTGGTTTCCTTAAGCTTGTGTTTTATGGGGTTGCGCTTTCTTATGCCATATATTAATCTAAGGCACGCATTTTGAAGTTTCTGAATTCTACTCTCTTCAGCAGTTCTCAAGCATGGACCATATACTGCATCGCAATGATTAAGCTGTGATAGGACCAGCGAATCACACAGTAGAATTTTTGTTTTTCTATTTAGAACGTAACGATGTGTATAAATATTTTTAAGATTTAAAAATCCTTTTTGAATACATGAATTTACGTGCTGCGTGAATCACAATCCAGAATCAAACCCAAGCTCTTGCAGTGCTCGACGTGTTTTATAGGCTCGTTATTGATATGAATTAGGTCCCTATAATACTGTAAAAAACTCTTACGGCTACCCTTGCCCCCAAACAGCATAAATGCTGATTTCATAGAATTTAATTGTAAACAATGATTTTTAGAAAACTCGTAAATGCTGACAAGGTCATAATTAATGGCAGCCACTGCTTGGGAACTTTCAACTGGTTCAAATGAGAGATATATTTGAGTATCATCAGCATAATAGTGCTGCTTAGATGATATGAATATTTTTGGCATGTTTGATACATAGATTGAAAAAAGGATTGGCCTAAGGATGGAGCTCTGAGGCACGCCAGAAGAAATCTCCAGAATCTACGCCATTATAAGAAACAGCTTGATACCTATCTCTAAGATAATTAGCAATCAACGCGCATGCCCCCTCCCCTAAACCAACAAATGACAAAATATTTATTAAAAGATCATGGTTGAGAGTATCAAAGGCCTTGCTATAGTCAAGCATTACCAGTAATGTTAATTTATTGGAATCAAATGCTGATAAAATATCATCAGTTATAGAGGCCAATGCCGTACAACAGCCGTGGTTTGATCTAAACTCTGATTGTGTCACTGGTAAAATTGAGTTGTCTTTAACATATTTCTGAAGCTGCATCTCCATTACTTTTTCTAATATTTTTGATAGCGTTGGAAGAATGCTTATTGACCTCAGATCGCTTAATGTAAGAGGATTTAACGTCTTGGGTAAAGGGCTAACTTTCGCTTTTTACCACATTGAAGGAAAAACAGAATTTTCGAGACAGAAGTTTATGACATGGACAATATAAGGTAGTAGAAAAGGCAGGCATAGTCGGATGGTAAGTATATTAATTTCATCAATGTCCGTGGCAGTAGTTGTAATGTTATTAATAACCTTTTATTTGACAAAGGAATTTAAAGAAGAAAATGTGGACAAATCTTATATACTGTCAAAGCGGATTCCTTTATTGGTGAAGAATGAGATCTGTGAAGTTCAAAATAGAATCGCAATATTCGACTCTAATACTTACAATCAGCACTCCTGCAGACCTCCACCAGTGAATAATAAGAACGAAGTTTGTGCCGATACTGAATCTATTAGGCTGATACCACTCAAACCTCTTTAATTTAATCATACCACAACATGGAATATTTATCAGCGTCAATTTGAACCTCCTGCCAAGGCAAACGATGGACCACCCAGAACGAAGAACTTAGGGCGATCGTTGTTACGTTCGCCTTGCGAGAAGATACTGCTGCCATCCTGCATGGAATGTCCTCCGAGGAGCAAGCAGTCTACGGCCATTTGATAAGGCATTTGGAGATACGTTTTGGCTAATCAGACCTAAAACCTGTCTACCCCATGCAGTTGAAAAATTGGTGCCAGAAGTCAGGAGAGTCCTTGCAAGAATTTGAAGCTGATATTGCTCGTTTGGTTCAACTGGTATATCTAGAAAGGATTATTGAACATTTGGCAGTTCAAGCACTCCAGGATAGACACCGCGATAATAAAATGAAGTTTATATTTTAAGTTGCCAAGAACACGATCGTCAGAAAGGCCACGAAGGTCAGGATTCCAAGAAGGGGCAAGAAGAACGGAAAAGTGGCAAGGCAGCTCTCATAAGAAGGCACTGTTCAGAAGATGCTAGTCCCACTTCCGCCAATCCGGAAAACTAAAGTGGATCAATGCGAAGAGGTGATAGTCAACCTATATTGTCATCGAAGTGGCAACGTTGCCTCCAAGCTATGTGCTTTGTTTAGAATTTGCTCTACTTATAAAACTAGTTTTTCGTACGTTTCTTTAAAAATTAATAAGTTTGGCCTTCATAGATATATCCTAAGCAGTTCTGAGACTTGACTGGTGAGTGAGTTTCCATAAAATCCAAGAATCACTAGTAAAAATACAAATAAATTTGTGACGCCCAGTTCATATCGATTTGTGTAGTACCTTGACTAATATTTGCACTGCTGGAGCATTTCTTGCGACGTTGTCACGTACATCTAAATAACTGATTTTTGATATTTGATATATCGCATAAAATGACTAACACTAAATTGTGCAAGATATGCAATAAACGTGGAAAAAAAACTGAAGCTCAACTGTGAATGTTGTAAAAGATTTTTTTACTAAGAGTGTGGCAACGTTTCTGAAGTTAATGCGCGGCTAATGCAATAAGAAAAACTCCATGGGAGTGTGAGGAATGCAAGAGGGATATTTCTTCTCAACGTTCTACAACTTTTACTGTTCCTAATTATGACAATCAGGGTATTAGCAAACTCGAGCTAATGATTCGGGAGTTGCAAGGGGAAATGCGTGAATTTCGTAACTCAATAGATTTTTTAAATGAGAAATTCAAAGATGAAAGGAAAAGATTCAAAATACTTTCAGACATGGTGACTGAAGTTTTGAAAGAGAATAAGCAGCTAAGAGAAAAAGTTGAGAAGCTGGAAACCACCTTAAATGTGCATCAAGTTGAAAATATTAAAAATAATATTTGTATCCGCGGCTTAATTAATAACAGCAATAAAAATAATGTCAACAAATAGATTACTGCATTTATGAATTACTTAGAAGTCCCAATATCATTAAATGACGTCAACAATATTCGCCTTTTTGAGACAAAATCTGGACTTAAGGCTACTGTTGTGCTGCCCAATCAGGATCTAAAAAATCATATCCTAAAAAGCCCGGTACCAAAAGGGTAAAATTGTAATCCGCAACTTGGGTCTGGGAATAGAAACCACGTCTATTTTTATCAGTGACGAACTTACTAAGAAAAGATATGCCCTATTCAAAATGGCCCAAAATTTCAAGGAAAAAAATTACAGATATGTATGGCATCAATCTTCATAAGGACGACGGAGAAAAAGCAATATGAATTAAAAACGAAAATATTTTAAACAAATTGTTAGAATAGATTTAATTCTAGGCTATAGGTACTATATACTGTTATACTGTTTATGTTTGCATCTATTTAAAATGTATCTGGAAATTGCTCACATTAATATTCGCTCTCTCCTACCAAGCACTGTAAATCTGCGGAATCTAGTAATTGACTTAAATATTGATATTTTGGCAGTAAGACTGATCCGTTAAACTGCTAGATGTGGGCGAGGAATTAGACTCTTTTGAAAAAATTTAGGTGATATTTTGCATTAACAAAATTCGATTTAATGTTGGTATTATTTACAGGCCGCCTAAACTTAATGTGGTTAAGTCTATAAATTGTTTAGAAAACTCCATTGGTAAAGTTATACCATTGAGTGGTGAAATTCTTGTCATGGTGACTTTAATATAAATCTTCTTCGCCAATTTACTGGCGCTAATATTCTGAACAATTTTTGGTTTACATATAATTTAGAACAAATTGTCACCTTTCCGAGCCATTCAGTTGGCACTTCACATAGCCTTATTAACTTATCATCTTGTCGAATAAGACTCCTTAAAGGTGAAGTTCGGTATTATAATATGCATGAAAGTACTGATAATCAGGTTATTTGCTGCGAGTTAAATTGCAATTTTACCCGTCGGGCACCCAAAGTTGTGGAATATACGGATTTTAAAAACTTTGATCATGATGATTTTTTTGCTAATCTTGTAAATATGAATTTAATGCTGGCTCTATACCCGATAAAGTTGAACATTTAAATAGCAATATTATCACTCTGTTTAACGTTCATGCCCGTAAAAAAACAGCCTTTGTAACAAGGTCTAAAACGCCTTGGTTTACTGATACACTGCGAATTATGAAAAAACATCGCAATAATCTTTTAGCTTAATATAAAAAACTAAAGCTTATTGGAATGCCTACAAGGAGATGAAAAATTTATTTATACAGGCCGTGAGAAATTAAAAGAAAGCCTATTTGAATTAACTAGCTCAAACGAAAAATTTAAAATCTATGTGGAATACCTTATCTCAGATGAACGTTAATAATAAAAAAAGAAATATTAGTAATATTTAAAATACCTTAAGAAATGCAAACAAAATAAACCAATTTTTTGCAGACTCAATTGCGAAAATGGCTCCGCCTGTCAGTGAAGATGTACAAAATTTTCAAACAAATAAAATCACATTAAGCAGTTTTTCTTTAAACAAATTAGCAACCTTGATATTGTTAATACAGTAAAGCATGTCTAATGCTTTTGGGTCCGATGGTATTTCTATTCAAATGATAAAGCTTTGTGCTCCTGTTATAACGCCTTTTTTGATTCATAGTTTAAAGCAATGTTTAAGTACTTCATCTTTTCTAAAAACATGGAAAATAGATGTTATCTTACCCCTTCCCAAAGAGTCTAATATTAGTTGCATCTCGGAATTAAGACCCATTAGCTTGCTGCCGGTTATATCAAAACTGTTAATATCAAAAAATAATTTATTCACAGGTACTAGAATACATGCTACAAAATGATTTACTACCAGAGACTCAGTCAGGATTTCGAAAGAACTATAGCACGGCCTCAGTACTAATTAAAATACTAGATCACATAATGTGCAGCCGATAGTGGTAAAACATCTAGCTTAATATTTTTGGACTATAGTAAAGGATTCGATACCCTAAACCGACGGCTTTTATGTGCAAAATTACATTATTACGGATTTTCTGACGGTACATTAGGTTTCTTCAGGAACTATTTTTTAGATAGAACACAGCGGCTACTCATTGACGGGAAGATTGTCTGATTCACTTTCTGTCATTAGAGGAGTGCCTGAGGGATCCATACTAGGGCCGTTATTGTTTTAGATATATACATTTGATATGGATAGGTGTATAAGAAATTGTAATATACAAAGATATGCAGACGATACACAATGGCGTATAAGCTTTAATAAAAATAAATTAAATGACACCGCTATAATTATAAATGAATGTCTCGAATCTATTTACACATATTTTTAAAATAATGGGTTAAAACTTAATCTATCCACATCAGCTGTGATGTTTTTTGGTCCAGGCAAAGACTTAGCTCGACCAAATATGCAACTTTATATGAACAATACTTTAATTCCTAACCCAACCCAACCCAACCAAAGGCCAACCTTCCATCAACCTAAATAGTATGGCACAACAAATCGAACTGCCTTATTTCCGTTTAACCGAAAAGCAAATAACTATACTTATCTAAAGTGTATAAATACGTAAAAGAAAATTAAAAATTTAAGAATTTTTCTTTTAGAAGAATTAGGAATAAATCATAAATTTTATATGACAATTTTAAACTGGCATAATGACTTTGACATACTAATAGGTACAAAGAACCTTAAAAACTTAAATGCACTTATCGACTATGAATACAAGACAACAACCTTACAGAATATTAAAATAACGGGTTTTCTCTTGCATACAATGAGCCAATTAAAAAACTATTTAAAGCTCTAATAGTAATTCACTGACTGTATCTGTTATGTATAAAAAAGGCTTAGCTATTTTACACATTACTCCTGATAGTCTTGTCAAAGTGAAAAATGGTTTTTGTAAAATCCTTAATCCTACCCTCATGTGAATATAAACTTTTATCAAAGAATAAAGGTAATCCCAGAGAACCAGCTTGAAATGTAAGATCTATCTCCTTCTAGCCCAATAAATTTTAACCCAGATTCTCAATTGAAGTAAACACATCTAACCCCTTTAGAAAAATCAAAAATATTTCCACTTTGCCATGATCATAGACATCATGTAGCATTAAAATTGCTAAAGTGACCTGTTTTTTACTACCCATACCAAAAATAAAATTCGTACAATAAATGATTGTCCTATTTACGTCAAGTCCTACAGGCATCCTCCTACAATCAATCGAGAAATCCAAGCTCAAATTTAAAATCTGTTAGACAACAAAATCATTCGCTCTTCTATCTTTCCCTATTCCGCCCCTATTTGGATAGTCCCCAAAAAAGACGATGCTTCTGGCATAAAAAAATTCGCATGGTCATAGACTTCCGCCATTTACGCGAGCAGACTATAGATGAAAAGTATCCTCTTCCCAGAATTAAAGAGATTCTGAAAAATTTAGGTAAAAGCACCTATTTTACAATGATTGATGTTGCTCAGGGGTTTTATCAAATTGAAATGGATCCTTGATCCATAGATAAAACGGCATTTACTGTGAATAATGGCCACTTTGAGTATCTCCGCATGCCTTTTGGCCTTAAAAACGCCTCTGCTACATTTCAGCGCATGATGGACGAAGTACTCTGAGATTATCTGTATATATTCTATTTCGTAGGGTAAACTGTCCAACAGTGAACCACAGTACACAGAGAACCATTGTCAAATTTGGCGCAACTACATTTACCAACGGTCGTTAGTGTGTGTGGTGGGGACCGCTTAAAGCATCTCTAACGTATGCTAGTCGATTCTCGTCGATCAGTATTATTTTAATCGCGCCACGTGCAATTGTGTAATTTCAGGTAAGCAAACTAAATTTCGTTTGTTCATTTACCCAATGTTTTTGGTGTGTTTGCTCAAATATTTTGAAATGTTTGATAGTGTCATCTATTGCTGATTCTTTTTAGCCAACTTATAAATAATAATTCTTTTGTTTTTCATTATTGCTATTTTGTTATTAATTTTTTTATTGGATAGTAGCAAATTTACACAGTGAACCGGTACACAGTGAATCGGTTCACTGTGTACACAGTAAATCGGTTCACTGTGGACCGTATTATCTATAAAATGATATTTATAAAAAAATTGACTTTTAGCATCATGGCTCGCAAAAAACGAAAACGTAAAATCGGAAGGCACACTGAGGCACAAATGGCTGACGTTCTTGCTCTCAAGAATACGAGAATTAGCCTACGAGAAGCTAGAAGGAAATCTATTCCCTATCCAACACTTCGGAGATACTTCATGAAGCAGCAACAGTTAGGAGACGATGTTCGACTTACTCCAAACTATGAGGTTAACAAAGTATTTACAGTGGAGCAAGAAAAGTCGTTAGTGGAATACATATATGAATGTGCTTATGCTTTTTACGGCGTAACAAATAAAGATTGTCGTAGGATTGCTTACCAAATGGCAAAAAAAAAATAATATAAAAATGCCTGCTTCATGGTCAAAACAATATTTAGCTGGAATAGAATGACTGCGTTCTTTTCGCCAAAGACATCCAACCTTGACGCTAAGATGCCCAGAGCGTTGTAGTCTAGCCAGAGCAACCTCTTTTAATCGATCAAATGTGGGAAAATTTTTTGATAATCTTTATAATATTTTGCAAAGAGATCCACGGTTTGCCGATGGGACGCGAATCTTTAATTTGGACGAAACTTCCAGTACTACCGTGCAAAAACCTCAAAGAGTCTTGGCACCCAAGGGTATAAGATGCTTGTCCAAAGTAACCAGTGGAGAAAAGGGAACATTAGTTACTACATGTTGTATCGTAAGTGCAAGTGGGCAAAGTCTATCGCCAGCTTTAATATTTCCCAGAGTGCATTTTAAACCGCATATGCTTAATGGAGCTCCACCAGGCTCTTTGAGCTTGGCAACGTCCAGTGGCTGGATGAATTCAGATCTCTTTAGCGAGGTGATTCTTCATTTTGTCAAGCATCGCTCATCTTCAAAAGAGATTCCATCCATATTGATTATGGACAACCACGAATCGCACCTGACAATCAAGGCTATTGATATTGCAAAGGAAAACGGTGTTAATATTTTAACCCTTCCACCCCATACAACGCAGAAAACCCAACCATTAGATGTTGGTATAATGAAGCCGTTTAAAGAATATTATAATGCCTCTATTGATTCTTGGAAGCTGAGAAATCCTGGGATTCCCGTTACTATTTATGAATTAGCATCTTTTATTGGAATAGCTTATCAGAAAGCTATGACACCATTTACAATTACAAATGCATTTCGGAAAACAGGCATATTCCCGTTTGATCGTAACATTTTTTCAGAAGTTGACTTTATGCCTAGCTCCGTCACTGATAGACCTGACCCTGGGGATCGAAACCTATATATTTTGGACCAAGAGGTGGAAAATGGAAACCCAGATGACAGAGATGATATTGAAGAAAACACAAACTCTTCACAACGTGACATGTCAAAAGAAAAAGCTACTATATCCAATCAACCAGATGGTATCGAGAAAAACCTAAATATCGAGTCTCCTATTCCATCCACTTCGTATCAACAAAACAACGAAAATATTTTTATATCTCCCAAAGAATTTCAACCACCACTCCGTGCAGCCGCCAGAAAAAATACAAGGAAAAGACGCAAAGCGGGAAGGAGTCTAATTGCAACTGACACTCCTGAAAAGGACCTCTTGGAAATGGAGCAACAAGGTAAAAGACGAATAGTTCCGAAGAAGACAAAGAGAGTCCTAATGGAAAGTTCATCGTCAAGCTCAGACATATCGTTGGTTTTAGACAGTGATAATGAGACATCAGAAGATGAAGCGTTGCCAGGTATTAAGTTTGCTCTTGAGAGAGCCCCACTTCCTGATGACTTTGTGCTTGTAGAATTTCAATTAAAGAAAAATATTATTTATTATGTGGGGAAAATTTTAAAAGAAAATAAAAATAGTTTTTCTGTAACGTTCTTGCATAGAAAAGTTGTAGGCAATATGTTTTACATGCCTCTTGTTACAGATATGGCAGATATAGATCTAGCGGACATAAAAACTATTTTACCAAAGCCTCATATTAATGGAAGCACCTCAAGGCAAAATTCCTATTTTAAATTTAATGTTAATTTAGGTTTATTAGATGTTCGTTAAAATTCCTATTTTTTTGTAAAAGTTAAGTTTTTGTTGTTTTGTTTTTTATTCTTAGTTTTTTAAAAGAAGTTCTTATTTTTGTTAACTTATTTTTAGAATTTAAAACTTTAAAACTGGTTGTAATTATTGAAAAATACATAATCATACTTTTTGTTTTTGGTTCACTGTGAACAGTGTAGATGGTTCATTGTACCCACAAGGTGGTACACAGTAAACCACAAAACAGGTTTAAAAAAAAAATTATAAAGATTAACTCTATATTATTTTTTGTTAAATGGTGCCTGTATTTAATACATCATTATAATAACTAATATAAACTGAAGCAAATTTTTACCTTTTCTATTCTCTTTAAAAAATGAGTAAAAAATAAAAATGGTTCACTGTTGGACAGTTTACCCTATACATGGATGACGTCATATTTTCAAAATTTTTATCTGAATGCATTGACCAGATTCGAATCATTTTCAAAAAACTAAAAGAAGTAAATTTCAAAGTACAGCTCGACAAGTTCGAGTTTCTATGTAAAGAAGTAGCATTCTTAGGACACATAATCACCCCGGAAGGCATTAAACCAAATCCTTCAAAGATTAAGGCTGTTCAACGCTACCCTCTCCCCAAAACTCAAATAAAAGCTTTTCTAGGCTTGGTAGGCTACTACCGCAGGTTTATTCAAAATTTCTCCAAAATTACCTTTCCTTTAACAAAATGTCTTCGAAAAAATAGCAAGATTAATCCCGAAAATTTACACTATAAAAACGCGTTCATAAAGAGCACATTTCAATTTCGCCTATTCTGAAATACCCAGACATTGCCTAATCATTTAAACTAGATTTAAGAAGCTTTCTACTCTCGCACTCTTCTTAACGCTGCAGAGAAAAATTATTCCACCATTGAGAAAAAACTTTTAGCTATCGTTGATTCCACGAAACATTTACGTCCTTATCTTTACGGTCAAAAAATTCTCATAGAGACCGATGATAACCCACTAATTTGATTGTCAAAAATTAAAGAACCTAACTCCCGCCTAACCCGTTGAAGAGATTAATTTTGACACGAAATACAAAAAAGGCAATGAAAATTTGGTTGCATATGCTTTTTCAAGCATAGAACTCAACACTGTGTTGAAATTAACGATATCCAATCTAAAGCCCCGAATGTTGATAACACTGTTGCAAATCTTGCTGATTTCAACCTGGCAGATTTCGTCTGAAGTGAAAAATAACTTAACCCTATTCCAGGTCTGTCATCTTCAAAATTAGTCCCTGGCAACCCCGAAGCTAATGATAATATCTCCGACGCCATTGTCCATTCTAATAACGACACGACAGGAAAATTATTATCCATATCACAATTGCCTGTAAATTATGCAACTAATAGACTAATTACGGTGACCAATATAAACATGCATTCACAAAACCTTTTAAGAAAAACCATTAGTTTATAAAAATTTCAAAAATAGATCAAAGAAACGAAATATTAAAAATTTTAAAAGAAATTATCAAACCGAATTTCAAAGAGTATTAAAATGAAAACCTCAATCCTTCTACAAAATTAGTATTTTCTAACATCTATTTAACTGATATAACGGACCCTATACATCAAAAATAAATTATCACAAACTACTACCATAAAAACCACAATGGCATAACAAAAACTTACCAACACATCAAACAACAATACTATTGGCCAAAATTAAGAGAATCTATTACTAGTATAATCAACGTTTTTGAAATTTGTCTTTAGAAGAAATATGAAGCCATCTCTATAAAATAGCATACGAGGGTCCATTACTAGTTTAAAAACTCCAAGTATTTCTCCAGGTATGCATAAGCATATTTTATTCCAGATAAAAATGCAATAACGATTTTAGGAAAATTAAGGCATTATTTTCCGCACCACAACACTCCCCAAGAAATTGTTTCAGACCAAGGGAAAGAATTGAATAACAACCTCCTTAAAGAATTTTGCTAACTATTTTGTATACAGCTTCATCACACAACCCCTGGAAACTCTTCCTCGAAGAGTCCAGTCGAAAGACTCCATTCCACTATACTTGAAAAATTAAGGATCCTAAAAATGCAAAATCTCGAAGAAATTCCACAAAATCTCATGACATCTACCATGCTTATCTATAATTAAAGCATACAATCAACGACAGGTTTTTCTCCCTTTTCCATTTTGTATGGCCCTTGCTTAAATAAACCAAATATAAATAACGTTCTGAATCTTTTTGAACAATATAATGAAAGGCGAAAAAACGAACTACTACCCCTTCATGAGGCTATTTACAAAACTATCTTAAAATACCTAAAAACAAAAGAACAATACCGAAAAAACAAACCGTATATAGAAAAAACACATTACGTAATAAAATTAATCCCCAGTACATAAAGCCAATACCCCAACAAAAGTTACCACGGTTATTAAAAATAAAGTAGTAGACATGTCTAAGAAACAACCTGTAACTACGCATTTTAGAAAAATAAAGCGACTTAGACTTAGAAGTAGATTTAATACTATTTGTAGATTTAATAGAAAAATCGGTATGCGTATGTATGTACATACAGCGAATAAGACCAGTGGTGCTGTTAATCCTCAATTTTATACAATATTCAGCTTATTTAATGTAGAATATTAACTATAAAAATTATCTAAAAGGTGTAGCGTTTTATTTTTCTATTCCATATGTTCACTAACGCTCCATTGATATTTCATTAATTTCAATAATTACATTAATAATTTCAGTCAACTTTTTTTATTCATATTTCTTTAAATTCACACTGTCAATGACACATTACTACTGCAACGCATCACTCTCCTGGTTTAATTATCCATGCTTTCTGTTGACGGTCCGTCAATCTTCTGATTGGTCTTAATGAATGTTTTCTCTGATTGGCTGATATTGACAGCTCAGGCGAGAGGTGGGGTCGTTACTTATTTAGTCGGTACTGCATCCATTTTTCGACGACTTGTTCTCGTGTCGCAGGTAGAAGCACACGTAAAAGACCAAATTTTTATTTCCGAAGTTTGTGAAGCAGGAAGTGGCCAATATGGTTAGTAATTTATAGTCCTTAATCTCGTTCCTTTAGGGAACCGTTTATTTCATAATTCTAAATTAATAATATAATAACAGCATTCTCCAAGCTAACTTAAATTTATCCAAAAGAAGCATCATAAATAGTAATCCAAGATTTTGATGGATAGATAATGAAACTTAGCAAGGTGAGTGTGTTACATTTTTAACGCCATTCATTTTTTTTATCGACAGTAAATGTTATAATGTATGTATCACTTTAAACTATTTATTTCGAAGGACCATAATTCAAATAAAACCAATATTTTCCTTTAATCGGTTTATTTGTTTTTCCATAGGTAAAACACTGGAACTAAACTTCGGAAGGATATTTAAACAAAAAACTAATTACTGGTTTAAACCTTACATATAAAATGTTTGTAACCCAAAAATCACGCCATACACTTAGGTATGGGTGCCAATAAAAAAATAAAAAGTTACTTAACCTTAAAACCCATAATAAAAGAACCTTCTATTAAAAGAACCTATTACTTCACAAGTTACAAGGAGACTGCTTTCCGTCCGAAAACAAGAAAGAGAGCAAAACGCGGCACGGTAAAAATTAGAGAGAGATGAAAACGAAAACTACTGGCGCGGCGGGCGACTTCATACAGCTCCGTTTTCTCGGGAGTACAAAAATAGAATCTTTATATTAGGCCACCTTTGGCGGTATTATTTTTGCGCTATACATTTACGAACCGTTTCTGCTTAAACCACAGTTTCAACATAAATACATTTTTTTTTTTAATATTACATCCTTTTATTTGAAACCACAACAGTAAATACAATGGCAACCGTTGTTTTAGGGTTTTACTTTTCCGTTTTCCTCTTTATTCTTCTTCAATTGTTGATGGCTACAGGCTTTTGATTTCCCCGGGAAATTGCTGGAAGCGGTGGAGCTGGAGCTAGTATTAGAGATTCCCAGTCCGGATAGCTAAGTTACAAAAGGCATACATTCACAGCCTCGGTTTTAAAGGCTAGCCGTTCATTTCTTGGAGGAATACACACTACACAGGCCAGTTTATTCAATTTATATATTACTTAATTTAAATATTACTAACCATAGATTTATCTCACTTATTTAAATTTTTATTAATATACCTTTTATTTCAATTTATTGGTACAAATATTTATACTCTATTTCAGAAGTGTATAGAGCATTAAACTGGGGAATTCCGTTCTGTTTGGCTACATTTCGTGGTAGTTCATAGGCGCAGGTACTTATAATATTTATGAATTTAATTTTCACGGATTAAATGCCTTTATTTTGATAGAGATTAAATACTAAATAAATACTTTTAAATCATATTTTAAACGTTAGTAGTCACTGCTACGCTGTAGTGTAATCACAATATTATTATCCCAATATTTAAAAAATGGAGGTATTCAGTCCAACGAAAAGATGTACTAAAAATTCTCCACTATCGCTGAGTGAAAAAGTTATTATTTTAAATGTACATGATTGCATAAAACACGATTACCCTAGTTTTACTGTGCAAGAAATTGTTGAAAAATGTTCTCGAATGAGTGGAATTGGAAAGTCCACCATTTTCAAATTGTTGCGGGAAAGAAAAGTAGCAGGTCAAGTGGAATCTCCCAAGCAAAAGCCAGGACGACCTACAAAAGTCCTTGATGAAAATGCTAAATGTATAATTCGAAGAAAAGTTCACTCTTTTTATTTTAAAAAGGAAATACCCACCCTAGACAAAATTTTAATGGAGCTTGGCCGAGATGACAGTATTCCGTTGATAAGTAGAAAACTTTTATGGAAAACTTTAAAAAATATGGATTTTGCCTGGGAAAAGCATAACCGCAAAGCACTTTTACTGGAGAGCGACGAAATTGTTTGTTGGAGACGACAATACTTGAGAAGTATCAAGCAGTACCGCAGGGAGCAAAAGAAAGTTTTTTATCTTGATGAGACGTGGATTAACGAAGGTTATATAGTCCAAAAAATGTGGCAAGACAAAAATATAACCAGTGCTCGCCAAGCTTTCATAGAAGGCCTGTCTACGGGTATTAAAGTATCTTCGGGAAAAGGAAAAAGACTTATAATCACACATATTGGAAGCGAAGAGGGATTTTTAAAAGAAGGTCTGCTAACCTTTGAATCGACTCGCACAGGAGATTACCATGAAGACATGAACTCAGACGTTTTCGAGGACTATTTTGGTGAAATGATAAAATTTCTTCCGGCTAATTCGGTGGTGGTTATGGATAACGCAAGCTATCATTCACGGCGAATAGAGAAGATGCCAACTTCAAGTTGGAGAAAGCAAGAAATTATCGATTGGCTGACTGCAAAAGGTATTGCGTTTGAAGCAAATTTGATAAAAAAAGAACTGCTGGCAATAGCAAACTAACACAAAACTCGTTTCATGAAACACGCCGTGGAAGATATAGCCGAAAAATATAATATAACTGTACTGCGCTTACCGCCATATCATTGCGAACTAAATCCTATAGAACTGATATGGGCGCAGGTTAAAGGATTTGTAGCAAGACAAAACACGACTTTTAAAATGAAAGATGTTAAGCTACTGTTTGATCAAGCCATTACGGAAGCGACACCAGAGAATTGGCGAAAAGCAGTCCAGCATGTAATTAAGCAAGAGGACAAAATGTGGGATCTTGGCAACCTCATCGATCAGACAGTCGATCCTTTAATTATAATGTCAAGAAGTGATGACAGTTCGTCAGATGACGAAGAAGACTACAATCTATTATAATTTAAAATTGTTATACACTGTTCAAAAAGTGCCAGATCCAAAAGTGACATTTTCAACTGTTTTACTCTACATATTATGTTCAATAAATTTGTGAAAAAAATATATTATTCCATTTAAACAAAAGTAACTTTCTAAAATAAAATAGCATTTAAGTACATTAATTATAAGGTAAAAAACAAGTCCCAGTTGCACGCCTTTGGCGAACCGTTTTCATTGTTTATCAGTGGGTAACAATGGGCAAAACTCATAAATTGACCCAAAACCGGGTGGCACCACCTGCAATCAACGAAAAGAAAGAATTTTACATTGAAACTAATACCCAACTAAGGTAGTGGCATAAAATATTGGTGGATCACCAGGTACCACTTTTGCATACCTAATGAGGTTTTATTGCTCTACACACTTCTGAAATAGAGTATAATCAATATCATAATTTAATACGTCAATTTCTTATCTATAATTTTAGTTATTTTTTGTTCAGTATTTTCAGCACCTTTTTTGGTAGTTAAGTAGATATAACACAGTTAAGGCTGATATGCCTTAGGTAAAAAGGTTCATGAATTTTCCCCTGCCTACTACAAATATATACAAAAAACTTTAATAATTGCAATTTATTTTTCAAGTGCTGAAATCTACCTAGTAGTGAAATCATAATTTAAATGTTACTTTTGTCAAATTTATTTTAATCATATCAACATTATTCATATTTGAATTCATAATAAATTAATAGCATTTAACAGATTAGAACATGAGGTGTATACATATCTTTGATGTAAATATAATTCGGTTGTATTGTTAAGATATTTTTTTTTGTTCTTTTAATCTACTTTATCCAGGGTCATTTAATTGTTAATTGAAACCTATATACCAAGTCTTTTTCTTAGTTTTCTCTCATTTATAAAAAAAAAACTAAGTGGCGCCCTCTTATTTAATAGTTATAATCAAGATTATATTCTTTAATAGCCAGTCATAAGTGAACCTTCGAACAATCCCAAGCCTCCAATAATTCTGAGCTACCGTCTGCAAACTCTTGGCAAAATAGTAACACTGTAAAGTTAACGCCACAAAGGTCTAAACTAACCTTTGCCTAATGACATGCAATTATACATGCTACACAGTCATGTATAATTATGTTTGAAGCAAACAAAAATCAAATAGCAAATATTAGTGATTGTCTTAACATAACAATTATTGAAAATAGACGGTTACCTCTCATCACGGAAGCAAAGAATTTAGGTATTTTCTTTGACAATAGGCTTACGTTTGAAGCACATGTTAAAAAAAACTTGGTCTAGCACATCATAGATTAAAGAAATTTTATCATTTAGAGAAACTTTTACCTTCGAAAACAAAATATTATGTATGCAACACGCTAGTTTTATCGCTATTTGATTATGGTGACATTATTTATCAAGGTTCTATAAATAATAAAATTTCCAAATCCATCCAAAAATTGCAAAACACTTGTATGCGTTTTTCTTGTAACATATCATACAGATAATATATAACTCCCTATTTAAATGATAATTCTATATTAAGCATGACCAAACGACATAAATTTCATATACGACATAAAATTCAGTATCAGTTCAATTGCAACAAAAATGTGGAACATTATTTCCAACGAAGCAAAATCCTTATCACTACAGAAATTCTCAGAATATATTAAACATAAGCTGTTACAAAAACAAATTACTGACGATTCTTTTCTCTTCTATTTTATTTTTTATTTTTTTATATATTGTCTGACTGATTATTATTTAAACTTTGCTTAATTAAAGAAGTTAAATGGCTGGATGGTGCGCCGTATTGTAAAACAAGGCTTCTAATGTTTACAGATATGGCAATATTGATAGTTGAGATACCTATTTTGAAAATACTGTTTGTAATTTAAGTTTAGTGTACCATATCACAAATACCAAGTTAAAAATTTTAATTAGTTCTAGCAAATACTATTGTAATAATTTATGGTATACATTTTGTGAAGAAATTAATTTAAAATGGGTCAGCTCCAATCCTGTAGCTAATAGCTGCACCTTGTCCCAAAAATGTCAGTATGCCAAAGTCCAAAAACTGGTAATCAAAGTTTTTTTTAACAATAAAAAAAATAATTTAACAAGTGTAATATTACTGTATATTAATTAAGCGATTTTTTTGTTCAAGTGAACTCCTCAAATTTTGGAAAATAACACTAGTTTTGTTAATACATCTAACAATAAAACCTTTCAAGACAATTAAATTTTATTTATTTAATAACGACCGGATACCTCATTACATAAATTAATAATATAATAACAGCATTCTCCAAGCTAACTTAAATTTATCCAAAAGAAGCATCATAAATAGTAATCCAAAAACCCAAAACTCATCATCTGCAGTATTAAAAAAAAACAAATCAAATTACAAAAATATGTAATATATAAACCGCCGAGATATAAACTTGAAAAACATTAAGACTAAATAACAGAACTGACCAATTGCTTCTTAAATAAATTCAGTGTCAGGACAAACACTTCAATGTTGCAACTATTTATGAGTTTACAGTAACGATCTATGGGAGAATTTTGACCATAGTTAATACTTCTAAACCTAGTTGGTAAATCTAAGTTTATGCACTCCAACAAGCTACTACAATCTATATAACCATTTACATTTACAACCATTTACACCTACATTCCAACATAACCAGATATAGATGATTCTCAATTAATTCTTAAATCGTGATCAGCAATAAACAAAGCAATCCTAAATGCGCAAAATCTTAAAATTTATGCCAAATTCTTTCCACAGACAAGTTGTGTACTGCCTGATGAGGTGATCAAAATATGGAGGCATATTCTAGCTTAGAACGAACCTTTAATAACAAGCTCTTACAATGCTTGGAACAAATCCAAGCATTTTTAATGATTTAACCGTAATTTCGTTCATTGAAAGATTCTCTTGAAAAATTAACTCCAAATCGCTTACTTTGGTTACATATTTTAACTGTTCGCCATCAATGAGATAGGAAGTAAACTCCTGGACAAAATTATAGCACCACTTGATTTTTAAAGACTTTTTTTTAATAAAGAACAAAAATTAATACTAAGCATTGTTAACTATTCATTATTTATTAACAAAAAAAAATTATATTCTATTTAACAAAACGAGATTTAAGTAACTAAATTTAATACAAGGGAAAACATCGATTTTTACTAACTTCAATTTTGATACAACAATAAAACAATAGACCCATGAAAAATTATAATGAATTCTTAATATCCTGTTTTGCCACCTCTAGCTGCAATGACCGCTTGAAGACCTTGCGGCATTTCTCGTATCAAATTTTGAAATTTTCCCTGTAGACTGTTTTCCCACTCTCTGCTTTCCTCACGAGCAGCACGTTTCTTAGTAGTTTTTCGAGTTCTGCTTTTTGTATGAGAAAAGATATACAGGGTGGCCCATCGAAAATGTAACGCAAGGCATTACAGGGTGGGAAAAAACTTTTCGACAAAAACCAAAAATACGTCAAGTATGTGTGTCAGGGGGACAACTTTTTACATAAAAACCATAGTAAAAAAACTCGTTTTATTTTCAAGAACTCTAATTTTTATTCAAATGGGACGGAGACAATTTCTATCTACAATTTTCAAGTGCATACTCTCACTTACAAAAACTCGCTTATTTTTTGCACCAAATCTCCAGAAATCTTTTATGAAAACTACTTTTAATTACAGAAACTCACCCTTGAAGATTGCAATTTAATAGCCAATGTGACATCTTAGTTAATAAACACAAATACTCTTTTGTATCAAATAATATTTCTTATATTTCTTTTTCAACTCCCAAAGCAATGAAACTTCGTGAAACAAATTTATTAACAGATAAGACATTTGCAGCATCCAAATAAAATCCAGGAAGATCTAATGGTACCACTTGAATTACAAAATAATTCTCCAACATCATATTATATCTTATTCTGTTTCAGGTTTCACTTTTATTATACTGTTATGTGTCCTAGCATTTGTCACATATTTTTGGCAGAAACCACGTCACCAGAAAGCAATCCTACTGAAAATTCTAGAAAAACTAATCAACGAGAACGTTGAAAAATCTAAGGGTGGAGGAATATTGGCCCCAAACCATTACTTTATATTTGTGTTTGTGTTTAAGCAACCGTTTGTTAGATTTTCGTAGTATTTAATATAGTGCTAAAGCTGCTGCTGTTCATAATATTTGATCACTCGTATTTTAGTGCATTTTAAATAAAATTTCCTTTTTTAAAATGTGAAGTTCTGTACTATGAATATGCGAATGATCCTACGCGGTTGATAGAGCAAAGGTTTGGTCTATTAAGGATCTGGCAGTTCCAAAATCAAGCATGAGCTATGTAGCTTCGTGGGGTTATGCACTTACTACTGTGGAGGGATTTGCCAACATCGAAAAACCATTGACCAGGCTTACAGAAGGAGGAGATTCCAATGGTCTCAAGTCTATCAGGGAGCTTTTGATTACCTCAAAGAGGCTTTTACAAGCGCAGCTATTCTAAGCAAAATTTGTACTGGTAACCAACGCTAGCTTACTATATGAAATGAATGTTCCACTGAATAAGCATTTTTAAGTAAATTTGCGTTGTTGTCGTACCTAATGAATTTGTTATACCGTCTGTTATACCTTTGATTTGACTAGCGTTTGATTTATTTACTATTTGCTGTGGATTTATTTTTGTTTTCTTAATTAGTGAAATATCTGCTCCAGTATCAATCAATAATGTTATGTTGTCATTCCCCATCATTTCCAAATTAACCACTACAAAATTAGAGAGTGACAGGTCCAAATTTAAAATATTTAGATTTCCCCCACTGGACCCAAATGGGGTTCCCGTTGGTTTTCCTATTGCTGATTTTCATACATCCTGACAAAGGCATTACCTCTGCCTCTTTGTGCGAATCCTCTATTAAATCTACCCTATTCTATTTCCACTATAACCTCTAAAACTTTGAGGAGGAAGGGTCAGGTACCTGGTATTATCAGTTTGACGCTGGTATTGCCCTTCATAACAATAATTGCTTCTACCCCGATAGTAATTTCCTCGCCTTGGCTTGTGCTGACTTGATGTGAACAACACTGCAGATGAACCGGATTCATTGCTCAAATTTACAAATTAGCTATAGCTTCTTGACAAGTTTCAAAAGTTCCAGCTTCCAAAATTAATTTTATTTTTTCTGAATTTGAATTTGTTTTTAGAGCTTTTACAACAATATTTGAAGCATATTTCTCGGCTACAGAAACTGGTACACCTTCGTTAATATATGCTCTCTTCAATTTTGTGGCTAAGTCCTCCACTTCTGCAGCGTATTTGGACGGCTCTTTGCTATGCTGTCTAAGAGATAGCAATTTTGCTGATATTAGC
Organism: Anthonomus grandis grandis; assembly: GCF_022605725.1. Classification (NCBI taxonomy): domain Eukaryota; kingdom Metazoa; phylum Arthropoda; class Insecta; order Coleoptera; family Curculionidae; genus Anthonomus; species Anthonomus grandis. Next base: position 42,395,794 of record NC_065548.1, read on the forward strand.
TCTGAGCTTTCGCTTAATATGCCACTTTTTATTTTATGACTAATATCAGCTAAAGAGTCTCCATCCCCGATTAAGTCTCTAGCTCTTCCTGTCAATTTTTTTCTAACATAAGCTACAGCATTTTGCTTATTGCCTTCGCAATTAGCTTGCAACAGGCTAAGTGAATCTAAAAATGACTGAAGCCTATCGACTAAACCATCAAATTCTTGAGACAAAATCTTGCTGGCAAAATTAAAAAATTCAATATTTGTCATTGCCATTTTTGTAAGTGTCTGTATTTTCTTTCTTGATACGTATTTCCTAATTCCGATTCTTGTTCTTCTTCTCCTTCTTCACTACACAGCAATTCTTCGTCTACTACTTCCGTATTTATGATTTCAGTGCACGATGTGGGTACCTTATAAGGCACTTTAAGAACCTGAAAGGATCTAATGACTCTATCTCTTGCGGAAGAGAATATTTTCTTAACGTGATAATATTGCTTTTCATCTAATGAAATTTAAATCGAAATAACTATTTTTACAAATCGATTATAATATTTTACAAGATTATCCCTAACCTCGATATGTATTTCTTCCGACTTAGGCACTTTTGCTTTTAAAACTCGTTTTGACTCATTTGTAATTAACTGTTTTAAATTTTGCAATTTTACAAGGATCTCTTCTCCGCTTTTCGTCATAGGGTTAAATAAACATTAGTTCATTTAAAAAAAAAAAAGAAAATTAAATCAAATAAATTAAGAATATTTATTGTTATAGTTATTATAGTACCATTATTTTTGAAAAATTCCAAACATATTGATTAAAGGCCAACTAGAATTTATGCATCAACTGCTTTTTTTTTTTTTTTTTTTTTAAATTACGCAAGTAAAATATTTAAACTTTAACCGTGTTTTATACCTATACGCGAATTTTGATAACTTTTCTGTATTTCCGGCAGTTCCTGCATAAATCTAAAATTCATTATTTATGTATTTATGCTCATCTTAAAACCTATTAATTCATACCTCAACTTACTTAAAAATATTTTCAAAATATGACCTATACAATTATTATAACCATTGAATAAGCAGACCTTTATTTTGATTTTTAATTTACTGCTTAAATATACAAATTTTAACACTACTATAAAATCTGCTACGAGATATAGCGATATTTGGACTGCAATTCCTCATTATTCTTAGTTTACCTAAAACTAATGTGTATACGTAAAGCTAATGTGCATAAAACGTTTGTTCTTAATCTTTGACAATCATGTTCAGGATTCACTTAGTAGTAGTACACTACACGTCACCCGCCTGGGTACGAAGCGCCATGCTACCTGAAAGGTCTCTTTTTAGGGTCCTTCGGTATGATTTTCGCACTTTTAGAAACACTATTACCGCTAATAATACTAGCATTATATACATTAAAACTCTTATGTCTGTGGGAACCGCGATGGCACTTTCGTCGACAATAAAATTTGAGTTCACGTCGCCCGTACTTGTTACTTCGGCGTGTTTTGAACTGGTCCTTCCCATTTTAATGCCCCTTTTTTTGTCCTTTTTATGTTTTAACTTTTCTTTAGCTAAATGATATCTTTTAGGGCAGGGTCGCCATGTAATGGTTCAATCACGTAAGGTTCAAAAGGTGTCAAAAGAAACAACCTCATGTTTTGCATAGGTATATTGTACCTCGACTGACTATCACTAGGCAGCCTAGATACCCCCAATTGGTGTTACAAAAGAATATTGCTTACAATGCAGTATTAATAATTGACACACATTAATCAGTTACCTAATAGTAATTTATAGAATATATAGAGTGATTCAGATTTAGATAACTAACTTGCACTACATCATGTAGACGTGATGTCTTAAATCAAAAGTGGCCAAAAAGAAAATGTCAATGTTCAAGCCAGAGAGTAACTATTGCGTCATCCATAGAGAGTTTCTAGCTATTCTCAAAGCGGTGGAGGATTTCTAAAAGTACCTCTATTTAAGGAAGTTCCTGCTGTAAATTACCCATGTAGCTTTATAATAGCTCATACGTTTAAAAATCGAAAGCATCAAGTGGCAAGATAAATAGAGAAGCTACAGGAGTTTGAGTTTGATACTTGATACTAAGCAGGGCAAATCCATAGACATACAGATGAACCAGCAAGATGGACCTCTCTACAGGACTGCAAGCATTGTCAGAGGAGAAATATGCTTATTTATTAAGAACCACCATCTTCGATGATATTTGGCAAGATGGTTATCTAATAAAGGACCAAGAGGAAGATCCCGATATCCAGATATTCCTAAATTGAAAAAACAAAGAGAAAGAGCCAACTTGAGAAGAAAATGCCTTGTATTCTCTCAATGTCAAGTCGTATTAGGTACAATAGAACTCCCTAATTTTGGATGTTCTCTTTCGGCGGGAAGAGTAAGAAAATAACAAGGACGGCATAGGGGAAAGAAGGTAAAGACTCTGAGAAAAAGGAGAAGAACGATTTTATTGGGTCAATAGTAAGAAGAGGCGTAAGAAATTGATGCATGAAATGCGTTGTTTGTATGTATGGCAAGTTATGAACTGCAGAGAAAATTGAAAGCTTCGATTTTCGAAGGGTGTACAGTCTCTTTAAAAGAATTTCTATTGACGTTGCCGGCCCTCGCCTTCCGACTTAGTACACACACATTTTTTTTAGTTCCTATGCCAAATCATGAAACTTTTACCTAATTCACCTTAAATGTCCAGCTTAAATAATTGCTTTTAACATAGAGAAATAAACTGATTAATATGTTATAAAACTTGGTCCTTCTTAAAGACACAGAATTATTTAGAAATACTTGAAATACCTATAAAGTATAAAGTAAGAGCAAACCGGTCCTATAACTATGGAAAATAAGTAATGTTTTTTTAAAACAATATTTTCTTACTCGATGATACTAAAATTACTCTATTATTCTGTAGGCAAAATTCTATTAAGTGGGGTGATCAGATATTCTAATATTAGTTGAAATTATAGTTTTGCTAGCGAAACACGTATTTCAAGCTATTTAATTTTGTTTTCCTTACATGCTTAAAAACCTTAAATGAAATCCTCGGTATTTGTAAACAGAAATTATATGTTCCTACAAGTTAAAGAAATAATTTCTTACAAGTATAAAAATCAATTTTCTAATGTTGACCTAAAACGTAAACGTGTTTGGATTTGGGATCGAGCTTCTTCGGATTACACACATTACGTCAACCCGCCGATCCTTTTAAAGCTTTGAAATTACAATTTAATTGATTCCTCTGGAAGGGTTATTTTCGACAAAAGGTCTATTTTAAGGCGAAGCTGGTTATTTTTAAAAGGGAATTACCATTTACAAACTATATAGTAATAAATTATTCTTTTTTTAACTTAACTAGATGACTACGAAAATTATTTTGCTACATATATACTAAATAGTTTTATCTATAAGTCGTAGCAAGTAGTTTTTTAAATTAAACACTAAAATATAAGGTTTGTAAAAATGTATTTATTCAAAAAAATATTTTTCACCAAAATAGGTTCAAATTTAAGCAAATTTATTGTGTACCAAATTGATAATAAATGAGAAAATTAAAGGGATCCGATAATCGATATCGCAATAAAAGCATTATCAGCTGAAATTGATAAATCTGCAGGGAAAATAAATGAGAACAAATCGACTTGTTAAATTGAGTTTATGAGGAAATAATTTGCTCTATAATGCTCTCAATGTCTGTTTATTGCTAATGACAGATAGTTAGTTAACAGGTAATTATTTTGCGATAGACCAAACTGCACTAAAATATTAATGACTTATGAAAACTTATAGGGTATTATTAAACCTATTTAATTGGCTTTTGATTATTGAACTTTTCTAACTTAAATATGAATATAATGTATATATATTAGATAAAGTATGCGAGAAGATGATCCCTGAAGAGATCTCTTCCACATTTAATAAAGTGTTAAAAGTTTCAACCAGGACTCGAGCGAACATGACGGATAGAATTAACTAATTTTGTTACAATATAGCATTCCTTATTTCATCATAATGATACGTGATTTTCCGCTGACGTTTATTCGTTCGATTGGCCAGAATGAAATGTACCAATGGTTTGAAATATTTCCTAGCTAAAAACCCAACAGCAAGGGTCTACTACCCATTTCAATAAAAGATATGCAGCTATTCATAGCAATGCTTAGAAGAGGTGATATCCATCTCATGATGCGTGTAGTACATTTTTCAGTGGGTTTCAGAAAGAAGGCATACTGTGTTATACTGTGAAATTCAAGTTGTATGGCGTAGTTTACCTTAACAGAATTTCAATACATTTTAATAGGTATTATTTAACATTATCACATTCTTTTATGCAGCTATATACTGCACGGAGTAAATTCGTTAAGTTATTAAATAATATCCGGATGGAATTAGTAGACATACAAAACTGCTAACGAATCGCATTCCTGAAGTGTAAATTGGATACTACTTATACTTTGTTGAAGTTGTCGTTGTTGAAGTTGTTGTTGTCAATCAGTAGTACTTTCTTACCTAACCTTAATAGTACCTATAAAGATGTGTAACTCTTCATCATTAGTAAAATTTGCGTACTTTTCACAACTATTTTCTTTGATATATTGGTTTTCTTTATAGTCATTAAAAATATCAAGTGGTTTATGGTTCAAGATTATCTCGAATCACTATTTTTCTGGATATGTAATCATATGTCACATGTTCAAAAATGCTGTAACATTATCAAGAACTTGTCTTATAGAGGAACAAAGAATGAAAGATGATGTTATGTTATTAGGAGACTGTGCTACACATGAATTAACATATTTTCTTCTGTCTGAATAGCATCAAGTAAAATATATAAATCATATGAAGGGTCCATTGTAAAAACGATGAGATTCCACTTTTTCTCGAAATCGACATTTTTACGTCATGTAACACCTTGTAACGTGAAGTATTAACACACCAAACCATACACAAGACAAACAATGAAATTCCACTGAAAACCGCAATTTAAAATCGGCAGAACTGTGAAAAAACAACAAGATTTCCACTCGCCCAAGGAAAAACTATTAGGTTTTTTCTCTCTGCTGTTTGAACAGGTCTCTGACATCTGACATTTTTTTGCTTAGTTCTATGCAGTTTCTTGTTGCTATCGACTTCAAAGCAACGATAAAGTTGGCTTTTGTTTATATAATATTTTGAAAATACTTAATAAATCTGTTTTAAGTGAATCTTCCTTATTGGCAGTATTTTGCAATTTCAGAATCACAATGGAAAGTGACTCGTGATGAAGGTGAACGGAATAAATAAGTATTCTGTGCATGTAAATGATTGAGGTGCTTTGATATTGTTGTTGAAACCGAAAGAAGGCATCTTATTGCCGAGTTTAACAATATGAGTACAAAATTTGGTCCAGACAGTTATCTTAGCGATCTCATTGCTGTGCTTCCCATAAAAAAACATAGAACCTTTGATTTTTTTTTATGGTAAACACAAGCACAAGAGGATAGTCCTATGTCACTCTTGAAGTGGTGCTTGCGCGAAGATATTTGTGGGCATTTATCTTGAATCGCTGTAGGTTGTATGCGTCGGGAAATATGTGAGGTGGGAGCCCGTTCCACAAAGAAGATGTTCTCCAGATGAATGAGTCCCGATACAGCGACGTCCTTGGGGTAGGCAGGTGGACTCGATGTTAATGAGCCACAACTGCTAGACGCGTCCTTCTTGCCGGTACAGCCCTGGGTAGAATCAGGCCTGCCAGCTCAGAGGAGCACTTACCGTGATAATAACGGTAGAATAAACAGAGATCAGCCACCTTTCTCCTGTACTCCAGACTATCCAGACTCTTTGTCAGTTCTGGTTTGTCGATAAGACGAATAGCTCTCTTCTGTATAGAATCCAGCAGGTTAAAACTATGCTTGGGTGCAGAGCTCCAGACATGCGAGCAATACTCGAGGAAAGGGCGTATTTGAGCCTTATAAAGAGTCAGCAGCTGTTCTGGTGTACACAGTGTTTTCGTTTTGAAAAGCACTCCGAGTTTTTTGGAAGCCGCCCTGGCGACCTCGGCAACGTGGTCATGCCAGGACACACTGTTGGTGACCTCGACTCCTAGAAGATGTAAAGATGATTTCATTGGCAATGTTTTCCCTGCTATAACCAGCTCCGGGCCACCAAGGTTAGTCTTCATCGTAAATACTGCAGCCTGCGTTTTTTTAGCGTTAAAATTGACCAAATTGTTATCGCCCCACTCCAAGATTGTTCTAATATCGTTGCTGGTTGAAGCTACTTGTTGCTGCCTAAGATTCTGAGAACTTGCGGCGGTCGTTGGTTTGGCGGACTTAAATGTAGAAATAAGTGTGCTGTCGTCCGCAAAGCTGTAGATTGGATTGACAGTGGTTCCTAGCAAATCGTTGATATATATCAAGAAAAGGGTGGGGGATAGAATGCATCCTTGAGGGACTCCAGCGTTAATATTACATTTTTCGGAGAGGTATCCATCGACGGCTACTTGGATTGTTCGTTGTTCAAGAAAACTTTTGATCCAATTCAATAATGAGTTTTGTATGCCGATTGAGGAGAGCTTGGTTAGTAGTCCCTCTTGCCACACTCTGTCAAATGCCTTGGAAATGTCAAGAGCGACTGAGCGGGACTCGCCGTGCTTCTCCATGGCATCCGTCCACAAGTGTGTGACGTAGGCCAGAAGATCGCCGGTGGATCTAAGCTTTCGGAAGCCGTATTGATGATCGCTGATTAGTCCAGATGATTCCAGATATCTTAACAATTGTTGCTTGACTGCCTTCTCCATAATCTTCGATATTACTGGAACTAGTGCAATCGGGTGGTAATTGGAGGGCATCGTCCTCTTACCCTTTTTGGGTACAGCCAGCACTCGAGCAGTTTTCCAGCTTGTTGGAAATTGGCCCTGCTTATACGATGGCGTGAACAGTCTACATAAGGGAGGAGTCAATTCGTCTGCACAACGTTTTAGTATTAGGGCTGGAATTCCATTGGGTCCAGAAGCTTTGTTGGTGTCTACGCTCTTAAGAATTTTATTTATAATTCGTTGGGGAAACGAAATTTCTCCCATCGATGAATTCACCCTTGGCAAATATGGCGGTGTTTTGCCTTGCGAGTGCAGAGTAGAATTGGACGCAAAGAGTTTACCCAGTAAGTTGGCTTTTTCCCTTGCCGTTACCGCGATAGAACCATCATCTGCTGTTAGGGGTGGCAAGACCGACTTAGCAATTACTTGACTAACGGCTTTCGATACCGACCAGAAAGATGACTAACGGCTTTCGATACCGACCAGAAAGATCTTGTTCCATTTCGGCAGTTTAGCAGTTTGTTTTTGATCCTATTGTGACTCTCTTTGCATTCATCAATAATTCGCTTGCAGCTATTTCTGGAGGCTAAAAAGTTCCTCCGATTTTCGATGAAAGGATGTTGACGCCATTTGCGATATGCTGCGTTTTTAGTGTTTACGGCCTTTTTGCAATTCAGGTTGAACCATTGCTTGTTGTTTGATCCGCATTTAGTAGAAAAAGGGATATAAGCTTCCATTCCTGCCAAGATCGTCTCTGTAATTTGGTTTGCACATTCTGAGATGTTATTGGTTCTAAAGCAGACTTCTTTCCAAGGGAATGAGCGATAAAATTCCCGAAGATGGTTCCACTCTGCTGATTTATAGTGCCATACCTTCTGCGGCATCGGAGGATCCTGCGTTTTAACCTCCAACTGGCAAGAGACTGTTATCAATTTGTGGTCCGATGTTCCTAGGGGGGCATGTACTGATACAGTGTACGAGTCAGGGTCTGAAGCCAAGACCAGATCTAGGAGACTCGAGAACTCGCCGTCTCGATCGGGGATTCTGGTAGGTTCCTTCACAAGGCAAATAGCTCAGCTTCTCGCCCTTCATCGTCGTTCTTGTTGCAGAAGCGCAGCCAGTTGATGTTGTGAACGTTAAAATCACCCATGACGATGATTTCTGCGCTTGGGTACTCAATTTGCAGATGGTTAATGCAATTAACCAGGTTCAAAAAGAGCCGTCTATATTGGGTGTTGCTTGGTGGTCTATAGATACAGCAGATAAATTTCGTGGCACCACTGGCTATTATTTTGAACCGAAGACGTCGAAGTTCGCAGGTTCAAGCGTTTCCTCCCGCTGGCAACTCAAATCGTTCTTGACAAATACTGCCAATCCAAAGTTTAGTCGAAATCGGGGGTGTAGATCGTATCCAGGATAAATGAGGTGAACATTTTTTGTTGAAGGTTTCACCTTTGTTTCTGCCAATGCCAGAATGTGAGGCTTATTTGATTGCAGGTGTTGGTGTACTGCATTAATATTGGTGTTTAGGCCTCTGACGTTGCAGAAATTGATTTTTAGGCTTTTTGATCCGCCTGATGGACCCCCCCGACCAGCCTCCGCCCTGAGATCCGAATGGGAGGTGAGTTTACCTCCGGAAAGTTTTGGTCGTGAGGGCGTTATCATGCATTTACTTTTCTTTTCCATTTCCCCTTTGGAAACCGGACACATTGACATGGCGGCGAAACGTGAGTTCCATGGAACCACTTCACGCCGCCTATGTCCTATGGAATGATTATACCGACTTACGCGGACAGAGTCAGTGTGAAAGTGTAAAACACCTTCAAAGACGGTCCTATGTGCTACAAGGCATTTAAAGCCATTCACGAAATCACATTCAGGAGAGTTCAATATTTACAGCAGTCATTGGCTTCGACGGGTGTAGGCCTTAAAGATGGCTCATGAATGATTTTATCAAGTCATTGAAAGGGCGTAAATATCAATATTAATTAAATGATACTAGCCGTCTGTATTTATCTACAGATCTCAATATTAGTATACCGGCTTCCATTTACAATGAAACCAACCCTTTAAACAAGGTATCGTCCGAAACGATCAGATCGCATTTCAACAACAATTTCAACATTTCTTTTAAATACATTCAAAACAACATGCTTCTTTCACTAATACTATCCGAAATGAAACAACTATTGAAATTACACTGAAACATGAAAGGAAGTGCTTGTGGTCTTTTAGTTTATAATAACAATATATTTAGGAATTCCTCTTAAACATTTATACTACAAATATACATTGAACTTCTTTTTGATTTAGCAATATATGGTTAGAGACAAAATACTTAGCTTCTGATATTGTTTTAAAAGTTTAAATATTGTTTATATTATTTTAGAGAGAAACGTCACACATCTGTAGTAGTAGTTTGGGATAGTTTCCAACCGAAACGTGGTGCTAAATTTAAAATAAAGAGAATGGAAGTTCCAAAATAGAATAGAATTTATCAATTTACTACTATATTAATGTCTACTACTTTCAAATACCGATTCTAGTTATCTATTGGTAAAATTCTACCTAAAAATAATTTTAATTTTTATATTTTAATAGTGTTACTAGTCTATAAAATTTACCAACATTAATCTACATGACTAAATTCACTGAAAAATGCTACCAAAATTAAGAAACAAAAAAAGTTACATTTACATACACATCTACTGATTTGCAAACATGTTGTTTAAAAAGTATACTCTGCATCCGATATCTGAAAGTGACGAGCACAAGTTATACCGTGATCGGACTATACTTACTGACCAATAAATATAAATAATAATAGACCTGATTTAATTTTAATATACAAAAGTTTTAGGAGAACAACTCACATTGATACTGCTATCCCGAAAAATAACAACTTAAGAGTAAACTACAAATATAAGGATTTGAGACAGCAGATATGAATCATTATTTGAAAAATCAGCACTGCTATCCACATAACCTATGGCCTGAAAGTTTGCTATAAACTCTGACATATTCTAATTCCTGTATTAGATATGACATCAAAGGTAAGCTAATTAGCCATAAGCTAAATTATATTTAGGAAATTCCTATTATTAGGAGAAGCTTATTTGACTTGAGAGTTGTTCAAACTTAACCAGTCAGTCAATCTTAATCTTAATTTAATTAAGAAAAATATATTATAACATTTTACTTTTAAGAGAAATATAATATTACACCCTGGATAGTAGACCGAAAGATTAGAGGCGGATCAGATTATACTCTTATATCCTATTTTCAAAGTATATAAATATTAACATAGATTTATACTCTGTTATTCAATATTCCTTATATTTAGCAAAGAGTTTTAGAACTTTAGAGAATTATATAGAAAATTAAAACAACATGTTTGGTAATAAAATAATACCTTTGTTTTTAATATTTTTGGGGTGTATATTAGCATGGGCTCTTATTTTCCCTTTAAACTCTATTGAAATATTTTTCAGTACATAAATAATTTTATGGACAAAAGTATCAAGATGTAGAACTTCTCGGTTGGACATTATTACCCAGTGAAATTTATCAATTTTGGAAGATCCTATCATATTTTCTAAAATTAAATATTAAACGGCAATACATATTTTGTGTTTTGTATTCGAAAGCTTGGTCGGATGCTCGGATGCAATGTCTTAAGCAATCTATTGTCCCTTACTACTTTCTCCCTCTTTTTAATTTAACGGTTAAAATTGAACGGCCACTATACAGGGTGTCCCTTTTCAAATGGTTAGAAATGCTAGAGTATATACAGAAGCCATAAAGAAGTAGTTTGAGATAGGACACCGACGGTCGGCAGTGCACCGTTTCCAAAATACAGGGTGTTGAAATTTTAGTAAAAAAAATCGATTTTTTTCCTCTGCATTAAACCCGCTTATATCAATTTGAATGAAATTTTTAGGTTTTAAATGATAGGTATTCAGACAACGTTTGAGCAATTGCAGGTGATTTGACCTATCTTCATGCGAAAAAATAAAATCCATACAAGGATCCTCCAAAACTTGTTTGTCACAACGAAAAGTTAATATTATTACAATAAACAATTAATAATTCAACTAAACAATAAACAATTTAAATCAAAAATTATTAAAAAAACAACTTAAAAAAAACAATTTAAGCAATAAAAAAAATTAAACAATAAAAAAATAATTTAAATGCTAAGTAACTGAAACCAAATGCTTAAAGTGTCCTCCATGCATTTTTACACTTTTCTGCACCTATTGACCCAAGATGCTCGCACGCGAGTAAAGATCCCTGGATCGTTTCTCAGAAAGTACGCAGCCACCGACTCTAGCAACAAGTCTCTGTTGGTTACAAGTATTGCCTGGATGAGCTGTTCCATGACGCCCCAGACAAAAAAGTCTAGAGGTGCCAGATCAGGTGACCTTGCTGGCCAAGGAACTAGACCTTCTCTACCAATCCACCTGTTGCTGTATGTCTAGACAACATTTTTTAGTATTTGTAAATTTTTTGGTAGCTTTAAGTATCCATGCATAATTATATAAAATTGTTTATGTTAATCGATCAAGGTGTTTGCGATGGATTTTAAGCTCACGTTTGTTATAAGTTCGAAAGGTCGTAATTGGCAAATAGTTAAAAGTATGATTACGTTGCTCATCTTGATTTCTATAATTACGACGAATTATTATCTTAAGATTGATATAAATAGTTGTTAATTTTTGCGAATAAAGGAGTATTAAGTTTTACACCCAGTAGTCTTTCATTGCTCAACCTACTACGGTCAAGCCACCTTCTCTTAAACCTATAGTGAGGCTGCTATAGGGTAGTAGGAAAATAGGGTAGTAGTAGGTTGTTATTAATAAAAAATATATCTCGATTTTTCTCTTGAACGACAAATATAAGTTTAGACTTTTTAGCAGAGTTAAGTTTTAAAGAATGTTCTTGTGAAATATTGATTTTAAAACATCAGTGATTACTGTCTTTTTTAATGCATGGCAACCAAACAAGTAAAGAAAAGATATGAGAAAAAATGCACAAGAGACTACGACAGAACCGAACAACTCATAGATTGTATTTATATATCGTTACTATACCATATATGCATGCAAGATTGAATATTTGACCTGTGTAAATGAAAATACAGGACGTGCAGATTATAATTGTTCTTATTACTTCTACGGCTAGTATCGATACTCAAAAATTAAGTATTTCTTATAAAGTAAAGTTACTCTAAGAACAAAGGAATTTATTTAATGAAAGTTAAACACATTTCATTATTTAAAAACTTAAAGCTTAGTGAAGTTTAATGTAAATAGATTTTAAATAAACGCGATCTTTTCTATCTCCATATAAATTGAAAATCAGGACTTAACTCTGAAATTATTTTACACCACTGTTCGCTAAACATTATAATAAAACAAAAAGTTAGCTGTAATTCATTATTAGTAGTTCAAAGTATTAACAAGGCAATTTTTTTATGAAATCATTAAATAAATTCATGAACCTATTCTCATCAACAGAGCTTTGGTAAAGCTTATTAAAAAATCTGATTAATTTAACTAAATAAAAAATACGAGTAACTTATTAGGCTTATAAATTGCTCAGCCGGTGTCCATTTAATTTAAAATTTAATTAAATTTATAATCCCCGACTTATTCAACACATTTCAAAAAGAGAAAATTGCTACTTTTTATAACTCAAATATGTAGCGTTTATTTGTTTAAACAGACTTTTTGTTCTAATTGATTGTGCAATAAATTTTTAGTATTATAAAAGATTAATGCAACTTTATAGCCTGTTATGTTTAAATTACTAATTTAGGAATTCATAAAAATGTGGAAATAAACTGTGGTAATATACATTTTTCCTCTCAATATTTTTCTTTATTTTTATTGCTTATATAACTATGTTAATATTAAAGACACACCATTAAAAAATATTTACTTATTTATTTTTTATAAGAAATATTCGGAACTAAGAAGCTGGATGTATGAATTGCTTGACCCAAAAAAATATTAGATGAAGTGTAAAATACCATAAACAAATTTTAAATAGCAAATAAAATGCTTTATTGACAATTTTAGGGATGATTTTATACTACAGGTTGGGGAATTGAAAATTACGCATTGTCCAAGATATTGGCAATTCTTCTCGTCCATGAGCGGCCGCCTCAATTTGCCTGACAGGAATTTATTGTTTTATTTTTTACAAAATATAAATAATAATGTCGGCATGCTTCATTTTGTTGTGTGACTGATGCTGGACTGTTGAATTTTAAAACACTATTTATTAACTTATTATGGCTGTTTATACTCACTTCGAAAGGGTTCAAATTATTAAACGGTTTTATGAAGGCAATTCGCCAAGAAAAAAATTTATTTTCAATAAATCTTATACAATTAAAAAATGTACAATCTTGACTTGACTAGCCTGAAAAAGACTTTGCGATTCAAATTATGGCGCGCAATAGAAAAGCACTTAGTTTTTTTGAGTTGCAATTAGAGGTGGAAAATACATCCATTGCGCTACAAAAAACAGATGACACATGCTCGAGTAAATCTGAACGAACTGTTAGCGAAAAAAAGAAAATTTCTAAGAAAGGTTAGAATACCAAAAGATCAATACATTATAGATTTTTTAATCTGTTTTTGATTTTAAAAAACGTAACATCGACAGCGACTGTACGAAAATAAAATTAATACTTCTAGTTGTGATCCTTCAGATGAAGATATAGGTGCGTTGTGCACGAGTAAATCAAAATTCAATTATAAAATTTTATCGTGCAAAAAGAAGACTTTCATGAAAGGTGTGTTTACCAAAAATTTAATAAAATATTAGTTTGCGTATAATTTTTTAATTTTTATTCTAGAAAAAATGAAATAGGAACCTATGGTAATGGAGGACGGATCAGATAGCTTTTTGAAACAGGATCATAATTTCTTGACAGATACAGTCTAACCAGAAGAAAACACCTCTCAAGCCATACTTTGGGGACCAGTTACCGGGAATTTTGCAACTTTTGAACATTATAATCTTGACATTCCTGAATATTTAAAAAATTAAATGGCTGGTAAAAATGAATTGTCATTTTTTGAAATGTTTGTCTCTGAAGATGTTATAAATATGATTCTGACTCAAAGAAAAATTTGCGCACAGCAATAAATTCTTAGTAGAATAATAAACGCTTACGAAAGACTTCATAAGGTTCAAAGTCTTGTTGATAAAATAAACGCTGATTTTTATCGTGGTATGTTTCCGGAGTCGTGTGTCTGCATTGATAAGACGATCATTTCGTTGTACAAATAAAGTAAAAATATATTGCGGAAAAGAAAAAATTAATGGACAACCTTAACTTAGCTGAAAATTAGCAACTTCAAACTAGATGCACTCATCTTATAAGAACATTGCGCAAAAATCGAAAAAATCTTCATTAAGATGTCCTGGAAGCCAAGCGCCAAAAGGGGGAGATGTCACCAAACAAAAAAATAAAGTAGTAGTTATGAAACGGCAAGACAAAAGAGGGATGCTTTTTTTGTAGACAAAACATTAAGACAATATGATAGAGGTAAAACATAGAGAAGGTCTGAAAAGAAAACCAGCCACGATTATCGAGGATAATCATGCTAAATCATTTGTAAATACGTTAGATCAGATGACAGCTTACTCAAACTCATTACGAAAGTCCGTCAAATGGTACACGTAGGTGGCATTTTAGTTGATAACTGATACTTCAGTGGTGAATTCTTTGATAATTTTTAATTCAATCAACCAAAATAAAATGTCAGTTACAAATTTCAAAGAGAATCTGTGTGTTTCATCATCACATGCTTGTAGTAATTATAATTATTAACTTTAATTTTCTCTTAATCAATACTTAGTGATACTTTAACTTTAATTAAATTCTTTACTTGTATTTAATATTTATGCATTCAAAAATACGCGTTTTGCTAATAACTTATTTAACTTTACATAATTTGCCTTACATCTTTTCCTTTTCCCACCTTTTGTATATTCCTGAACTATACACATCTTTCCTTATATTGAATACGAATGCGAAAAGAGTGGGAGAAAAGGAGAAGGTTGTGCTAAGCTGTGAATTGAGTAGCAGCAATTCTGGCATTGACCGAAAACCGATTTGATTGATAAGTGTCGACACTGTTTTACGCGCGTATTTTTCGGTACGTGACCCACCACACCCATCCCCAAAATATTCAGGGTAAGTTACTTTATTTACTAAGTTACTCTCTCTTTACGTTTACGAATCAGCAGGTAAGAGGTTTAGATTACCGGTTAAATTCGAATATTGAGTCAGTGAAACCTATGACTTAAGGGTTTTACTTAATTCCCTCGGGATATACATATTTCGAAGGAGTTAGCCCACTGTGCCTGCCACTTCTACAGACTAATAACTCACCCCTTTCCGTACAAGTTCAACAAAAACATGACCTTACTCAAAATGCTCTAAACAAACGAGGCAAATGCACGATTTATGTGTTTGGACTGTTTCTTTGCCAATCATATTTGCACAAGGAAAAACTTAAAAAAAATATATATCCATAACAGACGTTGTTACTTTTTTATCAAAAAAGATACGTTATTTTTGCCTATGTACTATGTACAGGGTGGCCAGATAAGAATGTAAAGGGCTGTATTTTGGAAACTATTCGTCGTAGAGACTTGCGATAAAAAACTTTATTACTAAAGTGGCTAAGAGAATATCGTGGAAAATATTTTTAGATTTCCAAGATGGTCGCCAGGGGGCGTAACCACCATCTTAAACTTAATAATAATAATAATGGCTTTTATTTGAAAATATACAATAACAAATACAGTAAAGAGCTATTACTACAAGATATAATATGGCGCAGTCTAGCTTAGAAGCTACTCTACTGAACCATTTGATATTGGTCTAAACCTAAATAATAAATAATAACACAGATCTGTCATAATAATTAGCATATAACCCCAAAAAGCATTCACCTATCAGAAAAATATGAATAAAAAATAGCAATATGTAGAAGTTAATAAATAAACATAGAAAAATCAACATTTCATGTACATCCAAATTTAAATGCCCTTACTCACAGTACGAACCCAATCACAGCAACCATTTTCATAAAGAAATAACTATTGTAGTATAAAGTCTTCTATATGAATAAACTGATCAATATTAGATCTAATAAACCTTTTGAAAGAAACTAGTGTGAGAGATTTTATGTGCAGAGGAACTCTATTATAAAGTCTCGCTATATTGTAACTAAAAGACCTTTCAAAAATAGAAGTTGAGTGAAGAGGTATAGTTACACAGCTCGTATCGCGAAGATCTAGATTATGGATTTCTGACCGAAACTTTATTTTCCTGTATAAGTAGTCGGGACACTTTCTTGCTATTATTTTATAAAATAACACAACTGAATGGAAGACGCGCCTCTCATCCATTCTAAGCCAATGCACATCTCTCAACTTAGCCGACACTGCCCGCTCTCTACCCCGTATAACCCCAATTAGTCTTACACAGTGGTTTTGTATTAACTGAATGCGATATTTATCCCTTTCTAGCAAACATGGGCCATAAACTACATCGCTATAATTGAAGTGCGAAAGCATTAAAGAGTCACAAAGCATTTTCTTTAATGACTCTGTCAATAGATGCCTTTGTTTAAATATAAGCTTTAGATTTAGGAATGCTCTCTTAATACACATGCTGACATGCTCAGTAAACCTCAAATCACTGTCCAGAACCAGCCCTAGATTTTTAGCGTGGTCAACAAGTGCAAGTTTATTATTATTATTTAAATTTATTTGAATGCTATCCTTATGCAACTGTCGTGATTGAGTCCTGCCAAAGAGCAACATCTGAGACTTGGAGGGGTTAAGAGTGACGCAGTGCTTATGAGAAATTAAGAGCAGTGACTCCAAATCTTTATTTATTTCATTTATGCACTCGAGAACACGACCCGGATTAAAAGATTTGTAGACCTGCGTATCATCTACATAAAAATGTACATTACATGATTCAATGTATTTTGCCATTTGGGAAGTATATAAGGTAAAAAGAAGATGCCCCAAAATTGAACCTTGTGGAACCCCAAAACATAATTCAGATACTTCGCCATTGACTTTAACCCTCTGATTTCTACCCTTTAAATAACTGGTAACTAGATTGCAAGCGGTAGTGTCGAAACCCAGATATTTTAAAATCGCCAAAAGAAGATTATGATTTATTCTGTCAAACGCTTTTGAATAGTCTAAAAGGACTAAAATGGTTAATTCGTTATTCTCGATAGCTTGAAATATATCATCTGTTACTTTTAAAAGCGCTGTTGAACAACTATATCCTGGTCGAAATCCAGACTGGGTGGCTGGTAATAAATTGTACTGTTGAACGGTAATAAATTGTGCATTTGATTATTAAGAATGCGTTCTAAAGTTTTAGACAGAGTAGGGAGAATGCTTACTGGCCGTAAGTCCTTTAATTCAGGTAAATTATTTACCTTAGGTATAGGTATTACAATGGAACACTTTCAATGATCGGGAAAGCATGATGTTTCTATGGAGAAGTTCACTAAGTGTATAATTACAGGTAATAGCGGGCAGCAAAAGAGTAGCATCTCAATGCCAATGTCATCATTTCCAATGGCCTTGGATTTAACTAAAAATAAAGCATCTTTAACTTCCTCAATATAAGCCAATCTAAAACGAAAAATATCCCGATTTGACAATGTAATATTTAAGTAAAAATTTAGAATATCTTCATCTGGATAAATCTGCGGAATATTAACAAAGTAGTTATTGATTTCATCTGCTGACCAGCGACCGCTAGGAATTACTCTACTACATTTCCCATAAACGTCCAGATCCCTCATAAGTTTCCAGTTTTCTTTAGATCCATTTTTTCTTATTTGATGCTCCAGATAAGCTTTCTGGTCCCTCCTGGTTGTTGCAGTAACTTGATTTCTTAGCTGTCTATAAAATTTCCAGTCTTCAGGAGAATTGCTTTTTTTGTATTTAGTCAATGCTCGATTTCTAAGTGACATTAGATATTTTAAATTAGGTGTTATCCAAGGCAGTTTTTTCTTGGTAATCCGTGCCGATCTTTTAGGAGCGTAAATATCAAAGGTATTAATTAAAAAGTTACTAAAAGCTTCCACCTTGGCATTTATATCTGGTAAATAATATATTAGATTAAAAGGAAAAGTATTAAGATGTTCAAGAAAAGTGGGTCTTTAAAGTTTATTAAAGTTTTTAAAATCTCTATATGTGTAAATAAAAGGTTCTGGTTTCGATACTTTAAGGTTTAGCTCGCATTTAATAAAAAAATGATCTGAAAAATCAGAGTTTTGGTCAACATTTAGAGTACATATTAGATTAACATGTGAACAAATAAACAAGTCCAAAAGAGTCTCCCCTGCCAGACAGGTAAGTTGGTTCGTTCACCATTTGCTCTATGCTAAGAGACACTAAAATGGATGAGAAGCGTTTAACATCTTTGGTCGTAAGTTAGCCATATTTATATTAAAATCTCCCACACACAAAAAGTTGTCACATTCTGTTAATAAAGTTGACACATTTACCTCAAATTCATCTAGAAAGCTATTCAGATTACCAGTAGGAGGCCTATAATAACCTCCCAAATAATGTATAGTATTACCAATTTTATATTTTATCCAAATTTGTTCCGAGTGTACGCTATTACCATAATTAATTATTTGAAAATTAATAAATACCCTTTACATAGAACAATATTTCACCTCCCCGCCCAGTAGTACGATCTCGTCGTATTAAATTATAATTTGGGATTTAAAGAATCTCATCTGCTATATAACCAGTGAGCCATGTTTCTAATATAAACACAATATCCAGATTATTATTTACAACGTATGATTCAAAATGATTACATTTTGGCACCAATGAGCGAATATTAATTTGTCCTATTATTAACTTTTAAGCCATAAAAGATATCTATAATTAATCGATCAAAAGAACTTACCTGAAGTTCGATCGTAATTATATGAAGGTCCAGTCCGAAAATATTACAATAATTGTTTACTATGTAGTACATGCTTCTTCTACTCTAGAGCACAATGTTTAAAGAAAATAAGTCCGGCCCTGCTCCATTACCTATCCCCATCTCCTTGATGCCCCGCGTCCGATGTGTCATTGTTTTAAAGATTTCCCTTCCTGTTTTTCGGTGTACATATACTCTGGTTGAGGGTGGGTGGGTTGTAATATTTTCGGACTGGACCTTCATATAATTACGATCGAACTTCAGGTAAGTTCTTTTGATCGATTAATTATATTTCAGGTCCAGTCCTCAATATTACAATAATTGTTTACTATGTAGATGTTTAAAGTCGGAAGCCGAAAAACAGTGCATTTAAAATATATGTAGATACATACCCAAGTATCTAATGCTTTAAATAAAACAACCTATAAGTAAATAAAAATAAAAATAAATTGAACTTTTATTTCCCAAAAACAAAACAAAAATTAAACTCTTTAGTAGTACTAGACCGTTTGTAGGTAAGTATAAAAATGAGATATAAATAGACACAGTAATTTAATTATTTGTGTTTCAAGAATTGAATCAAGAAAACTCTTATATTTAAGTGGTCGGTTATAAAACCGGGCAAATGCGTTGGAGTTTTGACACCAACCTGCTGATTTTTTTTTTTTTTTTTTTTTTTTTTTTTTTTTTTTTGGAGTCCAGAGAGAGTCTGTTTCTTAATGCGGCTGAAGTCGATGCGTGCCGAACGGAATGAGGTTTGAAAACAGACGAGTCGACTCCCGCTGCCTGTAAGGTCTCCTTTATCCATCTACTTAAAGTTTGCTTTGTAGCAGGTTTATGAGGCTTTTTATATGTGATGAACAGTTTGAGGCATTCATGTCGCAGATTTTGTGTAGCTTCTAAATATTTCTTAAGCGTTGATGCTACACATAAGTTGGGATTATCAAAAAAGGGCAAATCTAGGCATGGTTGTACTGAATTGACGCTAGATGTCTTAAATAAATCAGGAACAAATATTTTGGCTCCTTCGTTAGTAAATTGAATGTTTGGAAGAATTATAAAAGAAAATGTTTGCATTCTATGGCCGGTTCTTAAGGCAAGTAGGGTGATTAATTTATGAGAAAGACACTTTAAAGAATCTGTCTGTTTTTTCCAAAAAAACTAAAACAATTTGAGGATCCCATGTACAGTTGTATCTTGGCTTCGGTGGTCTAAAAATTCCCTTGATGAATCTTTAATTTGGGGATCTTCTCCTAAATCTGATGAAGTTATTAAGGATAAGGCAGCACGGTGAGAGTTAAACGTACCAAATATGTTGTCCGTTGTTTCAAAAACGTTTTGCAAGAAAGACATTATATGAGAACTGTTCTTTTCGAAAGGTGAAAAGTTCCTGTTTACACAAAATTCCCACCATCGCTTGTATGTTGAATTATACTGCCTTAATGTGTTG
The DNA here is from genome assembly GCF_022605725.1 of Anthonomus grandis grandis. Classification (NCBI taxonomy): domain Eukaryota; kingdom Metazoa; phylum Arthropoda; class Insecta; order Coleoptera; family Curculionidae; genus Anthonomus; species Anthonomus grandis. Next base: position 42,416,066 of record NC_065548.1, read on the forward strand.
TCACTTAAGGATTTTTCCATAACTGTTACAGCATTTTCCGGTATGCCTTGTATTAAAAAGGCTTTCCTGATAACCTGGCTACAGCCAGGATAAGATCCGAGGCAAGAGGATGTTTCTGGTCGCTGAAAGGAGAAAATAAACTATTATCTGCTGGCCCAAAAAGTAGCAAATCACCTTCAATTATTTTTTCGAATAAAAGGAACCACGGCTGCGATTTCCAATATGGTACAACTGAAATACCAGATGCCTTGTCGTTTAAAATTTTTTGCAAGGTTCCTAAAATTAAAGGAAAAGGCGAAAACGCATAAAATCTTAAACTATTCTAACTTATAGTGAAGGCATCAACCATTTTAGCTTTTGGGTCTCTCTGCCAAGAAATAAACCTTTTACACTTACGATTTTCCATAGAGGAAAAAAGATCGATTTCGGGAAAACCAAACTTTTCTGTAATTTCTAAAAATATGTCATTATTAAGGGCTCACTCAGTTTCCGTATTTAAGACACGAGAAGCTTTATCAGCTTCATAATTTTCAGCTGAGGGTATGTATGATGCAAAAATCCAAATATTTTTGGATTCGCACCAACACCAAATTTTCCTTGTAATATCATTTAACTTCAAAAATTTTACGCTACCCATTTTATTTACACTAGAAACCGCAGTTTATCGGTACGAATTAAAATCCTACAGCTCGAGTAATTTTTAGCAAAACATTGTAACCCAAGGTAAATAGCTTGGAGTTCTAAGAAATTAATGTGTTTGTCTTTATAACGGATATCCCACCATCCATTGGCAGTTTCGCCCTGACAAAATGCACCCCAGCCTGTTAAGCTTGCGTCTGTAAAGATTTCAAGATCAAAAGAATCTTTCCTCAAATTTGTGGTATAAATGTTGGAAACCCACCACTTTAAATCGTTCCGCATAGGATCTAAGATATTTATTTTTGCATAACAGTTATCACTATTTTGTTGTAATGCTAGATGTTTTTCTCTCTCTAAAATTTTGGTATACACCCAGCCGTATTTAACAGCTGGGCATGCTGACGTTAGAAGACCTAAAAATTTTGCAAGCGTAATAATTTTGCAATTTTCCTGTTGAGACCATTTAATTAACAGTTGAAAAGACCATTAACAATTGAGACCATTTAAAAATAATGTCTCGTTTTTCCAATGTTAGCTCTATGGTCATTAAAACTGAATTATAAATAAAACCCAGAAATTTAAATCTTCTGTCCGGAAAAAACACACTTTTTTCCAAATTTACTATAAATCCCAATGTTTCTAATGTGACCATAAGAATTTGAACACTTTGAGTGTATTCGTCTTACGATGACCCTAGAACCAAAAAATCATCAAGAAAATTTACGCAAAGTACCCCCCTGGTACACCGCACATGTTCTACTACCGGCCGTAGAAGCTTCGTGAACGTGTAAGGCGCGGTTGTCAAACCAAACGGCAAACAGGTAAATTCATAAAGGGTGTTATTATAAGAAAATCTTAAATATTTTCTATGCTCGGGTGCTATTGGGAGTAAATAATATGCATCTTTTAAATCGAGAATGGCTGCATATGAGTTTTTCTGAATTAACCTGTTTGTCGTTCTGGTGTCCTCCATTTTAAAATGGGGGGCGAAAACGTAATTATTTAAACGTTTTAAATTTAAGATAAAACGTTTTTCTCATTAGCTTTATCGGCTAAAAATATTGGAGACAGAAATTGATTTTTTGAAAAACTACATTTCTGTATTGCCCCTATTTTTAGTAAGTTGGACATTTCAATACTAATTTGGCAACTTTCTCTATGATCAAATGATTTTGAACGTAGAAAAACTGCTTGTTTAGGCTTCTTAATAAAAGGTAATTTATATCCTTTAATCCAGCTCAATACAATTGAGGAAGGATTTATAAAGAGCCAATTTTCGTAAAAATGAAAAAGGCGACCGGCATAAAGAGCATTATTTTTTAAATTTTCTCTCACCTTTAGGTTCTCTTCCTCCAGGTGCTTTGGTTTTTGTTGCGGTAAGTTTTGGCTGGTTCTGCCCGGTAGGCAGATTTTTGTTGCCTGGCCGGCCGCGTCTCTGTGTAATGACGGACCGGCCTGTACGTGTTTAAAGGCCGATTTTGTTGACTCGATCCAGGGTTATTTCGGTTATTTACAGTATCATCCCCCCTCTTTTTAATAAGTAAAGGTCTTTGCACCGTTTTAAGTTCTTTAGTTGCATTTTCAATAGCCTTGAGAGACTTTAGTTTTTCTGATAGATCTGTTCCAAACAGATATTCAGCAGGCACGCATTTTTCAGCAACTACCTGCAGGTTTTTTAAATGAGGTGTAATAAAATTTTTCCTTGTAACAGATTCCCGATGGAAGAGGTTAGTTAGTATACGACCAGAGTTAAAAAGATCTGTAAGTAAATCGATTTTTATGCCTCCAGGAATATTTTCAATATTTCCAAGGACATTCGTGATTGCTTTGCCTAAAGCAACGAGCCCTTTTCCTAATTGACTCTGTACCTCAGAGTGTGAATAGTCTATCGAAAGATTAGACTTTTGTAAGGCGGCCTTAACCTCCGGATTGAGTAATGGGGGGGTTAAAAAAGGCAAATTTGAGGGTGTGTCATATTTATTTAGGATCGCTAATAATTCATCCTTTTTAAGGCCATTTTGCAGAATAGCCTTCCACCTCTTTGCAAGTTCATTGTGCAACAATAAACCGTTTACTGCCGTACTTTCTGGATCAACCCCGAGCATTTCAATGACATCCTCTGGTAAGGATACGTCATTATGAATTACAAGTTCATTTCCTCAAGAGTCGTTTGACAAAACGCTACAGGCGTCGTCAATGTTGTTTCCCTGAGGGGCGTTACATACATCCCTCGTACCGCCTAAATGTGATTGAGCACTACAGGTACCCAAATTCAATAAACTATTCTCTGAAACAACGCTACAAGCGTCATTTTGAATATCACGATCAGAAGGATCTTCAGCTGGACGTGGCAACGTCGGAATTTCGAGCGAAGCCCGCGTTGGAGCCGCAGCCAATGGCGCAATATTTTTCATTTCACGGTCACGGTGGACGTGATGACGAAAATTCCTTGACCTGCCCTGCCAGCGTGCGCGTGGGCTTCTTGACTCCCGTCGCCTAGCCTCGTGACGAGGTTGACGATGTGGTTCTCGTCGTCGGCTACGACTTCGAGACCGGGATTGAGTTTGTTGTTGTTTAACACTCTTAATTTCCCTTCTCAACTTCTTTAAAAGTTGCCGAGTGGATACAGAATCATCTTCGCTGCTCGAAGAGCAACTACGACCCGTTTTCCTCTTTGATTTGCCCATTCCAACTGTAAAAAACAGCTATAATCCGAATATGGGAATTAAATTAATATAGGTTTTTACATTTCAAATGCAATATCAGTCAAGACGTCCAGCTAGGGTAAAATTAATAAGGTTACCTACTTACCCCAGGGCTTTGCGTATACAAAAAAAACAGATATAAATTTCACTCTAAATGGCCGACTGGCCGTAAAATAAACGTCGCGAAGAGCAGCAACGTGTGGATGCTCTGAGCACAAGAAACACAATGACACATCGGACGCGGGGCATCAAGGAGATGGGGATAGGTAATGGAGCAGGGCCGGACTTATTTTCTTTAAACATTGTGCTCTAGAGTAGAAGAAGCATGTACTACATAGTAAACAATTATTGTAATATTGAGGACTGGACCTGAAATATAATTAGTATAATATCACACACAAACAGTATCAGTACTTAAAATAGTAGGAAAAAAAACATAAGTAACTATGAAACAATTTCATCTAAGTCCATGTTGCTCCTAATAACTATATACCGTTCCCCATCAGTCTTCCGTGCCAAAATCCTTTCATTCCTGTGCCAGATATATTTGAACATGTCCTGTAATTGTTGCTTAGCCTTCTTGAAAAGAATATAGCTCTCCTTTGTGAGTTCCTCCTCTATATAAATTGGTACTGTTGAGTCTCCCATGCCAGAATTCTGTGCTGTTACTTTTCCCTTTAAAGCTCTAGACCGAAGAAGCTGTTGTTTTAGGTCCAAAGATTTCATAGTGACTCCATTTTTAACTGTTATGTATATCGTTTACATCACTTTCCTTAATCTCTGGACGTAAGCTTTGAAATAATTTTATTATAGAAGCCTCTTTATTCTCAGTTTTAATAGAAGGTAGGAGCCCAGTAACACAAACATTATTTATAATTTTAGCTGTTTCATTAATGTTTAATGCGGACTTAAGAACTTGAACTTCCTTCTTAAGTTCCTGGTTGTCTCTAGAGATTTCAGTTACCATTTCAGATAAAATTTTAGTGCGCTTGAGTTCATCTTCATACTTTTCGTTTAAAAAGTGCATTAATTTCCTCATTTCCTTAATTTCATTTTGCACGTCTTGAATAAGTGCTTTTAATTCAATATCACGATTTACTAATGAGGTTTCAGATGGTGACACAAACATAGAAGAAACTCCTCTGTTATGATTCATAACGTTTGATTCCCTACCATGAGACGAGGTCTCCAATTGCGAGAAATGTCCAGACGATCTGCGATTCATCACGAGACAATTATTGCAGGTCCAAGGTGTTTTGTCCTCTTGCATAATTCGTGCTTCTAACTTCGATACATTTCCACATGCTAGGTGAAAATTGCCTTTACAAGAGCAACACTGTAGTTTTATCTTTTTGCCTATTGCTTTATTGCAGTGCCGACAGTTTCTGGGCAGTGTTATGTCTAGTATCAAATAAAACTACAAATTTTAAACAACGGCAACAGCGCTTCAAGTTGATCCGAGTGTTGTTCGTACAGGATCTTTACCGCACCAACAACTGCCGGTACAAAGTCTAATATTTAACGTATTAGTCGGATTAGTACGTTTACAATAATGTGGTTATTAGTGCAAAAAAAAAGGCTTATTTACCATTAAATTCCACAGCAGACCAGTGTGATCTTGATGTTTGTGCTCTAAAGGGTAATTTATAAACAAATTAAACCTTACTATCTATTAGAATGCAACGTTGCCGCGCTAAGTGATTTTTCACTGAAATCTACTCAGCAAAAGTTACAAAAAAATATATGCTTTTTAAAGCTCAGCTTTACTCGAGTAATTTTTGTTTAACACTTTGTGACGTATCTATTAAAATAAAGTGGTGGGGGACAACTCAATGTTTTTTTAAATAAACAGCTGTAACTCCTAAACGACTGAACGGATTTTAACAAACTTTGTCTCGTTGGAAAAAACATTTATTGCTCCATCAAATCCGTCTTATCTGTGATATGTCTAGTTCTTAGTAATGCCGCTAGAGTGCGTTTTTTGATCTAATAACAGAAAATTGCAAAATTCTCTAAAAAATTAAATGCAATAATATGATATTTTTTTCATAAAAATGTAGTGAAATGATAGCTAAATAGGCCAGTGAAAACCGTATCTCGATATCTTATTCGCAGCCTGAAATATCGAAGAAAGTATATCTAGTTATCATATAATTTTAATAAGACGCTATTACACCGATATTTGTCTTTTTTCAAGATATTAGATAAAATATTTTAATTTAATAATTTTTAAATATTCTTTGTTCAAAAAGTTTTTAAAAAAACGCGTATGGGCATAATAACAAAAATGACCGATTTTAAAATAAAAATAATGCCTCCTTAAATCCACGCTTATGCGTGCATATTACAGCAGCTTCAATTTCTGCTCTTGACAGGGTGTAAATGGCTTTTTATATTCCTATTTTCAGGTCGTCTCTAGTAGTTGGTTGAATTTGGTAAACAATATTTTTCAACCAACCCCATAGGTATAATTCCAAAGAGGTGAGGTCTGGGAAGGAAATAGACTTCCTCGCCCAATCCACCTCTGTTGAAATCTTAAATCTTTATGTTCTTGCACATTTCTTAATAAATGTGCTGGGCAACCGTCTAGTTGCAAAAAAATATTTTGTCGTAATTGCAGGGGTATATCTTCTAATAAAAGAGGCATATGGTTCACCAGAAAATCAAGAAATATGGCACCATTTAGTGGTTGATCAAAAAAAAAAGGTTGAGACACATTGAGACTCCAATGGCCTTGATGTTGGACCTCCCGCAACCAGTGAGGATTGTTGTCACACCAATAATGCATATTATGCAAATTAATGTTTCCATCACTCCTAAAAGTTACCTCATCTGTCCAAAGAATTTCGGATAAAAATTCATTTTTCTCCCCAACATCCAATGACAATAATTTAACCGTCGGTCAAAGTCTCCGTGATTCAAGGTTTGATGTAAAACCATATGATATGGGCGCAGTCTAAAAATTTGAAAAAACACATTGCGAAATATGTAAAGTAGTATTTTTTGTGACATAAAAATTTAGTTGTGATCCTTTAAAATGTTTAGAATAGAGTGAATGAGACATTGCTCTCATACTAACGTGGGGATTAAATTCCACGTATGCTAAGACATTAATAATATTGTCTTCCCTTGTTCTAGCCGAGTGTCTTCGCAACTGAGGTCGAAAGCTGCCAGTATTACGCAAATTTCGCACTAAACGCGGAAAAATTCTCGCATCGCGTAAACGCCGATTTGGATATCGAGCTCTGTATACCCTTTGAGCCAATGCCGCATTTTGAAGACAGTCAAAATATACCGCAATCATATCAACAGCTTCATCATTTGTAAAAGGCATTTTAATAGTTTTAAGGCTTTACTTATGTGTGCAACGAACACAAATTGCACTGCCTAATCTTAATATTTATTGACAAGTTAATTTTAGGCATTATTTTTTTTCTCCATGGCCTACTCTTCAATATTCTGCCTACCTTGCACTTGCATTTTATATGTATTCATTATTATGCCCCTTCGCGTTTTTTTCTACATTTTTTGAACAAAGAATATTTTAATTATTTAAAAATTATTAAATTAAGACATTTTATCATTGAACCTTGAAAAAAGACAAATAAATAACAATAAATATCGGTGTAATAGCGTCTTATTAAAATTATATGATAACTAAATATTCTTTCTTCGATATTTCAGGGTTCGAATAAGATATCGAGATGCGGTTTTCACTAGCCTATTAAGCTATCTTTTCACTATATTTTCATGAAAAAAGTCATATTATTGCATTTAATTTTTTAGAGAATTTTGCAATTTTCTGTTAATAGATCAAAAAATGCGCTCTAGCCGCATTACTAAGCACTAGACATATCACAAATAAGACGGATTTCATGGAGCAATAAATGTTTTTTCCAACGAGATCAAGTTTGTTAAAATCCGTTCAGTCGTTTAGGAGTTACAGCTGTTTATTTTAAAAAACATTGAATTACACCCCACCACTTTATTTTAATAGATACCTACGTCACACAGTGTTAAACAAAAATTACTTGAGTAGAGCTGAGCTTTAAAAAGCGTATATTTTTTCGTAATATTTACTGGGTAGATTTCAGTGAAAAATCACTTAAAAAGTTTAAGATGGCGGTTACACCCCCTAGCGACCATCTTGGAAATCTAAAAATATTTTTCACGGTATTATTTTTGCTACTTTAGTTATAAAATTTTTTACCGCAAGTCTCTACGACGAATAGTTTCCAAAATACAGCACTTTGCATTCGTATCTGGTCACCCTGTACTGTGACTCTTCATTTAAAAAATATTTATTCCAAGTTTACTGTATTATTTGTTATACCTCTAAAAACTAGCTATTTTATTTAGTATAGTGCCACGCCAGATCCATCGATATTCCCATTTAAATATACAATAGATATACAATACCAGCCGCGCACACATGGCCGAGAATCCTTCTACATATACATATATTTAATGCATGTCTCCTATTGAGAAAATTTGTGGTTTTCAAAGCTAGAGTGAGAAACAGCTTAAAAGACCTTAAGTAAATAATCTATATTATTATGAAAAAATTATTATTATTTACTTATTTGATTGGGTTTTACGTCACTTTTAAAATTTTTAATTTAGAAAATATTATACTAAAATTAAAATATTGTCATACGCCCACTTACTAAATGAAGAAAAAAAAAGGTTTATTTACGCATTTAGAAGAAATATAAACTTAAGTCTTTAATGATAGCCATTATTCATGGAAGTTCCAGTTTGTACAGTCTCTGATATTTTATAGTATTCTTTTTATTTAATTTTTGGGTCTCGAGTATCAATTGTACTGCTTAAATTTGCTTGTATTTTTCTATCAACTTTTATTAATTGGGGATTTTAGAAGCAAGAAGGAAAATTTAGATCTTTTTGAGTTTATTGGAAAAAGTAATAAATATTGACATTACATCTTTTAATATTCAAAACTGTTCTTTATGTAGTTCAAACTGACTTTTCTATTGAGTGGTTCTTTGATGGAATATTTTAAAGCTTCATTGATTTGAAATCTGACCGATCCATAATACCTTTCGGAATGAATTTTATATTTTCTTTTCCTGCGTACATCCTTTTATAACTTATTAGTGACATTGATAATAATAGTAATTTTGGAATATATAGTACTTTATAGAAAATTCATACAGAATTTACTGTATTTAGATATTAATGAGTGTATTCAGTTTATTGATGTTGACAGTTTGGTTTATTGCCAACTAGGTTTTGGCAGGTTGTAAAGATTGTATTTATTTATAAGTTTTGAAGTACTTATAAAAAGCTTGGTTCTAGTTTCATAGTGGTCATACTGATTCATGGAAAAATTCACAAAATGGCCGTTCTTTTCGAGTGCAACCACCATGGTGTGAAAAAAGCGTTAGTCTTCTCTTTGAAATTGTTGCAAATTTTACTCTTTATGGAGATATAACTGAATAATGTAGTAATAAGGATAATTCTATAGTTAAAAAACTATAATAAACTAAGGATAGGTCTATGGTCTTATAAACCATAGACCTATAGGCCTATCCTTTAAGTTCCATATACTCCCAAACAGGATCATCCAATTCAAAGATTCACGAGTGACGCCATTTTACCGATAGTAGAGAGCACGTGCAAAAATTTTAGGTCTATTATCGCCGTAAAAAAAAACCCAGTAGAAATCTGAAAAAGTAACCAAACAGCATTAGGGCCCAATTAGATTTCTACTATTACTACATGGTAATAGTAGAAATCTTATGTAGTATGGTCTATGGTCTAATAGTAGCTTTGAATTATATTATCATTTTACTTTTATTATAATTATATACAATGTAAACAATATAGTAATTATAGGAGTGAATGGAAAATTCTAATAGATTATCAAATATTGTAACTAACGTTATCGCCGAGAAGTCGTTGTTACTAGACCATAATCATTTACCTTTATGAGATAAATTACTTCTATTAAATCTAGTTACTATAGTTGTATAATTTTAATCTTGCTCATGTTTATTTTGAAGGCTCGTAATAATTCCATAAATTTATGTCTTCAAGGACTCAATATTTAAGCAAAATATACGAAGCTTGGTATCGTCCGATTTGTCAGAGAGTGCTTAATGCTCTGATTACATATAGTTAAAAAAATATTTGATTTCGTTGTGAACCTAAGATTTAGTTTTTTTTTTTCATAAATTTTGAAAGAAAGGAATAGTCATTATTTATTGCTTTTAGCTTGACTACTTCCGAAATATTATATTTTTTAAGCCTTTCTACTGTCATTCTCTGTAGAACATACTACTACGTGCAACGTATATGTTCCATTATCTACGTTATTAAGAGGGGAAAATGTTATACTCTTGAGATGTATTGTCTTGCAAATGACGTCACTGCTTGGGCATACGATACTACGTTTTAATTCATTTTATTTTTTTAGCCTGTCACTATCTGCTGGATAAACTGAGCTATTTAAATTAATTTTTCTTTTTGAAACTACCTCATTAGATATTATTGTTTTTATTTCTTAACAACTTAATAATTGTCACTTGATTAATTAATTTATTTAGTTTAATTTATATTCTTACACTAACCTTGCACTGATTAAGTTTAAATTTGGTTTTATACCGAGATGCTAATTAATGATACATTTCTTTTATTTTCAATCCATTTATAATCTCTTGTTATACTATTTAAGAGTATAAATTAAATTGTTGCTTCTCTGATTTAATGCCTGGATTTGTTTTATTAGTTAGTATGGATGTGGAATATTTTACTGGATTTTTCTTTGTAATTTTTTGTGTTTCCGAAGTTTTGTTTTTACTTGCCACTTAAGAGTATCTTTTTTTTTGGTTTCTTTTAATTTAAAGAATAAAAATCCAATACTTTCGAGGCGCTTCAGAGCACCATAGATGGATATCCATCGCGAAAAGATGTTTTTTACTCCTTATATTTTAGTAAATTTATTTTAAAAATATTTGGATTATACTAAGCAATTATAAAATCCTTTACTTCTTCCTTTACCCCCAAGGTAAAGAGAAAAAAATATGGCAATACGCTATATTTAACTCAATTTAAAAATTCATATTAAATACAATTCTTATTTACAATAATTTGCTTGAGAAATAATAGATTTTTCTATATACTTAGTCATTTAATGCTATTAAGGACATGAGTCTATCCACACCGGAATAACGCGCTGAAATTGTTTCGTTGTACCGTTGATTGAATATTTGGGAAGATACGCAACCTTATGGGCTAAAACGTGACCGCAAATATGCGTGAAAAATAGATGGCGATTCTCTCCAGTATGCGCGAAAATAATTTCGTCCGTCGCTTCTCATTAGTAATCGGCCGATCATCCGAGTCGTGTGGGAGAGTTTTTGCACAGGTTCGTGTTTGCCGTATTGCAATTTGGTAGTTGTTAAAAATTTTTCTTGGATATCATAATCACAAATAGATAGATATATGTAAATGTGTTTAGTTTGTGAGACGATGGCTTCTTTAGGCAAAATTAATCAGTGTGCGTATATTAATTAAGACTTTGATTTATAACAACCTAATATGGGAATCTCAAAATCTTATTAGAAAATCTTTAAAAAAATCTAATTATAAACCTCACAGAAAATTATCTATTTTATCTACAAAAATCAATCCGAACTCTTAAAAATACTGTCTCTTCATGTCTATGAGAGCCATTTTCTCTTTTTCTTTTTTTTACTTTAAGAAAATTTTAAATCAATATATTATGTTTATGGTCTTTAGTGTTTTAAGTATTTTCAATAATTGTTTTCATGATGAAATTTATTCATGAAAAAGATAAAAATAAAGCCTAAAAAGCCTTTAAAGTTATTGAGAAACTGGTTATAGTACGAATTAAAAAGTCCTTAACGAAACTTCTTAAAAGCAAATATTTTTATAGCATTAGAATTTTTTGAAGATAGTTAGGAATAGGCCAATAGTATATAATTAGTTTTTAGTAAAGATGTAAAGGTTAGAATTTGTGATGTTACTCTAAAAAAATTTTAAGTCGTCTTGCTTTGAAATTGAAAATACATTTTGTGTTTATACTAGTATGTTGAACCCACTATTGTGTATTGTTTTTAAATTATGTGTTAGTAATATGTCGATTAATGTGCCTATTTTATATCATAAAAGTACCATGTCAACAAGTAGGTACCATGTATTTATGAATAAAGTATGTTTTGAATTTTTTGAAATTCGAAATTGTATTTAAAAGAGAGAGAGGTATATAATATTTAATAGGGATGATTCCAACTACCAGCTAGAAATTACCTCGTTGATAAAGTAATTAAAAGGGTTATTCAAAACTGCAAGTGGCCAACATGGCGTCGACAAGAAGAAACAAAGTTGATTATGACTCTCTAAAGAAGGAACGTCGTATTTAAAAGTTAAAGATGTTAACTTGTAAATGAGAGAAAGTGTTTACAACAATGTATAAATGATTTTATTTTATATTTTCAAATAACGCCAGAAAAAAATAAAAAAACCATTTTGCCAAATTTCACCTTTTTCTTGAATATTAGGAAGTATTTGGCATTTTTCCAATTTTTAGATTGCATTTATTCAATCCTGTATAATCGCAGACATCCTGTATAATCGCGATGAGACCCTTCATACTGTTAAACAAAATATTTGTTTTTTTTCTTATTACCTTTTTCTAGTTTTAAGAATTAGTAATTAAGTGTTTGCCTGTATTGCAAATTAAAATGTGGCCTATTTTCTATATTTTATAGTGTTGTTACACCCTTATTCAAAACCTTTTAAATTTTGCGATTTTATTTTTATATTAATTTCAGTTAAAGGTATCTATTTTTCAATATTTTTGTCCAAAAAAAGTGTACTTCACAGATCTCACTACCCTACACAGTTTTTGAGATATTGGCTGGTTTCACAAACCCGTATTGTCAAAAATCACATTACGGGCTACTTTTTGCAATAAATTATTCACTCTAAAAAACTATAGTATCGTATATAGATATTAAATCTTTAATTATTTAATTTACTCTTTATATTTACGTGAAACCTACCTATATCATCACCTTTATTTAATATTTTTGTTAATTTTCTAATTAATAAATAAAAGCTTATTGAATTTTTCTTTTGTTTTTATTTATTTATTTTTGTCTCAAAAAAGGATTTTGGTAAGTAATTTATTATTTGTTAATAAAATTTAAGTTGTAAGAGATAGCACCTTCCAATACATTACTTGACCACCACATTTATCTAGTTATTTATGCGAGATCACAGCGCATTTAAATATCGGCAATAACAAAATAAATAAAAGCGCTGTTATCATCATCGCCCTTGTCTTAAAAAAATAACAAAATGGCCGGGCGCCCAAAGATTCCCGCGTCGTTAAACTGCAAATGGTCAATATACCGCCGACAAAGAAAAACAAAGTTGATGATGGCTCTTTAAAGACAGAACGTCGTATTTTAGGGTAGGTAGGTGTCATCGTATAGGCGAGAAAAAGTGGTCACAATAATTTATTCATTTAATGAATACTTTTGTCATATATTTTGAAATAACGCCAGAAAAAAAATAAAATGATTTTGCCAAATTTCAGTTTTTTGCAAAATTTAGGAAGTATTTAGATTTTATTATAAAAGGACACTATATTGCTCAACTTTCCTCTAATTGACCACCTCTATTGACGTCCTGTATAACCGTGATGCGGGGTCTTTAAACAAAATGTTTTTTTTTGTTACTAGGTATCTTTTTATAGTTTTAAGTATAGTTGTAACAACTGGTAATTGAGAATTTTCCTGTGTCGCTTAAAACTTAAAATATGGCCTATTTTCTATTTCTATTAACATCCTCACTCACAACCCCTTACTTTACAGATCTCACTAGGCTGCACAATTTTTCAGATATTGAATCACATGACAAAATGGGTTACTTTTTACAAAAAATTATTGATCAAGAAGTTATATTACCATCGGTATTAAGTCTTATGAATTATTTAAATTATTCTTTATAATATTTACGTGAAACCTACTTATATCTTAAAATTTGTTCCACATATTTTTTGTATATTAGTTTTTAGTTAATTAAGTGCAACGGGCTTTTTATTTAAAAACTTGACCCTCTTGAACACAAAATGAAGGAAACATAATGTTTGTTGGAATTATAACTTGTATTAAACTTTTTTGGTAATTTTGAAAAAATAATAAAAACATAGTTGGCAGCATCATCCCATATCTTAAAAAAATATCCAACACGGCCGCGTAACCGGAGATTCCATCGTCGTTGAAAACCTGACTCAAAGAAGCCAAAAGCCAGGTCCACGCAGCTAAAATAAATCGTTCCTAGATTTGACGCTTTGCGGCAGCACCACACGGTGCACGAAACTGAACGGCAATCCGATAGTCGACCGGGTACACTTTTTAACACAGGATTGCGTATCTTCCCAAATATTCAATCAACGGTTGTACATTGAAAATAATCGGTCAACTGTAAAAACTATACGTACGTATCGTATTAAATATGGAAGCCATTCGGCGCCTTTAGGCAAGATAACTCATAGCATGGCCAACAATTTCGTCGAATACGAATCTATGGCTAATCGCTAGCGTCTCAGTCGAAACCGTTCGCAACGCTCCTATGAAGTTGTTGAAGCAGTAAAAAAAAGTGTTTCTAAACATGGCGATGAACTTTAATGTTCAATAAACACTTTTTAACACTGCAATCGCTACCATAAAGTTTTTGCAGAGCAAGTTTTCAGGACACGCCGTGTCCTGGAAAATGGTGGAGTTATTCTGTGTGGAAGATGGGGAAGATCTAGTTGGCGCACCCTGTATCTAAAATTACTTATATTTTTTTGTATGTCTTTAATTCTTCCAAACGCACTCTACTACAGACTAATTTGTTAAATACCTAAATTAAAATTTCTTAAGTTAACCTGTATCACAATATAAAACAACATTATTTGACTCTCACTACCAGTAAAAAAAAAGAATGACCTCTATGATGAATCAAAACTTGTCCCCCTCAGAAATAAACTTGACGTGTTTTTGATTATTGACAAGAAATTCTCTTTCTCACCCTGCATATTATTTTAAACATCAGTCACTTTGCAGAAATTGGAAAACTATGTCAAACACATTTGGATATGTGGTTTCTTTGCCGTCCCATCGTTCTCTCCTGTATAACAGATTTGGTGTCTAATGCATTCCCGCAGAGAGGAAGGGCGGTCTGGTCAAGGCGCTTCCAGATATTTGTCATATATCCGAATATTCCCGCGCGAGAGCGAGACAGACTACAGGGCGAAGGGCAAATGTTGTTAATTTAATTTGCGGTTGCGGATACGCAAATGCTTGCCTGTACTGATATGTGGTTGTTACCTAAAGGATACATATGTTTCTGGCATAGCGAGGCGCAATGAATTTGATGGTAGTACAGTAAATCTGGTAATTATTAACTAAATATGTAATCAGATGCAACTGTATTACCTTTCTGCCGTTATATAGATGTCAAAAATATTTAAATTACCTGTTACAAATCATTTTCACGATTGTCGCTTCAGTTTTGAATAGGAACCGTAAAAATATCTTAATTGGCATGTTGTAACCACTTTCTTTTTAGATTTTTGCTTTTAATAAAAATTGACTGATGTTAAAAGTCTTTAATAGAATGGCACATGGAATGGTAAATTAAAGCTTATTTTGTGTTTTGTGTTTTTTAAATTAAATATTTTCTAAACCCACTGTATAATTCTAAGCATCTAAAACTAAATAGATCACCTAATTTTGTCGAAAGCGTGGAACTGCATCTGAGCGTGTGGCTGGTTCTGACTCTTTTTTATAAATGAGACCGATAGGTTGAAGCTCCCTTTCATTCAACTGCAATATCAAAATTAAAGCATTGTAGTGCATTTTTATTAAATATTCAATCCCTTCGGAATAAGGTGGATGAGCTTCAACTTCTGCTTGCTAATTTTAATTTTCCTGACATTGTTATATTAACAGAACATTGGCTTAGACCTAATGAATGTTTTTGTATTGATGAGTATGTACCACTGTCAGTTTGTTATAGACAAAACTCTCTGCATGGAGGGACTGCTGTTTTAATTAGGAGACATTTTTAAAACTTTTTCTATACTTGATAAGTTTGGTGCCTTTGATAAGTTTTGGCCTCAGTTGAACGGGTTTTTGAGTGTTCGGTGTGTTTTTGTAAATTGTTTAATATGTACGTTATTTGTATGTACCGCCCGCCCTCTGGGGATATCAGTGTGTTTCTTGACAGGTTAGATTGTCTTCTGTCCCAGCTCCCTATTTACTCTCGTGTTATCTTGGCTGGAGATTTTAATATTAATTATTCAGAGGTTTCCTTACCGCAAAGAATTTCTCTTGATGGAATCCTCAAATCATTTGCACTCACCATGCATGTTAATGCACCCACTCGTATTTCGTCCTCTTCATCGACCACTATTGATTATTTCTGCAGTAATTTGGACGGTGTTACCTGTTCAGTGCACTCAGTGGGTATATCGGATCACGAGGGGGTGTATGTCCAATTCCCTGGTGACTTTAAAAACAAATCTGGCCGCCGCATTGGGAGAGTGTTTAGTGGGAACAATTTGAATTTATTTTCTCAATCCATTTCGTCTGTTAACTGGAATGCAATTCGGGCTGCTCCACAACCATTTTCTTCCTCTTATTATACATTACGTGATAAAATAAATATCTGCTTTCCCTTGGTTAGACTTAAATCCAAGAGACGAAAACCATGGATCACCGCGGGACTAAAAACATCTGCCCAAAATTTGCGATGCTTAGCAAGACTTCGCAAATCTATTGACAATCAATTCATTAGGTCTTATTTTCAGGATTATCGGAAAATTTATAGGCATCTGATAAAAGTCAGAAAGGAACTGTATTACAATGAGCGCTTAGATTCGTCCGGTAACAGACAGAAGGAAAGTTGGTTAATCATTAACGAATGTAGGCAGTCTTTTCGTCGGCGGTTGGTTGAATCGGACTTGGGGTCCGATGATTTCAATGACTATTTTTCTAATATTGCTGAGAAATTACTGGAAGCAGTTCCCAGTGACGATCCATTGCAGTATCTTAATCGAAATGCTATCAACCAATCATTCTTTTTCCACCCTGTAGATGACACCGAGATCCTTGAAACAATTCAGTGCTTGAAGAATCACGGGTCTTCGGGTTCCGATGGTATCTCTTCACGTCTGCTGTCACTTCTGCCTGCGAGCGCTTTAGGTGCTTTGGTTTGGGCATTCAATCAGTCATTTCTTCGGGGCGAGTTCCCATCCTGTTTAAAGGAAGCTATGATTATCCCTCTTCATAAGGGTGGTAGCTTGGACCGACCCTCTAACTTCCGTCCCATATCAATTTTGTCTACCCTCTCCAGGGTTCTTGAGCGGCTTGCAAAAAAGAGAATTGTCTCTTTTTTGACCAAATACAATGTGCTGTCCCCTACTCAGTATGGATTTCAGTCATCTAAGGGCACGCAGGATGCCATTTTCAGATTCTTGGAGAGTGTGTATCTATCTATGAACTCCAAGGAGGCTGCAGCAGCGGTGTTCTGTGATCTGTCCAAGGCCTTCGATTGTGTGGATCATGGAATACTGCTGTCAAAGCTTGATTTTTATGGATTAAGAAGAGTGGGTTTGGGGTGGTTGAAGGTCAGAAGTCAAGGGATAGCACATCTTAAATGTGGTGTACCTCAAGGGTCAGTGTTGGGTCCTATTTTATTTTTATTATACATTAATGACTTAAGCTCTCTATCACTACATGGACTAGTGGTTCAGTTTGCCGATGATACTACAATTCTGTGGCATAACAAAGATCAAAAAATAGTCAGATCTCTCATAGTAAAGGACCTTCACAAAATTAAAGAGTGGTGCATCTGTAATCAGCTTGTATTCAATGTTGATAAGACTTTTGTTCTGGGCTTTAAGAGTAATGTAGAGGGTTTTTTGTTTGATGAGCAGAGCGCACTACATGGTAGGGATTATTGTCGATTTCTCGGCCTCTTTATTGATGAGAGTTTAAGGTTTGACAACCACGTTTTGGGCCTCGCTGCTAAACTTTCTTCTGGTTGTTTTGCAGTCAGGGTTGCCAGGCATGAGTTGGGGGGGTTGTTTGCTCGTTCAGTTTATTTCGCCTTAATAGACTCTCATATCCGTTATGGCTTGCCATTTTGGAGTTTGTGCTCCAAGGGACTCCTTAACATAATTTTTACTATTCAGAAAAAAGCATTAAGGTATATATATATATTTTTTTTATTATTCTTGTTTTATGTTGGTTCTCGCCTTTTCTTTTCTTCTTTTTTGGTTTTTTCTTTGTTTATATAAAATATGCTTCTATGTACAATCTAAATCGATTCTGTATTCTGTTTTTGTCCTGTATCCTGTATAACCAAATAAATACTTGTATTATAAATTCTAGGATTAGGAAGCTTTTAGCGCAAGTTTGTAAGCTTAGCAAATAAAGTATATTTTGACTTTGACTTTGTCTTTGACTATTAACGCTATTTTATTATAAAACATGCAATATTCATTGTTTAATATCGAACTTAAATAAATCATTGTTGTAAAAATTATAAGAAGTTTCTTGTTACAACCCTTAAAATCAAAACTTAATGCACCAAAGTTATAGAATATTAAAAAAGCAATAACTCGTTAGTATGTAACTACCCTTTGGCCAAAGTGAGTAACCTACCGCACTGTACAGCATTAATGTAATAAATCAAAAATAAATATAACTTACAGTGCGGTTGCGTACATATAATACTGTATGCAAATAAGGATAGTGAAATTAAAAGGTATTGAATAAAGTATTATCCAGGTAGATAGGCAGATTGCATTACATTGTAAATTGCCATGAAAAAACTTTCATCACTAGACAATATTAATAAATTGAGGAGCCATTTAATAATATAAATTAACCAATATGACTAGTCCCAAAATACAAATAACAAAAACATATCAGAAATCTAATATTGCTTGCACATTCCTTTTATATTCTTTGGCCTGGCAACTCAATTTAAGCCCAGCAACATTAGCATCATGAAGAAGCAAGAAATCCTGATAAAGCTCTAATTTATGATATGAAATGGGAACAGCACCTGAGATGGCTCGAGATGGTCTTGGACTGGCCCATAAGACTTAATACTTCGCCTAAGCCTTAAGACCTAGCTTAAGATCTGGCGTAAGAGCTTACTTAAGACCCTAAATAAGATCTGGCCTGAGACCTTACCTAAGATCCTGCATAAGACCTTTCATAATACCCTAAAATTAACACGTGAAACTTGGTTGACAACAAAAATGGTGGCCTTAAAAACCGTGAGAAAACATCTTACAAAGAACAGGAATCAAGTTTACCTCAAGTTGTTGGTCTTTTATAAAATATATTAAAGTAAACTTTTATATTACATGGCTAGTGCTGCCATAAGATAATCATAAAGTCGAATCCCAACCTCGAGAAATAGGGCTTGTTTAAAATATAATTGTGTAACAGCGGCAACAAGTCCTGCCGGCATGGCAGTCCGATGACGATGTGGCGAGAGACGCTGGTCTCATTGGGGAAGAATGTGATTAGTTAATTTTACAAAAGCCAGAGCCCAGTTACAGGAAAATCAAATCTAGCCATAATAAAAAATAACACATAAAGTACTAAAAACTAAAAAAAAAAAACCAAACTACAAACTAAATTATTCAAAGAGCCAGCGTTGAAATTAATTTGTAAAACGTAATACAAAGTAAAATAAAATTCTGAGTAATTTAAAAAGAAAGATTCATATGAGGCAAAAAGAGAAAAAGTCAACCCATTCTCCAGTGACGGCCTAACAAACTCTGTATCAATCTTCAAGATTACCTGTTAAACTACAGATAGCATTGAGATATCACAAGTGGAAGATATTTAATGTCCTTGATATTTAATGTTTTAAAATTAGTTTAGCATAATTTTGAGAAAAAGTAACATTTGTGGTAGAAGAAGTGCGTGATGATCAGATCATCGATCATAATAATCAGATGATTCTGATTATAACTTCTAATTGGATAGGCATTATCCTCCGCTTCGATTTTTACTATATACCGCGGATCTACCAAATATTTTAAGTTTGTGGTCAGAGGTTAATCAGTATACAGATGATACGTAGCTTATTTTTTTTTTGATCCTAAGAATCATGATCGGATGGCGAATAAGTGTCCTTGAACTACTATCTTAATGCTCAAAAGAACATAATTTAGTTATCAGCCCCGACCCAAAAAAAAATTATACTATTCCCAAGTAAAAAATCACGTCACAATATTGTATGGACACCTGATATTTAGCCAAACGATGTTCAAATTCTTTTTTCTGACATTGTGAATAGTTCACTGTCGCTCAGATTGTCAATAGTTTCGCTTACTTTTGTATAATTTTTGTCGCAATAATGCATTTGACGAACGTAGAAGCTGTGGATTTGCTTACGGTTTATTTTAAATGTCTTCAGAATGCCGCAGCAGCAAAAAGAGTTTGCGCAGCTCGATATTCAAATCGGCGTTCTTTCGATGTAAGAGTTTTTTCCCGATTAGACTGACTTATAAGCCAATGGTAGTTTTTGGCCTAGATTTCAACGGCAACGAATTGGAACAACCCAAGAAAATAATAATTACATACTGGGATACAATCAACGGAACCATCATGTTAGCACATTATCCGTTGAATTTGGCGTATCGCGAACCAGTGTTAAAAATATTTTGACAGATCATAGATATGTTTAAATAACCGTCACAATATACTGTTTATTAGAATTTATATAATATTTATTATATTTCAGCGTCCAATCCTCTATATCTCTTTACCAGGTAGTACGTCGTACGTCGATATATCTCGCACAAAGTTTAAAGAATTTTTTTCCCCCCATCCGTCCTCTATCATCCATCCAACATTCTATTCATTCGTCGTTTGTGCGTCTCGCGTGCATGTTGCTCTTGCTCCCGATACGACAGTGCAAGTGATCTATTATTAAAAAAGGTAAGATTTGCCCTTAAAACTTGATTTATCTATAACATTGTAGGACATCTTAGCTATGGAAAGTACGAACGAGAGTAGTGGCTCTGAATTAGAGCAAATTTCCAAAAAAAACAATGGTTAAAATGATCAAAAAATTAAAAAAGAAGGTCCATAAACACCGCCATCACTCGTCGGGCGAACAACGTCTCGTTCACGGTCCCCCTCAAGGCGACGATCCCGATCGCGACATAGGCCCGCCAAATCACGTGACCAAAGCCCGGCTCGAGACTACCATCATCGAGACGCGAGGTCTCGTTCAGGCTCACAAAGCAGCGTTAATCGGCACCCGCGCGGTCCGACACTTTTAGATTTTGATGACCGTTCTCTGCGCGTAACGGAGTCAATAATCATTGATGCCGCTGCTGAGCCCCATGTGGTGGCGGGAACTTCAGCGGAGCTGGGGCGCGAGTCGACTGCATCCAAGAATACTTCGCCGGTTTTAGAAATTGATATGGAAGAAGATGAATTTTCGATTTTTTTGGGAGAAGATCCTAATATAAAAAATAAAAATAATTTTGAATTGCATAAAGCCCTATGTACACGGTGGGGTCATATAATATCCCATGGCCTTGATAATAATCAAAAGTTAAAAATTTTGGAGCGTTATCCCTTACCAAGTAATTGCCCGGAGATAATTGCCCCATTAATAAATCCGGAAGTAGTAGGAGTACTTTCAAACCCCCACATAAAAAGGGATGAGGCTCATTTAGGCATACAAAAACAATTAAATGTCGGCATAAGCGCTCTCGGGAAAAGCATGAATATTATTCTAGAGGATAAGGAAAATATTCCCAAAGAAATTAAAGAGCAATTATTAATTTCATTGGGAGATTCAGGCCGAATTTTTTCGGATTTGTCATTTAATATTTTAACCATGAGAAAAAATCTTATCATGCCAAGCTTAAACAAGACAGTAAAAGATTTGGTATCAAATACTACTCCAGTACAATTTCTTTTTGGGAGTAATATAGGGGAAAAAATTAAAGAGGCTAAATCAATCGAAAGAGGCAAAAAAGACCTGAAACCCGAACCAATGACAACTCAGCCCTCTACTAGTACTAATTTTTCATACAGGCGACCGCATATTGAAGCTAGTACTAGACCAAACTTCAAAATTAACCAAATTCCTTTAAACAGGAAAAGGCCGGTTCGCCGAGGGGAGGTGAAACCACAAAGGGGCCACTACCCCAAAAAAGACCAGTTCCAGAAGCGGAGGCATTATTGGTGAGTCAATATGCAAGAAGACTGAAATTATTTTTGTCAAAATGGAAGGAGCTAACTACAAACGTACAAATTCTATACTATATAGGTGGCTATAGAATTCCGTTTGATAGTAAGCCCTTTCAAATTAAAGTTTGTTGTCAAAACTTTTCCCCTGAAGAGAACAAATTAATAAGCGCTGCACTGGATGAACTTTTATCTATAAATGCAATAAAAGTTTGCCAGCCAAGAGACGACCAATTTATTTCAAAAATATTTCTTAGAGACAAACCAAATGGTAAAAAGCGTCTAATCTTAAACCTAAAACAATTAAATTCCTTTATAAGTGCTCCCCACTTCAAAATGGAAGATTATATGACTGCTTTGAGGCTCGTGCAGAAAAACATGTTTTTGGCTAAAATAGATTTAAAAGACGCGTATTTCGCAATACCCATAGAAAAAACCAACAGAAAATATTTAAGATTTTATCACAATAACACCTTATATGAATTTACATGTTTACCATTTGGTTTGTCAACTGCACCCCACTGTTTCACCAAAATAATGAGACCCGTAGTGGAATATATGACAAGAGTATTATTTTTCCATCAAAAACTTTAACATTTTTAGGTTTCATTTTTGATTCCATAAAAATGACAATCGAGATTACGCAAGACAAAAAACAAAAAATTTTGCAAACCTTGCTCATTTTAAAAAGAAAAACTAATGTAAAAATTAGGGACGTAGCTAAATTTATCGACTCTCTAAGCTCTGCCTGCCCGGCAATAAAATATGGCTGGGTTTACACCAAAGCATTGGAGAGAGATAAATGCTTAGCTTTAAATAAAAATAATGGATCATATGATGCATGGATGCAATTATCTCCTTTGTCAAAAATAGACCTATTATGGTGGGAGAAAAATATTTTAAGGGCATACAATGAAATAAAACAAGATACTTTTTGTTTAGAAATATTTAGTGACGCTAGTCTTATAGGGTGGGGGGCTTATGCAGAGGCAATAACAGCAAACGGCTGGTGGTCTAAAGATGATAAAAAATTTCATATTAACGTCTTAGAATTAAAAGCAGTATACTATGCTTTAAAATGCTTAGCTAAACAACATAAGAATTGTAATTTGTTGATAAGAACCGATAATACGACTGCTGCCTCCTGCATAAACAGAATGGGTAGCGTTCAACATACAAATCTAGCAAAAATTACTAAAATAATCTGGCAATGGTGCGAAGAACGAAATATCTGGCTTTTCGCTTCTTACATTCCTTCTAAAAATAATGAAATAGCCGACAAACAATCTAGATTAACTGCTCCCGAATCTGAGTGGTGTCTTTCCAAAACTGCTTTTAGTAAAATTCTACAAAAATTTGGAAAGCCAAATATTGATTTATTCGCATCAAAAGCCAACACAAAATGTGAAACATATATTTCGTGGAAACAAGATCCAGACGCTTTATCAATAGATGCATTTACTATTTGCTGGAAAGATTTGTATTTCTACGCTTTCCCTCCTTTTTCAATGATAACTCGAACCATTCAAAAAATAATCACTGATAAGGCTGAGGGTATCTTGGTGGTGCTATTGTGGCCTTCACAACCCTGGTTCCCAAAA
Organism: Anthonomus grandis grandis; assembly: GCF_022605725.1. Lineage (NCBI taxonomy): Eukaryota > Metazoa > Arthropoda > Insecta > Coleoptera > Curculionidae > Anthonomus > Anthonomus grandis. Next base: position 42,439,286 of record NC_065548.1, read on the forward strand.
TTCACATTAATGAAAATCGAAGAAATAATTTTTTCGCCTGACATTAATTTACTTTCCTCACCTTTTAGAGTACACCATCCTCTAGCAAAGACACTTTACCTGGTGGCGGCCAAATTATACAGCCTTAGCTTCAATTTCGTCGTCAACAATGAAGCAGTATGAGGGAACATACAAGCTTTGGTGGCAATACTGCCAGACAACAGATGTACACATGCATAAAGCGGAAGTAAATCATGTTATCTCCTTTCTTTAAAGTTTATTTGATGCGAAAAATTACCAGTTTGGTACATTTAATTCGCATAGGTCTGCGCTCTCACTTATATTAGAGGAAAATATACAAAAAGATTCTCGTATATCCAGATATATGAAAGGCATAGCAAAATTAAGACCTTCAAGACCCAAATACAATTGTACTTGGGACCCACAACAAGTGATAAACTTCTTAGGAAAGTGGGACAATTCCAAAATCAGCCTTCAGCATCTATCTTATAAAGTAGCAACTTTACTAACGCTTATTACGGGACAACGAATCCAAACTATTTCTCTAATTAGAACCTCTAATTTACGAGAAAATTCTTCGGGTATACAAATATTAATAACGGATCAAATAAAGACGTCTAACATTAATAAGCTACAGCCATGTCTTCAAATATCTTTTTTCCTAGAAAAACCTCCTATTTGCCCAGCTACAGCCATAAAAAACTATTTGGAAATCACCCGGGAAAAAAGATCTGCATCTGATGATGGTTTATTTATTACTCTTAAAAGTCCGCATAAACCAGCGACAAAGCAAACACTAAGCAGATGGATTAAAAATACACTAAAATTAGCAGGTATTGATACAGATATTTTTAAACCTCATTCTGTCCGCCATGCGTCAACTTCGGCGGCACTAAAAAGTGGAGTTCCCATGGAATCTATAATGCAGGCTGCTAGCTGGACTAGAGAAACGACATTTACAAGATTTTATCAGAGAAAAATAGTTAAAAATACTACTTTCGCTGAACAAATCCTTTCATTAGAATCATAAATTTGTGTTCTTTTCATTTTTAATGCACTTTATAATTTCATTTTTAACCTGATTTATCAACATCAGGTATATCAATATGTATTTTTACTTTCTAAGCATAATAACGTTATTCTCTCGAGTTTGTTAAATACTATGGAGAAAATATTTTTTAGTTTTGTGTTAAGTTAATGTTAATATAAAAAATTAACAAATTATTTGTGTATAACTTATTACTCAATTACAATCGTCACTACTTTAAACATCTACCTGGTAAAGTGATATAGAGGATTGGACGCTGAAATATAATTTAACGATCAAATGAACTTACCTGTGAAATTCGATCGTAATTATATGAAGCGTCCAATCCGAAGATATCACTCCCACCCTGACCCAAAGTTAATCAACATATTATTATTATAATAATATAATCACCCAAACGATTGTAATTGGCAAAAACACTTTGAACAGAATAAATAGAATGTTGGATGGATGATAGAGGACGGATGGGGGGAAAAATATTCTTTAAACTTTGTGCGCGATATAGCAACGCATGACGTACTACCTGGTAAAGTGATATCTTCGGATTGGACGCTTCATATAATTACGATCGAATTTCACAGGTAAGTTCATTTGATCGTTAAATTTTAATTTTTACTTGTAATTTTAATTAATTTTAGAAGGCACCCATATCATTGGATGTTGGCTATGATTCGGGAAAATAGAGAATTTTTATTTAAAATTCTTTGGACCGATGAAGCCACCTTTAAATGCGACGGTATAGTAAATCTGCACAATATTCATTAATGGTTTGCGGAAAATCCGCATTGGTTGCGTGAAGTTCAGCACCAAGGTCGTTGGAGCTTATATGTGTGGTATGGTATACTGGGAGGCAGAATTATTGGGCCATACTTTTTCGAACAATCCCTAAATGGCAACGTCTGTCTTAAATTTTTGATCAATGTTTGCCGTTGTTGCTGGAAGATGTGGTATTGGAATTCGGCAAAATATGTTTTTGCCGTTAGATGGTTGCTCTACACATTTTGCTATTGCTGTGCGAGAGCAGATTAATGCAGTTTTTTAACAGCGGTGGATTGGAAGAGGAAGTCGCTTTCTATAGTCTCCACGATCACCAGATATAACTTGTCTTGATTTTTATATATGGTGTCGAATAAAGGACATCGTATTTCAGAGTCAACCTACGATCAAAGCAGATATGAAAAACTGGATTCGCAATGCAATTATGAATATACCCATCGAAATTGAAGCTGCAGTTCTGTCTATCCATGAAAGGCTTTAAGAATGTATAGAGCATAATGGTCAACATTTTGAATATCTACGGAAGCATTAGAAACCTCTTTCTTTTAAATCACAAATTTAAATAACATAAAATTCGAGAATAATTTAATTTAAGCATTCGTATAAAATTTTCTTTGGTCTAAATTTTAAGTTAGGAATAAGATGAGAGCCTATTTGGGCATCATTTTTTTAATAACATAATACTGTGTTCAAAAAAGTCCTCTAGCGGCGACATGTGAAACTAACAAAACTTCGAATACTAAAAGAGTTATAGCCAAAAATTGCTCTTTTTAAAGAACATAATTGTATTGAAGTCGACTAAGCCAGTTCTAGATATAAAGTATTTTTTTTGGAAATCTTTGAATACTCCCCAGCGCTTTATTTTAAGAGATTTAGCAAAGTCAAGCTTGCCGAATAAAAAAGTTTCAGATTGTCAGCTTCTTTGAAGATCAAGTATTTTTTTGTTAGGTTAATATATCGAAATTCACTAAAACTTTACTTTTTCAGATTCAAGATCACAGTTACGCCCCTTGTCATTTTACAACCATAAAAATATGTTCCAGGTTTTTCTCTTGGCCATTTTAATTATAGTATTTTTACCGCAAGCCTCTACAATGAGTACCTTCCGAGATACAGTACCTCGCATTTTTAGTTGGCCACCCTGTACATATGCTTTATGGAAATGAGTCTATCTTAAGCTCTAAAACTAAGAAAAAACTTTGAAAGCTTTTGTTCTCTCAATCATACAGTATTAGTTGCTAGTATGTTTTCTATGTTTAGATCAGCAGAGACAATATCACTTGCAGCGCATGCAGAGTGACTGCTGTGTATTTATTTTTTATTTAAGGCAGTTTAATGATGTTTCTGGGCCTATTCATTTCTTGAAATGGTTGAAGTTATCGTATTTATATAAATTTCTGCTAACTACTTTATTATATCGACTTTTTAATAAAAATAGTCCAATATGTCTTAAAAAACTTCTTCTATTTGAAAAACTTATTTTAAGACATCAAATGTATGTCCGCAATATTAGGTATAATACTTAAACTATGCCACTTCACTCAACGGTCCTTTCTAAACGATCTTAAACATATAATACTGTCACTCTTTTTAAAGGTATAAAATACTTGTATACATTTATAGTTTTAGGATCTTAGCAGGAAACTAGAAGAATAGGTAAAAATATAATGGCATACAAATATTTTATATTTTATAAATTTCATCACTTATTCTTGTTAAGTCTCGTTATTGTTACATGTACTTTGTCACTATTTTAGAAGGTTAAGAGTTTAGGACTAGCTTAAGCTAATTTTCTCCTTTGTAGTCAATAATGGTATATTCTATTGCCTATTCTATTACCTGAATAAAAACATGTTAAATTGAATGCACTATAAGTGTAAAATATTTCCAAAAATGCCTTTGGATGTATTCAAGGGAGTTATTATAGCATTCATAAGATGGATACTAAATTAGAGATCCGTATTTGCACTTCGTAGTTTTGATTGAACTTGAGGAAATATGGAATTGTAAATAATATACTCACAGATTTTGGAAAAGTTACATAGAATGGATATGGGACGATAATTTTTAATGTTCTGTAGGTCATCGTTCTTGTGTATGGGAGGTACTTTGGCAGTTTCCCAATTAAAGGGAAAGTGGCTGGTTTTAAGGATTAAGTTAATACAGGATATCGAAGATTTATTTTTATTTTTGTTGTCTGTATTATTTCCTAAATAATGCCTATTTCTGAATAAAAATTGGTACCTGATTTTCGTTCATTTGATATAAGAAATTTGAATGTTACTTTTATGACTTTCAAAGCCTCGATGTTGCGGGGAACAATCGTTTTCGAAATATTTTAGTTTGAAACAGCGACGCATGTGTTTTAACAAAGTAATACAATTACAAGGAGAAAAAGCTTTAAGTAGGTTAGTCAATGCGTTTTGTTTAACTTGTCATGTAAAAATTCAAATTTTGACGTACACTTGAGTAGTAGGTAACCAATAAGTAAGATAATTTTTTTGAAAAACTAAATCTAAGTGGCTTTGCTAATCAAAATACTTAAAGCTAGATATTTATATGAGGAGCAATATTCGAATCGCATAGTTCCAACTTCAAAAAACTTTTTAAGAATACATGTTGGGTTAAGAGAAGCAGGAATATTTAAAAAAAGCAAGGCACCTGTCATCTGTAGCTCGAACAGTGAAAATGCCACATATCGAACAGGTCCTTAATCTGGTTGAAGAGCACCCGGAAACGAGCACCCGGAAAATAGAGTTTACGTTAAATATTTCTCATTTTCTAGTATGGAAAGTTTAGTTGACAATTTGTTTTATTGTTATAATAATTACAATTATAATAGTAATAATAATAATCATAATATTAACAATAATTATAATTAAAATATATATTACGTTTTTACTTAATTTAATAGGCATACATATGCATTTCCTTTTGATTAGCACTTGATGTGATGATGTCCTAACGGTCCGTTCAATCATCTCGAGTAAAGTGCCGGTTTTACCTGTTCTGCTTAACAAAAATAGGAAATCATAATATTATCTTCAAAAAAAGGATGATGATACTATTTTACTACTATTAAACTTCTTTATTATATATTTATTTATTTATTTACATCAAACCACCTTACAGGTAATAAACCCGATTATAAGGTAGATGAATAAATACTAAAAATTACACAGAAGGTAACTTAGGTAACGTTACAAAAAAGAAATTGAAGGCTACAAAAAAATTAAATTAAAAATTAAATAGAAAACGAGATAAATACTAAATATAACTAAACAATAATAGCTATATTAATACCAAATTAAAATTATATAGAAAAATGTTGTACCTCTATACAAATATCAATAGTTTTAATATTATATAACTTTACTGCAGTATCTGCAAAAAGATTGGCGATACTTTGACTTAGAATTATGTAGGTTACACATTAAATAAACTGGTAAAAATTGTAGAATATTTGTACGAGGTGTTTCTAAGTACAAGAAATTTCCGAAGAGAGAATTCAAACATCGTAACGAAAAATGAATTTTTTTGAGTAAATCTGGGCTAAAATACTAGTTGCACAGAACTTCTACGTTTTATAAATGAATGATAATTAAATCTTGCCAAAAGTTGGTCATTGCAATAGCCTTGTAGAGGATATATGCCATCTTGTTTAAAACTTAAATATTTTAAAAATTTTTGTTATATATTTTCCAAACTAGAAGAATGCACAACATAACCAGAGGACCTAAAGAATCTGACACAATAATCTCATAGTACGGAACAAATGATAATTTGCTGTCAAACAAGACACCTAAATTCTTAAAATAATCGGATCGAGTAATTGTCTCCCGGTTTAGAACATACTTAAATAAAATTCGTTGTTTTCTCTTCGTATAAGATACAACGCACTTTTTTATATTTCAGTGGAGATTATTAAGAATTCACCAGTTATTCACTCGACATAAGTTTGTTTCAATAGCAAAACAATCGTCTATAGATTTTATTTCAGTATACAATTTTACATCGTCGGCGTATAGTAAATAATTTAAGGAAAGCGAGGCTCTAAAGTCATTTATAAAAATATTGAAAAGGTAAGGACCTAAATATTCCCTAGAATGAAAGCCATTCATTGCAACACACTGATAACGGTCTGAAAGGTAGTATTTAAAAAAATTCAAAAGTAATTCAGAAAAACCAAAATAGGATAATTTAACCAAACGGATTTCATGATCAAGCCTATCAAACGATTTTGAGAAATCGAGATATATGAAGTCAGCTTGATAGCCCCAATCAATAGATTCCGCAATGTACTAAGTTTTTAGGATTAAGTTCGATGTTGTTGAGCGGCCCCTAAAAGCACATACTGACTCTTCACTAATTTATTTTGAATTTTATAAAATATTATGTCGTGAAGAATAATTTCGAAAATTGTTATATTTTTTTTTCTAAAGTGCAATAAAATGGAATGATGGTGGTGAAGCGATGAATGCCAAGTTAATCAAAAGAAAAGAAGTACTAAAAATAGTGAAAGGTTTATGGCCTTAAGAGGGTCTCCAAAAGTTGTTTGATGCCCGGAGGAACTTAACCCCTCTTACCTGAAACGCCCAGAGAAGGAATCCTTCACAATGCTGCTAGCTCAAGCCGATGTGGGTTCTAGCTTCTTTCTCAACCAAATGAACCAAAATTTCTTAGGTAGTAACTACCCAAGAGTTACCCAACTAAATGTCAAAATCAGTATGGCGCCACCAAGTTTTGGATTTTATATAATCCCAAAGGACGCCCAATATTTATCAAAATTTATTTAGGCAAGTTCAAAACGAAACTTGGAAAACAAAATCAAAGTCAAATCAGTATACACTATTGTTTCCAAATTACCTATGATATTCCAACCTACTCAACTCAAGTGAAAAACAAATTAACAACAGAAAATAACAATTTATTTAAGTCTTGATTATCACAGAGAATTATGTTATGTTATTTATCGTTAAGAGGAATAATTATTTAAGTTGGTAATAAGGAACCACAACATCACACAAAAAATACACAATCAAAGTGTGGTTGTCAAAATAAAATAAATTATGTTACACCCAAACCTTTTGGGGAATGAAGCTTCAATTCAATTAAACTAATAATTTACATGGCCCGGTATATCCCGCCACGGACATTGACCTAAGCAAAAAAAAAATAACAACCCTAACTGTTGAAGCTTCCCCACTTAAAATCACCCTTTTATTAGTTTACTCTAATATTTACTAGCTAATCTGAGAAAATTTGACATCTTAGGAGTAGTCTGAAAATAAATAATATAACCCAAGTATATACTCGTAGTACTACGAAGCCGGCTGCGTCTTACCTCACAGGAGTCACTTGTCACATATATATGTACTCTTATCAGTAATATTCAATAATAAAATAGCATCGATTAAATAATGTCAATAAAATTTTAAATAAGCTTATGTATGTATCTCAACTCAAAAGATAAAAGTTGTGATAATAAAAATAAAATAAGTGAATAAAAAAATGTTATGTTGTGTCACCTAGCTCCACACACAGCAGACTACTTCAGATTCGAGACTCTCCCAGACATCCAATTCCCAGTCAAAGAAAAACTGCAGGCTTCCAAGCTTCACCTCTTCCACTTCCTAATACGCCAAGCTCTGGTAGTGGTCTAGGTTAGACGTTAGCTCACAGTTGCTTAAAATCTCCTTCTAGATTAGAGCCAGTAGAGTACATAACCCCAAAACGAAAGCACCATGTGGCATGAAGAAATCAGGTCCGTACAAAAAAAAATCCATCCAAAATCCATGTTATGTACCTCTAGTAGCCAAAAGAAAAGAAAAAACCTATACTATCAGTATAAACGATAAATTCAAGAATACCTACTTGCTAATTAAATTGTCCCCTGCCAATGCCAATCAGAACCGCTATTTTGCCGATGTTCGAGGGCACGTGAAAAATTATTAGGTTTTAAATCGCCATAAAGGCCAGTAAATTCAACAAAACAACAAATTATAGCATTACGCCCAAAAAGTTGATTTACTATCACCACATTTAGTCAATTATATCCCCATATGGGTAAAATTCACACGAATTTCAAAAAGAACTAAAGCACTCTTCACTTCATGACGGCGGTCTGGGAAAAGGAACGACCGCAGAGGTCAAACCCGTATTTAAGCAATCACGCACAAAGTGTATTGCCAATCGAAATATAAAACAAAATAACTTAACTTTTTTTATAAGTACCATAAAACCTTTTATAAAAAATAAATAACAAAATTTGTGGCCCAAGGAAGTTGGCAATGAAAATATGTGTTACTATGACAATCAATTTCGATTTTGCCTAGACCAGCAACTTCTTGCTATCTTCCAAGAAAACTAATATTTACATTAGATAAAAAGAGACAAAAATTAGATAGGTCAGTCCGAGTAAAATCAACCAGCATATCTGGTATGGTCAAGCCAAAATCAGATATTGTACTATGAACAGTACAACATACACAATAATTGTACATGCCCAATTAATCATTATTCGTTATAAAATAATTAAATAATCAATATGGGATATAATTTAAATTCTAAAATATTTCTTTAGTCCAGAACCGGGTTTTATAAGAGTATAAATAAACTTTCATTAACAACCAGTACAATATGAAGCTGAAATGTACAAAACTAAATGTGTCCTTAAAAAAAAAGAATACTGTAATTTGAAATGGCTAGAGAACAGAACTATGGGTTACTTGGGAGGCTATTACAGAGAGGGCATTACTAGTATCAATCATTAATATTTGTAAAATATTTATTTTGAAAATATAACTGTAATCAGTGCTTTTAATAAAGAGTATAAAATGCCAATTTTAACCTGTAACAAAATCTTTGCAAAATTGCAAATAATTGAGATTGGTCTGTAGTTTTCAATTTCTGATTTGTCTCTTTTTTTAAAATATGGAACACATTTTGGATTTTTTCCACAAACTAGGTAGTTTTTCGGAATATAAAATCTCTGCTTTTGTTATGTTATTTGCGTGTATGCCGAAAACCGATTTTGTTTTTTATTTTATTTACTTTTACAGCTGTTATGTTATTAGAAATTGAGTAAGATATCCTAAAAAATCTGTAAATGCATTTCAGATATCTACTGGCTTATTTAAATCTCGACCTTCTAACTTCATATAACCAAAACTTTCTTTTTCATTAGTTTCAATTCAATTTCATAGTTTCAATGAGATATAATTTCAGTAGCCTAAATTTATATCCGTTTTAACTTGACTTCTATGCAATTTAATATCCTTAAATGCCTTTGTATTTTCATGCTTTATACACTTTCTATTCGCAGCTTTGCTTATCTCTTTATGTTTTTTTATGATGGAAGTTAAAAACTAAGCAGGGTATTTTCTCTATAAAACTGCGGGATATCGCGGTACATCTGAGTCGCATATAGAATTGAATTTATTATAAAATATATTAGCGGAATCCTCCACATTGTCTTGGCCTATTAAACATGACTAATCCTGCTGCAAATCAAGTCGTATAACATAAAAATTTGCTTTACGAAAATTTCAATTTTCAATTTCATATTGCAAAATCATTCTTGTGATTATAGGTTTGCCCATTTTTTAATTCAAAATCTATTGAAAACGCTAGATGATGACCATCTTTTTGTATGCGTAATTGAAGCGATTTTATTATCCAATAACCCTTACCAATATTAAGTCTAAAATTCGATCGTTAAAATTTATTACTGCATTGCACTAAGTAAAATTAAAAAATTTCATAAAGTTTAACAGTAATATAATAGAATCACTTAAATTATGACGCCTCTTTATCTTGATGCAGAACATAAATTGGCAAATTAAAATCACCCAAGATAATAATATTTTTCCCCAAAATGTATTCAAGAGAAACAAAAAAATCAAAAAGGTTTTTAAGATCCCTGAAGGATGCTGTTGGCGGAATGTATAATATAATAACATAGAGGTTACAGAATATTGACCAGAAATCCTAACTCCCAATAAATCAATCTGTGGCAAGAGATATTTATTTTCAATAAAATCTAAAACAGAATAGTTAAACTTCTGATCAACATCCAACAAAGTGCCTCCACCCCTAGTATTCCCTAATTCTTTAAAGTTTCTGTCTGCATGAAAAAAGTTGTACTTGTTCGGAAAGAGTTCGCGACTCTGGATAGATTCCCCCTCAGAGGAGCTCAGTTCACACTGAGTCACGGGATACGACGCTCCCGAGGTACCCTAGTCCTACACACACCCATATACACACATACACACGCACACACAGGCACACAGATACACACAAACATTGATCGGCTGGTATATAGTAGCACAGGGAGTCCAGAGGGGATAGTAGCCTGAACACCTGCCAATCTTCAAGGCTGATGTGAGCAAGCTCTGCCGAAGTGCAACCTATATACCTATATACAAAGTCAGGAACCAGCCACTTCGGGTCCTGATCTGGTAATAAATATTGGATATAGATATCGGTGTCTATGTTGCCCCGAGCGAGTTCCAATACGTCCGTGTATTCCGGTTTTGGTAAAGTGTAGATCAAGCCACAGGCAACTGGGGTAGGGATTAAAATATCCCGAGGGTACACCCGCTCTTGGTTAATACAACCCGCTCCTCTGTTTATGAACCGCTGGCAAAACCAAACTGTGGAATTATCCAATTCTTCTAGTTTCCCACCCTTCTCAGGGTCTAATAAAAGACCCAGAATTTTTTCTCCGGAAATAAACGATACTATTCCATTTTTCGAAAAATACTTCATTATTTCACGCAAAGAAAGCAGTTTTGAAAAAGTATCACCATTTATTATACATAAAGCGCTTACATCACTAATAGCAAAACACATGAAAGTTAAGGAATGGAACGCTAATAATAGAAACGAAAAACAGCAAACAATCTGAAAAATTAAAAGTTATGAATAAATTACACAATATGGAAGTCTCAGTAGAACCTCACAGATCACTTAATATAGTAAAGGGAGTTATCACTAGCAATGATTTACGTAACTGTGAAACTGAAGAAATATTAGAAAACCTTCAATTACAAGGAGTAACAGAAGTGAAACGCTTCAACACTAAAGTAAATGGACAAATTGTTACATCTGCTACCCTACTTCTCACGTTTAAATCTTTAAAACTTCCCGAATGAGTAGAATGAGTAAGAGCAGGATATCTAAATATCAAAGTTAGACCATTTATCCCGAGCCCTTTACAATGCTTTAAATGTCAGAAATTTGGTCATAGATCAGAAAAGTGTATAAACAAAGAAATTTGCCCCAGATGCGGAAAAGAAACACATCAAGAGAATCCATGTAAGCCACCACCTATCTATATAAACTGCGAAGAACAAGGCATACAAAAGATTATGGTAACGAAAAAAATCTCCTTTTTTGAAGCTAGGATAAAATATAATGCACTAAGTCTAACTTTTACAAGCTCCTTTTCTAAAATTCTTCAAAAACAGCCAGAAAACAACAATAATATCAACACCCTCGAAACGATCCCTCCTCCATTCCTCTTATCCCCACCCCACCATAAATTGCTCCATTCTCTACCCTCAAACTCCCAGACCACTAACTCTCCACAAATTCCTCCCCTCACATTAAATAACCCCCTCCCTTCAAATTCCAAAACTTCCACAACAAGAACACTTATAACACGATTCAAACCAGAAACGATTCAAAACAACAACAAAAATGCCACAAAACGAAAAAAAAATCAATTTATCCCATCCCAGACAAAAAAAAGGGAAATCTTCAAAAACCAAAGAAAAACACCATCATAAATCCAAATAACGTACTAATGCAAAATAGTATTATACATTGGAATATAAATAGTATTAACACTCATAAGGAAGAATTGAAATTTCTAGTAAAAAATCAGCCTCAGATTTTATCATTACAAGAAACGAATCTCCAAGAAACTGATAAATTTAGACTATTAGGCTACAATATAGAAAGATTAGACCGTGTAGAATGTGATAGAGCATCTAAGGGAGTAGCTCTACTAATTAGAGAAAATTTTCCCCATGAAAAATAAATATAGGCACTACTTTAGAAGCTATAGTGATATCAACATACATACATACTAAAACCATTATATGTAGTATATACATACCATCATCACAAAAAGTCTCACAAGCAGACATAAATAAGTTATTAGAACAACTTCCTACACCCTTCATTCTAGTAGGGGATCTTAATGCCCACAATTCTATTTGGGGATCAAGTCACATCGATGCCCGTGGAAAAATGATCGAAAATATCTTAGAGAATGAACAACTATTTTTATATAATGATGGATCTCCAACTTTTATCTCTTCTAGCAATTCATCCTTTTCTTGCCTAGATCTAACTATTTGTAGCTTTAATCTCTCCACAAAATTTGAATGAAGCGTCCTGGATGACACCTATAATAGCGATCACTTCCCCGAGTTATGATTCTATTAATACTAATAAATATAACCATAAAAAAACTAATTGGGCAAACTTCAGTCTTGAATTTACGCCACCAGATATTGAAAACTTTGACATAGATACAGCTACAAAAAAAATAACCGATTCCATTCTAGAAACATACATTAAAAATACACCTCCCACTCATCGATTTACAAAAAAAATTATTTAAACGTTACCCCACAACTAAAAATTTTATAAATTTAAAAAATCATACGCAAAGCCAATTAGACTCATGGAATGAATTTACCTCTTCAATTAATTCTAATACAACAACCAAGGATATATGGGATAAAACACGTAGACTCAAAGGAATACCTACTCGAAATATTCCTGGCCTTATAGAAAATAACTCATGGATTACAGACACAAATGTCATAGATCTATGCAGAGCATTTTGCCAATGTTTATAATCATTGGATCTATAGAGCTTTGACATACTCAATTCAAAACGCTCCAAACAATTCCTTTACATACAACATCCCTTTTACTATGAATGAACTTACACATGCCCTAAAACACAGAAATGACACCTCCCCCGGACTCGATGAAATTAGAATATCAATGATCAAAAACTTACCTACAGCAGGATTAAAAACTATCCTACAACTATTTAATAAAATATGAATATCGGGCCAACTACCAAAAAACTGGAAACACTCCATTTTAATCCAGTCCATAAACAATCTAAACCAATCTGCAAAAAAGAAAACTATAGGCCCATAGCTTTAACCAGCTATCTATGTAAACTCCTAGAAAAAATAGTTAACAATAGACTAACCTGAAACAAAAACTTATAATTCCAGAGCAATCGGGCTTTAGGAAAAATCGATCTATACTAGATCACACCGCAGGACTAGAAGTAGACATTCAAGACTCCACTAGACTAGGAAAACACACAACAGCAGTCTTCCTAGACCTTAATAAAGCCTTAGACTCAATTAACAGGCAAAGCATAATCAATTCCCTAGAAGAATACAAAATAAGTGGACACATCATGTCATTTATAAGTAATTTCCTTAGTGACAGAACATTTCAAGTTAGATTGGGAAACACATACTCAAACTACTATACACAATACACAGAAGTCCCCCAAGGTGCGGTCCTTAGCCGCATTTTGTTTGTACTAGGCAATAATGATATTACAAATCACGTTGGGAGATCTGTCAAAGTCAGAATATTTGCAGATGACATAGTAATGCATCACTCTTTTATAAACCCGAATATAAGCCGTACTATTTTACAAAACAACTTAAATAAATTAGTAGAGTGGGCCTCAAACAACAACCTGGATTTTTCACCGAATAAATCAATAGGAATACATTTACACACTAAATCTCACCATAAATTTCTGGGGGTTTACTTTGACTCACTTCTAAATTTTAAACATCATATCACATACAAGAAACATAAATGCAAAAAAGACTTGCAAGTTATGCGCATGCTATAACATACAAAGTGGGGAACTCATCCATCTTCACTACTAATCATCTACAAAGCTTTAATAAAATCTAAAATAGACTTTTTTTTTTGTTTTTTGTTTTAGAAAGTCCTATGTTACTCTTGGAGTGGTGCTTGCACGAAGATATTTGTGAGCATTTATCTTGAATCGCTGTAGGTTGTATGCGTCGAAAAATATGTGAGATGGAAGCCCGTTCCACAAAGAAGATGTTCTCCAGATGAATGAGTCCCGATACAGCGACATCCTTGGGGTAGGCAGGTGGACTCGATGTTGATGAGCCGCAACTGCTAGACGCGTCCTTCTTGCCGGAACAGCCCTGGGTGGAATCAGGCCTGCCAGCTCAGAGGAGCACTTACCGTGATAATAACGGTAGAATAAACAGAGATCAGCCACCTTTCTCCTGTGCTCCAGACTATCCAGACTCTTTGTCAGTTCTGGTTTGTCGATAAGATGAATAGCTCTCCTCTGTATAGAATCCAGCAGGTTTAAACTGTGCTTGGGTGCAGAGCTCCAGATATGCGAGCAATACTCGAGGGAAAAGCGTATTTGAGCCTTATAAAGAGTCAGCAGCTGTTCTGGTGTATACAGTTTTTTCGTTTTGAAAAGCACTCCGAGTTTTTTGCAAGCCGCCCTGGCGACCTCGGCAACGTGGTCATGCCAGGACACACTGTTGGTGACCTCGACTCCAAGAAGATGTAAAGATGATTTTATTGGCAATGTTTTCCCTGCCATAACCAGCTCCGGGCCACCAAGGTTAGTCTTCATCGTAAATACTGCAGCCTGCGTTTTTTTAGCGTTAAAATTGACCAAATTATTACCGCCTCACTCCAAGATTGCTCTAATAATTGTTGCCTAAGATTCTAAGAACTTGCGGCTGTCGTTGGTTTGGCGGACTTAAATGTGGAAATAAGTGTGCTATCGTCCGCAAAGCTGTAGATTGGATTGACAGTGGTTCCTAGCAAATCGTTGATATATATCAAGAAAAGGGTGGGGGATAGAATGCATCCTTGAGGGACTCCGGCGTTAATGTTAAATTTGTCGGATCCATCGACGGCTACTTGGATTGTTCGTTGTTCAAGAAAGCTTTTGATCCAATTCAATAATGAGTTTTGTATGCCGATTGAGGAGAGCTTGGTTAGTAGTCCCTCATGCCACACTCTGTCGAATGCCTTGGAAATGTCAAGAGCGACTGAGCGGGACTCGCCGTGCTTCTCCATGGCCTCCGTCCACAAGTGTGTGACGTAGGCCAGAAGATCGCCGGTAGATCTAAGCTTTCGGAAGCCGTATTGATGATTGCTGATTAGTCCAGATGATTTCAGATATCTTAACAGTTGTTGGTTGACTGCTTTCTCCATAATCTTCGATATTACTAGAACTAGTGCAATCGGGCGGTAATTGGAGGGCATCGTCTTCTTACCCTTTTTGGGTACAGCTTGCACTCGAGCAGTTTTCCAGCTTGTTGGAAATTAGCCCTGCTTATACGATGCCGTGAACAGTCTACATAAGGGAGGAGTCAATTCGTCTGCACAACGTTTTAGTATTAGGGCTGGAATTCCATCGGGTCCAGAAGCTTTGTTGGTATCTACGCTATTAAGAATTTTATTTATAATTCGTTGGGGAAACGAAATTTCTCCCATCGATGAATTCACCCTTGGCAAATATGGCGGTGTTTTGCCTTGCGAGTGCAGAGTAGAATTGGACGCGAAGAGTTTACCCAGTAAGTTGGCTTTTTCCCTTGCTGTCACCGCGATAGAACCATCATCTGCTGTTAGGGGTGGCAAGGCCGACTTAGCAAATCCTTGACTAATGGCTTTCGATACCGACCAGAAAGATCTTGTTCCATTTGGGCAGTTTAGCAGTTTGTTTTTGATCCTGTTGTTGTGACTCTCTTTGCATTCATCAATAATTCGCTTGCAGCTATTTCTGGAGGCTAAAAAGTTCCTCCGATTTTCGATGGAAGGATGTTGACGCCATTTGCGATATGCTGCGTTTTTAGTGTTTACTGCCTTTTTGCAATTCAGGTTGAACCATTGCTTGTTGTTTGATCCGCATTTAGTAGAAAAGGGGATATAAGCTTCCATTCCTGCCAAGATCGTCTCTGTAATTTGGCTTGCACATTCTGAGATGTTATTGGTTCTAAAGCAGACTTCTTTCCAAGGGAATGAGCGATAAAATTTCCGAAGATGGTTCCACTCTGCTGATTTATAGTGCCATACCTTCCGCGGCATCGGATGATCCTGCATTTTAACCTCCAACTGGCAAGAGACTGTTATCAATTTGTGGTCCGATGTTCCTAGGGAGGCATGTACTGATACAGTGTACAAGGCAGGGTCTGAAGCCAAGACCAGATCTAGGAGACTCGCGAACTCGCCGTCTCGATCGGGGATTCTGGTAGGTTCCTCCACAAGCTGCGTAAGCCCGCATATGGTGGCAAATAGCTCAGCTTCTCATCCTTCATCGTCGTTCTTATTGCAGAAGCGCAGCCAGTTGATATTGTGAACGTTAAAATCACCCATGACTATGATTTCTGCGCTTGGGTAGTCAATTTGCAGATGGTTAATGCAACCAACCAGGTTCAAAAAGAGCCGTCTATATTGGGTGTCGCTTGGTGGTCTGTAGATACAGCAGATAAATTTTGTGGCACCACTGGCTATTATTTTGAACTACATGACATCGAAGTCCGCAGGTTTAAGCGTTTCCTCCCGCTGGCAACTCAAACCGTTCTTGACAAATACTGCCAATCCAAAGTTTAGTCGAAATCGGGTGTGTAGATCGTATCCAGGATAAATGAGGTGAACATTTGTTGTTGAAGGTTTCACCTTTGTTTCTGCCAATTCCAGAATGTGAGGCGTATTACTGCGGATCTATTGCCTATTCATCTGCTCCACAAAGTTATATTCAATCACTTAGACCTATAGAGAATGCATCACTCAGAATAGCTCTTGGAGCTTTTCATACAAGTCCAATAAATAGCTTGTATTGGGAAGTAGAATGTATCTTCCAACTTATAGAACTACTTACCTTACCTTAAAATATGCAAATACACAAAGTTTAAACCCAGAACCGTTTAGCACGAGCAACATTTTCAAAATTCCATATCCAAATATCCAACCCCCTTCCAGGAGGTACCATCCAGGTGCAAATATTATACTGAAACAAATACAGCAGAGATTACAAGTTTAACAAACACAAGCATACAGCTACAACACATACACACACCAGTTAAGATAATAAAGGTCCTAGCAAAACATTCAAAGAAAGATACTTCAGCCTCTACATTTAAGCAACTATTCCTAGACAATATAACTAAATTCAAATATTATCATATTATATACACATATGGGTCTAAAACGGAAAACAGGGTAGGATCATCTTATTACAATACTTATTTTGAAAAAACTTTCTCACTGACTAAATCAACAGAGATTCTTACAGCAGAACTTTTCGCAATACATAAAGCAATTGAACATCTATTTACTTTAAAAAACCCAAATTGGTCAATAGCCACTGGTTTTTCCATTGGTTCATTCCATGGGTGCATTACAATGTATTGAATCATATCTCCCAAAACACCCACTTGCTCTTGAAATTAAGCACCAATTAGAAAACGCATATTCACATAAATATAACATCACGTTCATCTGGGTCCCCAGTCACATTGGAATAAAGGGAAATGAAAAAGCCGACTTACTCGCTAAAGAACAACTTAATGCAATTTCCATACATAAACATCTTTATGCAAAAGATATAAATAACTTCTCCATTAATATTATTAAAAATTTAATAGAACTCGATTGGGACCTTCAACACGAGACCAATAAACTATATAAAATCAAAGACAAATTTTTCTTGGGAAATAAAATATCAAACCTCACAAGAAAAGACAGAGTAGTAATAATTAGACTTAGAATAGGCCACACAAAAATCACCCACGAATATCTAGTACAAAAAGGTAACCAGCCTATGTGTGAAACATGCAATCTACCTCTGTCAGTCCAGCATATTCTAATTGAGAGTCTTTATATAGTCTTTATACTTATATAAAGACTCTAGGCTAAAATATAACTTGTCTAACAACATCAAAACCTTACTCAGCCCTACATACAATGAATTAATTGTCTCATTTCTAAAAGAGATAAAAATATATTAAAAGATTTGAAAACAATTTAAAGAAGACACATTTTTTACTATTCAGATCATTGATATATACGAGCATTGTACATAGACATTTCAGATTTATTCATTTATTTATCTGCCTGTCCAGTACATTTACATACACATACTCTTATATTGTACATAGACATTTTATAGATGTATTAATTTGCCTATTTATATAACTATTAAAAATTCTGATAGACACCAAAAGGTCTAAGTTACCGGTGCGTCTATAATAAATATCTCTCTCTCTCTCTGGATAGATTCATCCACCCAAGTTTCCGTTATAGCTATTAAATCAAAGTTACAAGCTGCTGTGTTCTGATGAAATTCCTGCATCTTATTTCGAAGTCCGCAAGTGTTTTGATATTAAACCGAGACTGAGGTGTCTTCCTGTTGATTTTGACTGAAAATTACTTTGGTTTTACGAATTCGAAATCCGACCGACATATGAGCATTTGCGTCAGGAGTAGGAACAGTTAATTGTTATTGGTTTAATTTATTTGATCTGAGACGCCAGCATGCAGATTGATAGGCAAAACCTTTATCAAGATACCAGGCAGCATGGTTGGATAGAACTGGGTTGCCACGATTATCTCGTTGCATTTCAATGTAGTTCGAACATTAAAATTGTGTCTTTGCAATCTGTTAACACGAGGCTTTCACTATATCTAGAACAAGAAGCATTTTTTAAGCAGTTTTTTGAAGAATGGTTACAATTATTATTATTACAATTATAACACCGATTTACTTGCACCACATCATAAACAGCACATGCGTTATAGCTAATAAATACATTACCAACATTCATTATTCAATCATAAGTACGCCGATCCAGCTGCAAGGTAGTCTGAACTTTCTTAAACCGTTCATTTTTCTCGTGGTTCTCACAACCAATTAAAATTCCGCCGTTTTTTTACTGATTTTACCTTGGTTACTCTCAGATGTGATTCTGCAGGAAATGTCTGCGATATTTTCGCAACATCCTGTTTTGCGAAAAATTAGTTTGCGCTGGATTTTTTGGTTTAATTACAACAGGTTACAACAGGCAGAGTTTTATGTTTCACTACTTTGGAATCGGTAACAGATGTTTTCCCTATATGGTGTTGATTGGTAGTGAGACACTTCTCTAACGTCAATACGATTTTGACCAAATTACCCTTTAAAGTTTCGAAGGATGTAGTCAATTCCAGGACGGTCGAATAAATTTGATCATTAACCATCTTCAATAACGCATCTTTGTCCAAAGATATATACCGCGAGACGCAATCATTATACTATTCTCGGATAAACTTTCGACATCTGTGAGCAAATTGGCAACATAGATCGATCTATGAATACACATAGCATGCGATACATTTTCGCACTCACTGAAATTAACAATTTTTTTGCGTTCGTTTATTGTTTCTTTTCAAAGCACACAAAATTATATTATATTTCAGGTTGTTGCAACATAGACAACCTTTAGAATGGCAAAAATTCACAAGAATCCTCCAATACCTCATTCCCAATTTTTTGTTTAAAATTTCTCACGTAAGGCTATATGTAATTTTTATAACAATTATATGTGGTCAAATGAAAACCCACATGCAATGCAGGAATCATATGTTTAAGAACAGTTTTCTTTTCAAAATGAAGAAGAACTGAGACACTCAATAAAACACTCTTGTAAAATGATTTAAAACGCTCCAGGAATTTTCCAAAGAGTATGCGAATCAAGTAGGAGAAGATTAGATGCGTGCATACAGGCTGGAATTAGATATTGATCTGGTTTTTGACCTTTGTTTATTTTTTTTTTTAATATTTTCGCAACTATTTGATTTTGATTAAAAAAAGTTTTACAAAACTTTCGCTTAAAATACGCGCATCGATTTTTTTAAACCTAAATATTTCGAAAACGGGGCTTAACAACATCTAGTAATACTAATAATAATAATGCTGTCCATTTTGTTTCCAGTTTTTTGCGCAAAAATGATTAAGGAAGGAAGGAGGGAATAGGAGGGAATAGGAGGCCTATAAAGTAAAGAGGATATTTCCTACTTGGGCAGAAGGTCATCCCTTTCTAGAAAACAAGTGTGTAATGCTTAAGAAATTAAAATTAACAAAACCACAATTTCTGAATAATAAATCTAGTAATCAGTTTGTCAAAAAATCAGAGGCTGATTATTTAGGGCGCGATGCAGGAGATATAAGGGCATTTAAGCAAAGAGGTGCATATGTGGCTACTTCCGATTCAAAACCAAGAGGTAATATTTCCTGGCATTATTGTAAATCTGACCACTCTATATTTAGTTGCGATAAATTTAGGAATTTGAATCTGGAAGATAGGAAGTCAGAGGTTAGGAGGTTGAAGTTGTGTTTGAATTGTTTTAACCCTTTCTATGACACATCAGGCTGCAGTAAGGCTGGCTGTGGGTTCTGTAATACAATGCACAACTCTTTCTTATGTCGACAGTCCAAGGATCGACCGTGGACGGTCGTTGGTGACAAATAGGGACTCATATGTGGCTACATCACAGTCTTCTCCCGGAAATGAGGCAACTGAGACTAATTTAGCTAGTCTTGTTCAAAATGTTGACATGCGAACTACTCTGTGTAGTACCGGATTCCAAAGTTCAAGTTTAGAAAAGGTCAAAGAGTTTGAGACCAACTCAAACAGTTTAGGTTAATTTCAGAGCTTAGTAAGCAGATCAGCCTTTCCGTTATTATCCGCAGCGGTAGTCAATATAATAGGCCTGGATAATAAAATTTATCAGGCTAGATGTTTAGTAGATCAGGGCTCCCACAGTAATTACATATCAGAGCAGTTTGCCAAAAGAATACGCGTTTCTTGGTCATCAGTCAATTTCTACATTTCTAGAATAGGGAGTGCTGGAAATGTTCAGATCAAATACCAGACTATGATTAGAATGCAATACCGCATTAGTTAGTATATTGGAGACTAAAAGTGAAAATGAGCAGAAAAAACATTAGACTCATTAATTTACATAAGTAAAAAAATTTACAATCATGTTCCTCTGTGTGTTAGACATATATCGGATGTTAAGAAATTTAAAAGAGAATTAAAGTCGCTTTTATTGGCTAAGGCATATTATAACCTGGATGACTTTTTTAATGATAGGTTTTAACCTTGGACATGTTGGAAAGTTTTCTTTTTTTCCTTTTTTCTTCTCTAGTTTTGTCAACAAGTTTACCTTTATTTAGTAATTGATTGTTTTAATTTGATTGTTTTTATTTGTGTTTTGTTTTTTTAGCTTGTAGTATGCTTGTACAGAAGATTATTCTTACGTAATATAGCACATTTTCTTTCTTTCTTTCTTACTCGAATGCATATACGCATAGTATTCTTTATAAAATTAGGGATTTTTTAGGCCAAACAAACGTTACGAAACGTAACATTTTATGAATATCTAGAGAGATGGCCGACCCGTTGGAACTGGTTCAACCAGTTACTTTAGTGGCTAAATTCAGAGTTTATAAAAGGAGCATTTAGACTAGAATGCTGAAGTTTCTTTCAAGTACTTTGTTTGAGTTCTGGGATAAGTTTTGCCAGGACAAAATTTAAATCAGTTAAAGATCCCAAGCTGTATGATTTCAAAAAACATGCAGTTTATAGAGCTGCATACATTTGCTGATGCATCAGAAAGAGCGTATGGTTTGTATATGTTAGGTTCGTTCATTTTGATGGTACTTATTTGTCGTTTTTGTTAGGCTCTAAAGCTCCAGTTAAGACCCCAACCCTGCCTAGACTAGAATTATTAGCGGCACTGATAGCTGCTATATTGGATACCATCTGGGCATAGTCTGGCAAGGTCAATCTTAACCCACTGTATGATTTGTTTTGGCTAAGTCAAAAACTTTTGATTATTTGATAGGCAATTTACCATATTATAGATTTAATTGTTGTTCCCAGATTAAACTCTAAAAACTCTCGAACATTTCAGTGTAATAAAGCAATAAATAACATTTTTAAAAGGTCGCCGATTTATTATATGTGTAACTTATTTAATACTCTTTGTAACCACAACTTGACCAGACCTCTTTGTTGCTTCAATGTCTTTCTTAGTAGGATTTTTTAATCAATAATCTTAAATCTTGAATTTCTCTTAGAGATTTTGTAGCTAGGTAATGCTTTGAGTAAATGTATGTTTTCTAACATACAGGTGGTTACATACATTTCAGTGGTGCCAAGTATATTACTCGTCCTTTTCTCTCTTGTTTCGCGGTAAATGGGGCAGCGAGATAAACAGTCATTACTTTTAACAAAATGGCAACGCCTATAAACGCAGACACATGCTTTCCTTGTTATACGTTGATTTGATACATCCCATGGGCGTGTTTGCGGGTTTATTGTTTATTTTAGTGTTGTTGCAGTTGCTTGCGTTATTATACGTTATTATATAAATAATATATATTAATATATATTATAAATGTATTTTATTACTTATAATATTATTAATTTACGGTATTTTTCTTCGGTGTTTAATACGGTGTTTTTGTTAAATATGGAAAACGAAGAACCTTCGACAAGTTGTGTCCCGCCGCCTGCCAAAAAAAGCAAAAAGACATTATTTCACTTCTGCGGAATATCAACTGTATATGAAAGTGTTCGTGCTAAAAATCCCGATTTGTCGGTTGAGGACGCGGCAGAATTATGCGGAGATTTGACAAAAGTTAGTTCCAGAACAGTTTTCAGGTCTTTTAAGTTAGTTAATGAAAACAAAAAAAAAGTAGAAAAAAGGGGCAGGAAAAAAATTGTTCTAGATGAGGACATAAAATATATCATTAGGCGAAAAAAGCACGGATTTTTTTTTTAAAATGAGATTCCAACTATTAAGAAAATTAAGGCCGAACTTGATAGTGACAATTATTATTTACCTAAAATTTCCGTTGGTGTTTTAAATCGAACATTACGCGACTTAAATTTTCGTTATTTAAAAAGGAACCGGAAAAGTTTTTTGATTGACAAAAAAGAGATTGTTTTGTGGCGAAGGAAATATTTAGATGAAATTCGTAAGCATCGGAAGGAAGAAAAGTTTATTATACCGATGAAACATGGCTTAATGAAGGACACACCCGTGGAAAAGTATAACAAGACTTAAATGTAACAAATTTACGTCAAGCTTTTCTTGATGGGCTTTCCACGGGTTTGAAATCGCCTCTGGAAAAGGTCGTCGTCTAATTATTACCCATATAGGTAGTGACTCTAGATTTTTGGAAGGAGGTCTGAATGTTTTTGAATCCAGAAAATCGGGAGACTATCATGAAGACATGAACGCTGAGGTTTTTGAAAAATGGTTTTGGTCCGTGTTGAAGTGTATCCTGGTTCAGTTATAGTGATAGACAATGCACCTTATTATAGTCGGCGAGTGGAAAAAATACCCACGACTGCTTGGCGAAAAAATGATGTAAAAGATGGGTTAAAATCAAAAGGCGATATAAAATTTGACGAAGACATGCTTAAGACACAATTGCTTGATATTGTTCCTGTCCACAAAGCACAATATATTAAATATGTGGTTGATGAAATAGCGCGAAACAGTGGGGTTACAATATTGCGGTTACCGCCGTATCATTGTGAACTTAACCCGATAGAACTTATATGGGCACAAATAAAAGACGAAGTGGCCAGCAAGAATACAACTTTTAAATTAAATGACCTTAAAGTGTTATTAAATGAAGCTATCGGTAATGTAACACCCACCAACTGGCAAAAGTGCATCGAACATGTGGTGAAAGAAGAGCAAAAAATGTGGGATTTGGATAATCACATTTAAGTTGTTGTGGAACCACTTATTATCATTCCTGGCTCTGGAAATAGTGATAGCGATGATTCTTCTTCAAGTTCTTCTGATGAAACCTCTGATTAAGCAATTAGCGCGTTTTAACCATTATAGAGGTACAATATTTATTATTTAAAACTTGTTTATTGCAACAAAGTTTCCTTCATTTATTGAACTACATACATTTATAATTTCATTATACCTATTATAAATTAATTATTATTTATAATTTCATTATAAATTACACTAAATATTTTCATTACAATAATCGAGACAATAATATTGAAATCATAATAAAATTGTTATGAGCTTAAATTAATAATAATTTATATAATATACTAAAATCACTTTTTAAAAATGTCTACGCCGCTGCTAGCTACGTCTCTCACCGCGCAACCGTCTCGGTGGCCCTTATGCGAACGATGAGTCATTGACTATTATAAACGACTTCGACTATAGATGGAGCAAGGAGTATATTTCAAAACATCAATCCACGCACAAGTGGTTCTGGGGTGGATCGAACAGCCTCTCCGCAGGTGATGTTCGTTATTTGTCTCTCGAATTTTCTTTATGTAAAGTCAAGCATTTGTATACAAACTTATATTACCCACCACATATTAAACACCTAAATTTTCTTGATTTTTTAAAAATGTTTGAAGGGATTAATATTTTAATGGGTAATTTTAATTTTGATTTGTTAAAAACATAATTTTATGGAAATAAGATCCTATCTATTACATATACAACCGGCTTTACTCAAATTATTGATTCCCGCGCATAACTGATAGAAGTGCTACCCTTATTGATTTTATTAATACAAATAACAAAAGTTTGTCTTGCAATGTACTATTAACACCAAAGATTAGTGATCACAGCATTATAACTATATAGCTACCCCTATAAAAGATAAATGATAATAAAGACTTAATTATTTACCGTAGAGCTATCAATCAATATAATACTGACCAACTACACAGTTATCATTTAAATGAAGAGTGAAGTAATGATAGTGCAGATGTAGGAGGTAATTTTATAAATATTATTACCAACATTTTACATACTACGTACCCTAAGCAAAAAATTATTATAAGACAAAAATATCTAGATAAAGAATGGATAATAGCTGAAATTAGACAACAAATGCAGACTAGAGATAACTTATATTATTATATAAGAGCTGCTAATGAAAAAAATGATTCAGTTTAATGAGAGTACAAGAAAATTCGAAACTCAATTTATAAAATACGAAAAAGATAATTACTTTAACAATATTGTTGAAAATAATAAGAGTAACCCAAAAGAGACGTGGAAAAACTTAAAAAAAAAATTACTTCCTGGAAAGAAATACCTTAACACTCAGTAAAATAAAGCTGGAATAATCGATAAGATGAACATACAATCTCTAATGAATTTAATAGGTACTTTGTCACTTGTATACATAAAATCATAGCTGGCATTCTAAAATATACGCCTTCTAAAAATATTATTAGAAACGCTGTTAGAAATAATAGTTAGTTTGCAAATCCTCAAGCAATAAGCTTGACAGATATGAAAAACATATTAAGGAATATGAAAAACGTAGGGAGGTAAGAAAAATGGCATCTCGAAAAAAGTATTGTGTATGCTTGTTATGCTATTGGAAATAGGATGGTAGATATTATAAACAGATCACCCACAAGTGGTAGATTCCCAGAGGTTTAAAAAGATACCCAACACGTACTTGGAAAATGAATTTAGACCTTTTAATAATATCGAAAGATGTTATACAAAATCAGTGTCATTTTAATAATATAATAGCAAAAAATCAATCTGGCTTCCGAAAAAATCATTCATGTGAAACCGTGATCATTAAAATCTGTGATATTTTTTTGAGAGAAATCGATAAGGGTAACTTTCTGTTAAAATAGTTCGAATCATATTTAAATAATAGGCAGCAGCTTTGCCAATTCTTTATCAGGTCCATTGGGGGTGGAATATGGTGTACCACAAAGTACTGTACTGGATGCTCTTTTATGCCTATTCTATATAAATGATATAACTAATGCTGCAAATTCCCTAACTTAACTTAAAACTCCCTACATGTTTCGGACACAGTGGTGGTCATCAGGGGGTACTAAATGGAAATAGTTCCGAACAAAAGACAGACACAGAAAAAACTTATAAAATTAATATAAGCTACACTTACAAAGGTTTAAAATTAGTATCAGGCACACGCCCCAGGGTTTGATCACATATCAAAACCCTCTATTTATTATTATTGTTTTTAATTTTTTTTATTTTTATTTGTTTACATTCTGTTGTTGACAAGCATTGTAGGTGACATCTATGGGAGAAGTTCTAAAAGTCCCATGGTACCTGATATTATATTACTACAATTTTTTTTTTGTAAAAGCAAGAGGAAAGCAGAATGTTTATAGAGAACATATTAGATAGCGTGGTTAACATATGATTCGTACGCTGTGGAGAAGGAAAGCAATGGAGAAATACTATGTAAAAGAAATTGTAAAGGGTAAGAACGATGTATTAAGAGACTATGAAGAATCAAGACACAGTGAGATGAAAAAGTAAGTACAAGAATGATGTACTTGATCATTAACATAGTAATGGTGGTTGTTTTGTGTAGCTTTATATATTTCGAGTATTTCCAACAGATCAAGTTTATTACTTTTCCGGCAGAAATGTAAGTCAGTAGCTAGATTAAGACTGTGGTTGTTAGTATAAACATGTCTTGCAAAGTTAGATTTGATGCTTAAAGGGCAAATATTTCGGTTCTTGCTCTTCTCAATCTCCCTAAAATGTTCATTGATACATGTAGAAAACCTTCTACCGGTATGTCCAATGTAAAATGCATTGCAATTCTCACTCGAGCACCCTATCCGATAGACTCCTGACTTTTGTTCTGGTGGGATTTTGTCCTTACAGTTGATAACAAAAGATCTTAATGTATGTTTAGTTTGAAAGCTAGTATTGATGTTATGTAAATTAAACATATTTTTGATTTGGTATGAAACCGTACCCCAAAAGGGGATTGGATAATATTTTTGACCATCTGATTGTTTGATTATCAGATTTTTATTTAAATGTTTGAAATAAATTTTATTGATTCATTTTAAGGGAAAGTGGTTGTTAAAAGCTATTTGTTTTATAATATTTAACTTTATGTTAAAGTCAGCTTTATCTAGGGGAATCGAGAAAAGTCTAGAAAAGTGGGAATGGAAAGTTACGAATTTCTGGCTATTAGGGTGATTTAAGTTATAAGATAAGGTACTGTCAGTGGATGTAGGCTTACGGAATATTGAAAATTTGATCTTATTGTTTATACGTTAAAAGTAAAATTAATGCATAAGCGTAAAGAGTTTAAGAACGTTATCAAATTTTGAAGGTCAGAGGGATTATCCTTAAAAATGGCAAAAATATCATCCGCATATCGTTTGATAAAGAAAATGTGTTGAAAGAGGGGACTATAAAAGTCTGACATAAACAATTCAGCTCAAAGAAAGGACAGGCTAGAATCCATTGTTTGTAGTATTTATAGGTAAATTGAAAAAAAAATTGTTGTAAAACTAAGTGAAACAGAACACAAAGGTTAATAATATGGACTTCCTCAAGATCAGTATTTTTTTTTTAATAAGTTTGCAACTAAAGGTAAACAGTCCTCAGGAGGAATGCTGGGGAAGAGGTTAGAAACATCAAACATTGTCTGTGGACAAAAAGGTTTCAACTTTTTCAACATATTGAACTCTGTCCAAGATCACAAGATAATTGCCATTGTCTGCTTTAGTTAAGGTCAAGTTATTAGTAGTGATCTTATTCTATAAAGATTTTAGTGTCTTAATATTAGGGAAAACATTCAAGGGAGAAAAGTTATTCCGTCTATGGTATGTGTTAATACATGAAGCAGCCTGGGATCTGAGTGTCTCCTTTAATGAGAGATCATTGATAAAGGTAAAGTTGTTCTCGCACTCGACCGCCAACAGTTCCAAATCCCTTCTTTGGGGAATGATGTGAAAATTATAGTTTAAACCTGAATTCAACATACAGTTTTCGTTATCTGTAAAAGTAACATTGCTTAAATTAAGTGTTCTGGGATGAAAAGAGAAGTTGAGTGAGTTATTGTTGGAAGTGTTATGGCGAAGTTCAGATGTGAAAATTGAACTGTCAAAACTTAAATTCATAAGAGATCTGTCAAACTTACAGTCCGTGGCTATTGAGTTGAACACATCGTCTTTCCTAATTATTTTGTTTTGTTCGAAAGGGAAGTTTAGTGTGCCGTTAGTGGTTTTGGCGAGAACATTGATTTTATTTTTTAGACGTTGGAACTTTAAATTTTTTTCATCGTACTATATACTTATAAAGTTCTGAATTAAAAGAATCCCACTCGGCTGCATGCATCAAATTATTTAAATGTAAGTATAAAAATTTCAGCTTAAGATTGATTATGCTAAGTTTAAACTAAAATTTCTTAATTTTCTCTGTAATTCAAACCTTGATTGCTATACTCAATGCTTTGGTGGCTGATGTAGACGTACTTTTGGACCTTAGGGTGACATAGTTGGGTCTCAGGTTTCTTTTCAAACACTTCTAGTTAAACCAAATGTCCAGTTGAACCAACTTCCCTTTCAGTAGATTGTTCTTGTGCTCGCGGACTAGTGTAGCCAGACCAGATTCACTATTAAGCAATTTGTTTAAATGGCTCTCTAATAAAAGCCATGCATTGCATTAATACAGCTAAATTAAAGTTCTGCTTATTTGGTCAAAAACATAGGTTAGCTAATATAAACTTTGACAATCTAAACATTATTATGAAAAAGGTTGAAATATGAAAGCCAAATTAAATATTTAGGAATTTATTATTAATTAATGTTATTTAACTCTACAATGCATCATGTAGCATATCTGCTACATATAAAATATTGAGAAGAATTCTATTTTCATTAAATGTTTTATGATATACCTAAATGCATAGTGTAGCATACTATATACACACTTTAAATCGGGTTTCGCTTTGCTGGCAATAGATGGCGCAGCAAGTACAGAATTTTAATTCTAATGTCAGCTGTGTTGTTTTGGCGGTTGGTGTGTGTGTCTGACGTAGTAAATTTGTGTTTTTTTGAACATTTGAAGCGGTTTTGGCAGACAAACTCAAAGACATCACAGATAAATTTGGTAAATTAGGTAAGTATTCAAACTATTTGTTATATCAGTGCGTATCCAGAATTCATAAAAATAAATTACCGGGTATTCTAATAAAATGTAGCAAATATGCTACAACATGCATTTTATGATTTTTTTTTAATCTCAGGGCGATGGACAAAAAAAGGGGTTTTCGAAAACCTTTGACAATCCAGGAGTTGGAAAAGTTGGCAGAACGTTTTTTTGAAAGTGACGATGATCTGGAAGAATTGGATGAAGATAATTTAAGTGAAAACGTTGATAATTGCTTAGAATTGGCTGCTCAAAGGTTTCAAGATTCTGTGGATTACGCCAATTTGGACATTGAAAATACTCCAATTATTTTTGAGCATGAACTAGATGGTGTAGAACTAACCAATTCGAACGTTGAAAATAATAATGAGGCAGATATTGTCGACGAAATAATAGCTGAGAATGAAGACGCGAACGGTACAGAAGAAAATATATTTACACTGAATAAAGACGCATTCAAATCTATTTGCTGGAAGCAATAGCATCTTTTTAACAAAATGTTCAAGGTACAACATTTAGAGGTGATGAAAATCTTCCAACAAATATAATGGAGTTATCAACACCCTATCAGTTCTTTAAGTAAAACCTAATAAGTCAATTATTCCTTTTGCAGTTTAGTATGTAATTTTTTTCAGATAATTTTTTACCGATGAGCTATTTGAGAAAATCACTGAAGAATCGAACCTCTACAGCAATCAAAAAAATATTTTGAAACCGGCAAATATAACGACTGGAGAAATAAAGAAGTACATTGGTATCTGCATTTATATGTCGGTAATAAATATGTCAAATCTCAGAAGATAATGGTCTGAGGAATATGGATTCGAAAAAATAAAAAACACCATGAGTATCAATCGATTTGAAAAAATTCGTGAAATGCTACACTTCAATGATAACACGAAAATGCTTCCTAAAGATCATGCGGATCATGATCGTCTGCATAAATTGAGGCCAGTTATCGACTCTTTGAACAAAACGTTCCAAACTGTTCCATTTGAAAAGTGTCTATCTGTAGATGAGCAAATGTGTGCAACAAAGGCCCGACACTACATGAAACAGTACATGCCACTAAAGCCTCACAAGTGGGGCTATAAATTATATGTTTTATCTGGTGTTACGGGATATGCGTACCAATTTGAAATATACTCGGGCCAAGAAAATTCTGAGAAATACCGTTTTCCAAATGAGCCTGACCTTGGGGCTTCAGCAAACGTTGTTATACGCTTGTGCCGGTCAATTCCCAAAAACTGCAATTACATTGTCTATTTTGATAATTATTATACAGGAATTCCTCTGATGTCATATTTATTCTCAAATGGCATTCTTTCGCTAGGAACAGTGAGAAGGAATCGTTTGCCCAACTGCAAATTTTCTAGTGATACTGTTTTCAAAAAAAAAACGTGACGTTCTTTCGAAGAATATGTAACTTCTTTTCAAAATACTCCTTTTGCCTCAGTTTCATGGCTGGATAATAAAGCAGTCACATTACTTACTACATACATGGGTTCTTCTCCAGTTCAAGAAGTGAAAAGGTTTGATAAAAAAGAGAAAAAACGAGTGGAAGTACCATGTCCAAACTTAGTGTTAGAATATAACAAACATATGGGCGGAGTGGATCTTTTAGATAGTATTTTAGGGCGTTACAAAATCTCAATGAGAACCAGAAAATGGTACTGCAGAATTTTTTATCATTTTGTTGACATTACCATCATCAACGCATGGCTTCTCTATCGGAGGGTAGAGAGGCAAATAGGAACCACAGCCACAATGTCAATGGAAAATTTCGTGCTGAAATCGCCAAGGCGGCGCCGGCTGCAAAGGATTTTCTTTTATTTTTTGTGAAAAATGCAAAGTTCACCTATGTTTGAATAAAAATAAAAATTGTTTTGGTAACTTCCATCAATAAACTGTTAAGACCATTTTTCCTTTTTTTTGTATCATAAGTGCGTGTTGTAGCATATGTGATACATTTAAACAAAATTAAAAAAATATATAATAAAAAAACAAAACATTTTTTTAAATATTTTTTACCCATTCACAGCACTAATACCTAACCAAAAATATTTTTTTTAAATAAATTTAAAAAATCATGCATTGTAGGGTTAAGTATTTTTATGAACACATTGATTATATAACGAAAAAGTTTTCATAAAAAGTTTGTTTTATTGATAGGGTGGGTAAGCATTAGTCAATAAATACTTGACTTTTAATAAACAATAGCCCAGCAGCCCCTTATCTAGAATTCTGCTCGACCATAATGTACAATCTACTTCAATTAGTTCAAAACCAAGCAATGCGAGCTATTTAAAAATGTAGTACTTATACGCCATCGAATTAATGCTTAATAATTTAAATATGTTGTCTGTTAAGAAAAAGATTTTTAATTTAGTGCTTATGTGTTTTAATAAGATTAAGTGAAAAATGTTACCGTCCTATTTTCCCTATTTAAATCCCTTTTTGGATTTACCCAAACATAAATTAAACAAAACAGCTCAGTAGTTTTACCAATTAAATTATACAAGAATCTTGTAATCTTTTATTTCAATAATCCCATTGAAATAAATAAAATTGAGAAGGTTAATAATTTCAAAGCTTCATTGAAAAAAATTTCTTTTATACGAGGACACAATATTTAAATTGCAGCGTCTCATCCTTACTCCCATTCGTATTTGTTTGTTAAAAGCTGTAGTTTTCTTATATTCTTAGTCTTTAGTTAATTGTAGATTTTTTATTGTTTTTTCTTAAGGCCTTTTAAAAGTTGTATGTTTAGGTCTTATAGTTTTATTTTTTGATGTTATCCGATACTTATTTGTATGAGTGTATAGAAATAAATATTTGAGTATTGAGTATTGAGTATTGAGTAATATATCTGTAATTGAACACAATATTATAGAAAAGTTCGTAGTTATCAATCTAGAAATCTAAGTGATTTTATTTTAATAGATAGGTGCTTTTCTAGTCAAATCATGAATTCTATACTTTATAAAGGATTAAGTGAATTTAATAAGTCACTAAGTAGTATTAAGAAATGGGATAATATGAGAGACTTTAAAAGGTTGCTAAGAGAGTATATCTAGCTTAAGTGTTTATATATACATACAGTGCATCTTAAAAGTTATGTCTAAATTCATTTAAAATTCAGGGGTGCGTTCGAAAAAAAAACGCTTGGACTCGTCGATTTGTATGTCCACTCATTTGTGTTTCTTTATTGTTGATTGGTGGCCGTGTATTTTCACAGAAACTGTATGACAGTTGTACGCCAAACAGATATTGTCAAGTGTGAAGTGTACGAGCAAAGTCGCGGTTTTCACAATGGTAAAGTTAACGGAACGAGAAAAAATAGAAATTCTGTGCATGGTTGACTTTGGTGATAGAAGACGTACTCAAAGAGAAGCTCCTCAATTATTCAATGAAATCCATCCTAATCGTTCTCCGATATCACAAGAGGTGGTGAGTAGAATAGAGGCTAAATTTAGAGAATTTGGTCATGTTAGAGATCTGCCGAAATCTGGTCGTCCTGCTCGAGATGAAAATGAACAACTTAACGTTTTGCTTTCTTTGGAAGAAAATCCATGCACTCCTCTGTCGCAGATTAGGGCAAATTCACACATAGCGAAATCTGTAGTTCAGCGAAGAGTTAAAAAGCACAAATATCACCCCTACAAAGTTATTCCGGTGCAAGAGTTATTTGATGACGATTCCGATAGGCGAAATGAGTTTTGTAAACGCTTACAAAACATATGCAATCTAGATAATAATTTAGTAACAAATATTATTTTTTCCGGTGAAGCCACGTTCTGTTTGAATGGTAGTGTGAACAGACAAAATTGTCGATATTGGGCAACAGAAAATCTGCATTGGATGATGGAGGTAAACACCCAGTACCCTCAAAAACTAAATGTGTGGTGTAGAATAGTGCGCGGAAGAGTAATAGATCCCTTTTTTTTGAACAGACTTTAACGGGACAAGTGTATCTCGATTTTCTCTAATTTGAATTAGTTCCAGCTCCTTCGCATTATGCTGCCACAAGGCGTACATTTTTGGATAAAACCTTTCCCAATCGGTGGATAGGAAGGAAAGAACTCATCGAATAGCCTGCTAGGTCGCCTGACCTAACACCAATGGACTTTTTTTTGTGGGGATACCTCAAGTCGAAGGTATTTGTTATTAGGCCAAATAATCTAGACGACTTGAAAGACAGAATTCGCAGAGAAGTGCGCGCCATAATTCCGGAAATGATTGAAAATTTGCAACGAGACTTTATTGATCGCCTTTTTTTTGTTCTTTTGTTATTTGTTACATGAATCGTTTTTTTTTCGATAACTGTTGATTTTAGATATAGGACATGATGCATGAAACATTTGTAGAATTCCAGGCGAAATTCAAAGATGAAATAAAAAATGGTGCTTTAATTTGAAAAAATGAAGTTGATGGTCGTCATTTATTTTTGAGCAACCCTGTATACACAAATTTCACGTACAAAAATGCGCAACTTGAAATAAAAATCGACGGGTCTGAGCGTTTTTTTTTGAACATACCCCTGAATTTTAAATTAATTTAGACATAACTTTTGAGATGCACTGTATATGTAGTTTAACGTTGCTTTTTAGTCATTTTACTTATTTTTGTTTTTTATACTTAGTAGTTTTATTAAGATTTAAGATTTAAGATTGTAAGTATGTTTTTATAGAATTATAATTTATATTATTTTAATCGTATCTAGCAATTTGCTAAATAAATAAACATTATTATTCTTAAATGATATGCACATATTATAAAACTTAAAATATAGAAATATATCAATTTTCATTTATATGTTGTAGATTAGTCAAATTTAGCACGACATAACGATAAAATTTAATAAGGTAATTTATTTTAAATTTTATAAGCTTTAGTTGTCCCATGAAATAGTTTTCATTTAAATTGTATCCTATTCAGACTAGGATTTAAAGTTTACGCAGGATAATCATACCACCGCATACAACTTAGAGAATTCATTGATAAACAAATAACTTTTTTGTATTTTTTTGTTTTTTTTCTTCAAAAACACCACGCAAATATATATTAAAAAAGTAATTGGAAATTCAATAATTACGAACTAGATTTCGTTTAATTACAGAATTTATTAAAAACAAAATGTTTTTGCAAATTTTTTTTCAGGAAAATGATAGACGTTTTTAAATAATTTTATAGCAGATTTAATTGTGAGGACCCTATGCAAGAGTTAGGTCTGAGGAGGTAATCTTATCGTTTAATACTATAGGCTGCAAAAGTTAATTTGACATTAAAAAAAAAGGCTGAATTTGCAATCTTCTTCAGAAAAAAAAAACTTTTTAACTGAAAAAGTGAGTAATTTTTCACATGTCGAATCAGGACATATACACTTTGAGGGAACATCAGTATCTTATTTCATTCGATATTAATTAACCTTCCTCAATAAAAGTTTTTGTGGTTCTACTAGAAATCAGAGGGTGATAATTTTACTAAGCAGATTCGTAAAATCTATTTACCAAGTTTCTTGATCAAGACTTTAAATCATTTGGGCGTGGTTGCTTTACTTTACTTTAATAGGGTAAATACCTTACCACGGATTAAGATCTGCGCCACGGTCCTATTGTCTAACTTATCAGAATTTGTTTTTAGTTGTTTAGTTCCAGATATTCCACCAGCAGCAAATGGTCAAACATATTTCATTGAACCACCTTCAGTCCAGAAAACCTTGACACAATTTAATAAAGTTTCGATGACTAAAATGAAGGAAATACTTAAAAATCTAAAAGACGTTGGTGGTGGTGAGAGTGGCATCTCTAAGCAGGTTCTTTGCGATGTTGCTTATGTTGTTGGTGATCGCTTTTGGATATTCTCAAAACATCCTTAAGTACTGGAGTTTTTCCGCAAGCCTGGAAACTTTCTACTGTTGTTCCTATTCCAAAAGTGCAAAACACTAAATTGTGTAATGAATTTCGGCCAATTAACACCCTACCTATTTATGAGAAGCTCCTTGAAGTATGTGTTAAGAAACAGCTACTCGAACATTGTAATATAAATAAAATAGTTGTGCCTAACCAATCGGGGTTCCGTGAGAATCATTCATGTGAGTCTGTCATTATTAATGTAGTTGAGAATTTTTCAGGGCCCTTGACTCTGATAATCTAGTACTTGCTGTGTTTTTGGATTTTAAGAGAGCGTTTGAAACCGTGAGTAGAGAAATGTTAATTAGGAAATTAGAACGGTTAGGCCTTAAACATAATGTATTGAAGTGGTTTCAATCTTATCTAAGTGTTAGAGTTCTGCGAGTTATGTACAAAAATAGTTCATCTAAAAGTGTTAATGTAAAGCATGGTGTGCCGCAGGGAACGGTCTTGGGCCCCTTGCTATGTTTATTGTATGTCAACGATATGGTGGAGATAGTGCGGGGGTGTAATGTGGTGTTGTTTGCGGACGATACAATGTTATATGTGGTGGGTAAAGACATTCATCAACTGCAACAGGTCATGAACGTTGAACTCAATAACTTATTCATCTGGCTCTGTAGAAATAAACTAAGTTTAAATGCAAGTAAATCCAAGTTTTGTATATTTGGCAAGAGATCTAGATTAAGTTCTATAGACATGGGCAATGTACAGATTTCTGTGAATGGGGAAAGTATTTTGTATGACAAAGAAATTAAATATTTGGGAACAATTTTCGATGCCAATCTGAATTTCCATGCTCATGCAGATTATGTAATGAGAAAATTTTCAAAAAAAGTTGGATTTATCACAAGAATTGGAAAAAAATTGTCAATGTACATCAAATTAAAACTTTACAACGCCATTGCTCTTCCTCATTTACAGTTCTGTTCAACATTATTGTTTAACTTGCCACAGTATAGAATTGACCAACTGGAAAGAATTCAAAATAGGGCTATGAGACTGATTCTAAATTGTAATCGTTACACGCCTGTTGTCTCTATGTTGGGTGTCCTAGATATGTTGTCTGTACATCAAAGAATTTTGTATAACGTTTATTTGTTTATTTTTAAATTAAAACATCAGATGCTCCCCGATTATATTTATAATAAATTAAGAGTTTTTGGAGATATACATAACTATAATACGAGAAATCGTATAGACTTCATACTAGTCGACAGATGTAACACAACCCAAATGCATAATTCAGTTCTATACAAAGGTTTAATACTATTTAACAACTTGCCTGCTAACATCAAAAATTGTATTACTTTGAATTAATTCAGAGGGCTTTTGAGAAAATTTATTATGAATAAGTAAAATTGTGTTTGTTATTTTATTATTTTATTTTAATTATGTAGTTTATTAAGTTTTACTATAGTATGCATTGTTTCCGCTCCAATCATCATCTTGATTGTTGGTTTATCTGTTGACTGGGTATTTTTGGGCCAACTGGGATACTGGTTACAGCTTCTTGGAACTACCGAAGCATTTCTAAGTGTTACACGGGGGGACCAATGTGTCTGGTCAGCAAGGTCAACCAAGTTCCAAATGTGTGTCATCGGCTGATTGCAACCAAACCGACTCGATCAACCTGAGTCGACATTATTTTTATTATTATAAGGCAAACAACAATTAACTGTGCTTTTAATAAGTGGGGCAAGGAAATAATGTTTAGGTTAAGTCTAGTTTTAATTTATGGTCTACCTCTGACAGGATATTTCTGGAACCGGGATGCTTTTTCTGGATTACCGAGACCATCCATGGACAAACCGGAGTGTCCTGATACAGTTATAGACAACTTACACTTTTAGTTTATTTTTCATTTATGTTTTTATTGAATGTAGCTTCTTGCTAAATAAAGATATTATTTTATTTAGATCAGAAAACTTTAGTTTTTCAGACATTTGCATTAGTTTAGGTCGTCGGCTCATCACTGATATACCTTTGTCGGTAATTAGGAAGCATCATTTAGAGCAAATGTATTTTATGGAAAAATAAAGTTTTCTCAGGGTTTCAGCAACTCTTTCCAAACATACAGTAAAAAATTTTGTTATTTACATATAGTTAAAAATGTTGCTACCCCAAATGCATAGTTAAAGATTTGTTTGTTTGTTGCTTAACTATTTATTCTCTGTATGAGTAATTTGCCTAAATAGGTATTTAACTTTTTAGTATATTAGATATCTTTTCAGAGTTTCTTAATTAAGAGCGTTAGTACATTTCAGCTCTAAGAAATGTCGAATGTAAGGCGAAAGTTCAAAAGGAGATACAGCGTGCGGACATTTAGTTAAATATATCAGATGCAGAACTTGAGAACAAACACATGGCATGTAATGTTTTAATAGTTACTTTTTATTCCGCAGCATAATAAAGACCTGTCAATCCTGCCCGAGGCGATTCACCTAAGCGGCTAAAATAAATTTTAATTTTTTTTTGATATTTTATAATTCATTTGTCGGTATCCGGTATATGCATATTACGTGTTTTTTTCTCTACGCTCACCCGGAAATTTATTACATAAATTACTACTAGAAATCACGTTATAGGCTCGTTGCTTAGACTCAGAATATAAAAAATAAAGCTTTTTGAATCGAAATTTGTGAAGAAATAAATGAACAAAAGTTGAACGGATGATTGGAAAAAGGATAACATCCAATAATATGGCAAATTAAAGTGAGCTAGCCATTTTATAAATTTTTGTATCTTTCATCGGCTAAGCGAAAAAACGATAAAATCGCCGGTCGCCTTCATATAAGTACACTTTTATTAAGCAGAAAAAGGATAATATTACTGGAATGTTATCGTTTATCCACGCAATATAACATTGGTTTCATTTCTAACCTTTGAGGCCTTTGTATTTCATTTTGTTTTGCAATTTCATCAAGTAAAGAGTAATAAACAGCGTTTTTTAGTGAATACTGAAGTTACCTAGTTTTCTTAAATTTAATAGTTTTGTAAGTGTTAAGTAATAGTAGTATTATAAAGTAGTGTTCAGCGGGTAAGTTCATATTTATTATATGTCAGATTCGGACTATAGGGAGAGAGAACCCGCAGGCATAGTCGTGAAGCAAAAGCTTAATATAAAATTTCACATAAAAGAAAGGGAAAAATTGGTAAGACAAAAAGGAGCAGAGTGTGTTATTACTACATCAAGATAAACTAGTTAATGCTAAATTAACCGGGCCAGAATGCACTTATTGTAAAAAAGTATGGCATATTTTATAGTTGAAGATAAACGTTCAATTAACGAAACAGTTTATAGTGGAAGACCAAAAAATTAAAAGAATACGTACATTATCGGATATAATGTTGCCAGATATCGTCCTGTCAGTAGAAGCAAGACAAGAAAGTCTTCCTTTCTTCTTTTAATTATTTTGCAAAAAAAGATTCGTGCAGTGTTAAAATTTGCTGCAATGCGTACATGTAAGGTTAAAAAAAAAAAATAATAAATATACAGATCATGTTATCGTGAGCTACATATTACCCAAAATAATGGTAACACCGCTTGGTTTCGGCTTGCAGGCGGCGGAATTTTTCGTTTTTATTTTTTGAACCGGGAGTCAGCAGACCTCACTTTGCTGTGTTACTGCACGTTGCATTAATAATTTTTCAGCGTTATTTTCGTGTTTTTTTCACTATGGCTATTTATACCCCTTCCGAAAGAGTTGGTTTGCAGTACCCTAGAACTTGATTCGACACGGTCCACTACTCCACTAAAAGTGTTGGAGAGGAACTGGGAATGAGCAATAAAACTGTTGCTCGTATCTGGAAAAAATATGGGTACCAATGTTTTAAGTATTCCAAAAACTCAGGAAATATTTCCTGAAGACCAGTCGCGAATAATGGAATTTTGTGAAACCATGATGGAAAAGGCAAATGAAAACGACTATTTTTTAAAAAATATTTTGTTTCCTGATGAATTTTCTTTTCCATTACATGGCAAACATAATCCTTCCATTGTTCGTTATTGGTCTTAGGAAAATGAGCACAGAAGTTTTCAGTTTCGTACCCAGTATCCTCAGAAATTAAATGTTTGGGGAGGTATTTTGGGCGACAATGTTATAGGGCCATTTTTTATTGATGGCACTTTAAACGCCCAAAAGTATCTTGAGTTGTTGCAAAACCAAGTTTTTCCTGCCATTTAAATCCTACCTGATGTAGACCTGGGATCGGTTTATTTTCAGCAAGATGGCTGTCCTGCTCATAACGTGGCTAGGGTAAAAGAATTTTTAACAAATACTTTTCCTAACCGCCTTATTAGTGGGACTGGCGATATTAAATGACCTTCTAGATCTCCAAATTTGTCTGCAAATGACTTTTATCTGTGGGGTTACCTTAAGCAGACCATTTACAAGCATGAGTTTAGTAGGCCAAGAAATTTAGAGGAGTTGCGAAATAAAATTGTCGAAGGTGCCAATTCCATTTTACCTGAAACTCTTTTGGAGGTGCGAAATAGCTTTTACGATAGATTAAGTTTTTGTTTAGCGAAAGAAGGCGGTTTGTTTGAGCCTTTCATTTAAAAGATGATATGTTGTTAAGTTTGTTTATTAGAGTTTTATTTCTGATTTGTTATTATATTTTTATCAGAGTTGCTATTTTATTTTTTATTGGAATAACGCTTTAATTTTCATTATGCAAAACACAGCATATTAAACATTTTAAGCTTACAATCCTATGCGGGTTTTACACATTGTCATGTATGTAAAACCCGCATTAGAATAAATATTTTTAAAATGCCTGGATTTTCGCGTAATATTTTGGGACATTTTGTCGCTAAACGACGCAGCTCCCACGAAAGTCAGATGTTTACTAATCCCGTCCTCGGGCCGGCCGGGGCGGTGCTCTGTCGCAGCCACTCGTACACGCGCGACGTTGCAAAATTTCGCCTCTATGCCGTTTCCTATAAGTAACGAACGAAAACACGGTCTGTATATCCAACTTATTATTAACCTATTACGGGCGTTAATTCCCTCTTTTACTTTAAAAATTAAATTCAATAAAAAAAACTAGGTTACTGACCCTTGTGTGCCAGGAAGAGAATAAAGAAAGAATGGCAAGATTATGGTGGCCCCAGCTACCCACCCTATCCCCAGTCGGATAGGGTGGGTTATTAATAGTTTGAAAGAGGACGCTACGTAATTAAACACCATAATGCTAACAAAAAGATGTCAATACTATTCTCTTATTTCCCTGAGACCCAACCTTAATCACGAACAATCAACTCCCAAGTTGCACAATACTACTCAGCTGGTCGGTAAACCTTGATGTCTTTAAAAGGAAGAGACAAAAAATTATAAATATTAAAAAACCTATTAAAGTCCTTAGTTATCCTATACAAACCTAGTTGATAGCCACACTCTGTATGCAGGTAATAGGATTACAGAAACCTTGGTTCAAATACTATACTGTATATTTTAACCTTAGTTAACAGTGGAATAAAGGTAAAGGTGATAATTCTAAATAGAAGATGCTGCTATAATGTTATTAAAAAAAAACTAAAGAAAAAAATGAAATAGAAAATACAAGCGCGAGGTTAAGTTGTGCTTAAATAATTACAACCATATAAGTGAAGAAGTATTGATACAATTTACAAAGTTTAAAACCGCTATATAATATATAAAATTAGTCAGTTAAAGCGTAATTCATCGTGAATGCATGACGTCATAAGCTCCTAATGTCACATTTACGCATCATAAGTACGTAATGTATACATATATAACTTATGACATATCATAAGTTATATATGTATATTTTTGTAATAAAGTGCAATGAAATGTAATATGGAATATATAATATGAAATTCAAATTAAAAGAGATTAGCAATACTAAAAGAAGTAAAGAATGTTATGATACCAGTAAATCCGCGTCACCAACCTCGCCAGTAGACCCCTTTATGAGTACGCGCCAAACCACAGCGAGGCAGCCACGTTAAATAATATAGCCACAGCGAAGTAGAATACAACCACCATAAGTATTCCAAAACCATTCTTATAAGAACCAAACAAATTATATACAATGACTTACCTTCACGGAGGGTTTTTCTTTCTCTAGTACAACAAATCTAGCTCCAGACAGATGTATGGCCAAGTAATTCCAGCAATAGCAAAACCTCTAAAGTAACAGCAATTCTTCCCCCGATAGCTGCCGCTGGAGCTACAGAGAGCGAAAAGATAAATAACCCATGAGCATCAAGCTCCTGGCCTTTAAGTCATAAAACCAAAAAAAAAAAGAAATTACTGGAGGAGAGTGTTAAAACTTACTTGGTAGCCCTCCAAGAAATTAAGTCCAGTGAGCCGATGTTAAGGCTGGGAGTGAGATAAGTTAAGTTAAGGCAAATGAGATAAGTAGTGGGCCCGTGCTTCGAATTCCTTAAATGAGTATTATATTTCCCCACAACCGTATCAAACATCAAATCAAATAGAAAATACCACTAGTGACATTGCCGGTTAGATTCCCCTTAACTGGGAGGCACAGCAACAACGAATCTGAATTAATTGGCAAAAATTACCGTACGCTGCTCAAGCACTTTCTGGCACCATCAACTCGACTGAACTAAGATGGCCGAATCGAAATTCCCTATTTATAGAGTCGACGAAACTACCATAAATCTAATGCAATCCCTCTTCCTCGTCAAAACAAAACTATGAAAAAAAACAAACGATTTACATCTGCCACAAGAGTGACGAGTAGTGACAACAGCTTCAGCTCAATCCTGTTGCCAAGCATCGCCGGCGAAACCACAACATACAGGTGGAAGACGTCATGCCCGAGTCAATACGAACAAGTGGACGTAAAACAAACTCCGTAGGCATCAGAAATCAGGGCATCAAAGCCCTACCGGAAATGACGGCACAGGCACCGCTGCCAATAATTTTCAGAGAGACCACGGTGCCACCAAAAACTGTGTAACTATTCTATTTATTTAAATGAATTCCAAAAATACATTCACCAAAAGATAGCCGAATCCCCGCACATCCCACTGAACCAACATCTCAGAGAAATCTATCATATCCTGTGATAAAGAATCAGTTCCAAACGTGGCGTCACAAGATATCTCAATTCGTAAGATTTTAGGGTATTCCTTAGCAACGTTGTGAGTACTACAGCGTCCACATGGTAAAACCCAATCACGTAAACCTAGCTAACAGGCGCCAAATGTCAAAATTAACGTCAAGATGAAATCAAAACATTGGCGCCCGAAAGAAATCCTCTCCCCGAGATGAAATCTTACAAAACAAAGCGAACGGGGAATGCCAAGAGGCAAGTAAATAGCCACCTTAAAATTATACAAGCCGCCATCACAGTCCGAACTATTCGCTCACAACAGCTGGAACTCTGAACACTTCCACTCCACAAATTCTGTATAAGGGTTATAGGATAACAATGACATTCCCCTTTCAGAAAACAAACAGGATATCGTGACCAATCAACAACGGATGGTTATCTGTAACAAGTAATAAAAAAATAGAAGTGAAAAATACGAAATACCCGCACAACAGAGTGGTACCAAACGGATACCACACAAAAGCGAAACCTCAAAGCTACAGGGTGCAAAGCCACAGCGAAGGGGCTCGTAAATGACAAGCTCAGGAAACGCATAGTCGGTACGTTTTACATTGCCACTATAATGGCCCCTCAAAGAAAATTTATTAATAAGGTATTGTACTTATTATAGTCAATAAATATTCAATTACTATTAAACAGTGTATTTTTGTGGTCTCAACCTAGCAGATACAACTAATTTGACAACTTCAATCCTTTATAACAAGAAAAGTGGATGCACTTAGTAATCCTCGATTTCTGAGGTCCCTAAACAGAATTGACCCCCTACATACATAAGTTTACATGCTCTTGTTGAAACCAAAATTTTGCAGTTGATATGAGAGGAAGAGATGCAAATTATGTAAATAAACTTGATTTCAAGATTATTACCGAAATTGATGATTGTATAAAAACATTTCCGAAAAAAGAGTCTCGTTATTCTCCTCGGTTAACCTACTTAGATGCCAGTTTAAGCGTGACTAAGATGTATGAGCTCATTATTAATAAAAACCCAGATTTAAAAACTGTCGTCAAATATTAATGTATTTTCCAGAAAACTACGGATATCGATTTGGTAGACGTTTGCTCAGCCTGTAAAGATTTAAACGCAAAAATAAAGTCAACAGCTCTTAAAGAAACTGCAAAAAGGTGTGCAGTTGCAGAACTTATGGTATATAAAGAAGAGCATCTAAATTTTATAAAACTCCAAGCAATCAAAGAGACCTGTAAGAAGAGAAATGACATTGGTTCAATAGTTTTTGATTATATATAAAATCTTCCCTTTTTTTAATACCGGTTTAGGAGATGTTGTACCTACGTAAAATTTGGTATTACATGAATGTTATGTACATACACAGAGGGAGATGTTCACCGAGGCTCCAATAAAGTGTGTACATCAGTTTTGGACTTCATTGGCAAATATACCCTTAAAGAAGTAAAAATCTTGCATGTTTTTAATGATGCATGTGCAGGACAAAACTGTAATCATACTTTAACCAGGTTGTTCACTGCGCTGACGACGAATGGTAGAATTCAAGAAATTCACTAATATTTCCCAATCCGAGGACATAGTTTTTTGCATTGTAATAGAAACTTTTCAGTTAATAAGCGCTCTTTAAAGGCTGGTGGCCACAATATTTTAAAAAGTCGGCCAAAGATGTTGCAAAAAGACAATCATTTACCATAAGTAAATACAGGCATTTAACATATACCCAAACAATAAAAGGCTAGATTGAGGCGTCTGAATTAATTGATGGTTTTAATTATGGACTTTTTAACATGAAGAAATAAGACAATGAAAAACTTCCCAATTTGAAAGCATTTAATGGCAAACTTCATATCAACCTAAAGAAGCTTGAAAATGTTTCCAAAATAAAACATTACATACTAGAAGATTTTGTTCTATGAGTTTTCTATGATGATATTTTCAGAAATCCCAAAACATATAAAGTAAACAATGACTTAGAAAAAGAAGAAAAAAGCATATCAACAATTTTAGGTAGGATTTTAAGTATAAAAAGGGTAAGATTTTTGTACTTTCAAATGTCAATAACTATTAACCTAATAGGCGTGGAACATTAGTACTTTGGGATTAAATGTACGTTGCCAACGTATACAATTGGCCAATAGAAATAATT
The DNA here is from genome assembly GCF_022605725.1 of Anthonomus grandis grandis. Lineage (NCBI taxonomy): Eukaryota > Metazoa > Arthropoda > Insecta > Coleoptera > Curculionidae > Anthonomus > Anthonomus grandis. Next base: position 42,483,310 of record NC_065548.1, read on the forward strand.
TCAGTAAAACTAGCGGTTTCGGCAGAAAACGTTAATTTTACTGAAAACGGCGTTTTTTTTTTGGTTTTTCAAAAACAAGGTTCGCAGGAATGTTATCATTTTTCGGATCCCCGGTCAGTTATATTTAGTCTTTTGTTGAATTTAATTTTTAAATTTTGAATAATTAACGAAAATATTTAATATAGAAAATAGGAATTTTCTAAGTACTGTATTATTATGTCATTGCATTTCTTAAGTTTTCAGAAAACTATAACTTACGGCCGTCAAATATTCTATTCAATCATATTCAATACTCTAAAATCTCAAATTAATTTGTGCAATTAGTTGCGTGCAAACGTTTAATATAGAACTGATTTTGCGTGACAAGCAGGAGTTAACTTACCAGCAATTTGATAAAATGTTTGGTAATATAAAACTTTTATTCCGGAAATATAACGCACTCTCGGAACTTTATCCGCTTTAATTTTGGTATAATTATTTTATGTAGTGGTGGACACGTAAAAGTAACGTGACTTTATTCAGTGCATTTAAACACGATTTCGGCGTTTTTTTTTAACGTAAATAAAAAAAAGGTCATTCTCATAAAATGATATTTTTTTAATGTAGCAGATTTTAACATATTTGCAACAAAATCATGAAATAACATATTTTTTTTCCATTCAAATTGCATATCCCCACTCCCACTAATGTACTATTTATATGAGATTGTCGAATAATTTGACCTGTTTTATCATACTTCCGAATTACAAATAAAAGTCTTGTGGGTAACATTGGCCATTGCTGGAACAAGGGGTTGGACTTTTATCCATAATTCTTATATCTTCCTTAGTAGTATCTCATTCGATCAATATATACTTACATTTTAATCAACCATATGGTAAAGATATAATAAAGTTTAGCACGCCAAATAACCTGTAGTTGAAGATGTAACCCTAGACCAACCCGATGTGATTGATCACCGCACAAGCTACTGAAGCCCTTTGAACTAAAGTTAAGAACTAAGATATTTCATTAATTTTTAGTCACAATTTTAAAACACAAACTTTGTCAAACATAAAATTTAAGTCTTAGTTTTCGTTGATAGGGACGTCTTTCGCCTATCAAAGCTTAGAAGTAATTCTTTTTCTTTAAACTATTTTAAACCAATAAGCTAAAGAGGACCACACAAAGTCTTGGTCTCAAAAGTATTTATTAACGCTAACAGTACGTTACACCTGTTTTTTTTTTACAAACTTGTAGCGTGATTTAACTATCTTAACAACCAAAACGCCTTTTTAAAAAATATTATTTTATTTGAAAAATTAATTAATACAAATTACATGCTAATTGTCTTAGCAACTTCAATTGACTAACTCGATAATAAACAATGAAACAGTTTTGTTGTAATAAAATGCAGGGTCAGCAGCTAGTGGCTTCCATGGTTGTACAGGGTGGCTCGTCACATAACTCCTCCCTCCTAAAATTCAACTTCATGGGCTAGGGTGGAAGTTGAACATCTCCAACATTGGCAGCTTCTGGATTGGTCGATCTTTTCGAACATCGGGTATACAGGAACTTCTTGTAGCAGAAATAACTAGTTACAATTATTAATAATAAATAAATAAATATCGTCCATAAACTAGGGCTTCCAATTATTGATTGTTGTTCGATTAGGTGAAAGGGCGGATTTTGCAAAATTTGATGTTTTACAGCATGAAGTTCGTCCAATCTGATGTCGTCAAGGTGGATTTTGAAACTTGAAGATTTTTCTTCGAACGTTGGTTCCACGATTCTTGGAAGTATCATTGATTGGATGCTTACAATTGGCTTATCGATCAGGAACTTCGCTTGATTGGTAACAATTTCACAATTTTGAGGTACGTTAAAAAGGAAACTGCCTTTTAAACGAATTGACTCAATTTGTTTATTACAGTTGAGTTTAATGACCTCTTGATTAGGAAGAATTCCAATAAACTGATTGGATTCTTCGATGCGCAGAATCTTGGATTTGGTAGCAACTATTTGGACCTTTTTGCAGGTGGAAGTATTTTTATTCTCCAAAAGCAGGATCTCACAGGGTGCTTCGTCAGTAATATCTTCAAGTGTCATCTTCTGGCATATATATTGTTGTCTGGTAGCTTTCTTGCAAGGGTCGCTCGTGAAGGAATAGTATAGCTCATTTTTAAGCAAAAATTTATTTCGTGGTATAATCGCCTTAAATTGACTCCCATTAAATATTGGTGCAGAATATAAATGATAATATGTAAAAGTAAAAGGTTGCATAATTGGTATTTTTAGGAAATATGTTATTTTATTATTTACAATATAACATTCTATATCGATAAACTTTTGAATTAAAAATGTATTTTCTAATGTTACTGCAAAAGGTAACTTTTTATTATTTAATTGTTTTTCGAGTTTAAGGAGTTCATGATATAAATCTTTTGTTTTTATAATACTTGGATGCATCACATTTATTTTTGCAAAAGAGATAGAATTTTCAATATCTTGTAAAACAGAATTAATAACTTCATATAGATTAATTAATTGATCTAAATAATCTTTGATAACCAAATAATGTCCTTCAGATCCTAAAATCAATGAGTAAATATCATTCATTTTATTTTCCAATATTTTTTGATTATTTATAATTTTGCTTATTGTAACATTAAATTGATCAATAACATTTAAAGATATTTTATATTGATTATACAAGTTATTTGCTAATTTCTCTTGGTTTTGTTCTAATTGTTTTATTAACGTATCATACCGCTCTCCATCTGATGCATCTAAATTGCCACTAATTGATTTAAATATTGACCCTAGTCCATTGATTAAACCTCTTTTTACTCTAACATTAGGTAATATTTCATGAAGCTTTATATCTACCTTATCTTTAATTAAACTTAAAATTTTAAGCTGATTAAGAGAATCATTTTTATAAAAATTCTTATCATTTTCTAATACTAAGGTTAAATTATTAGTTTTCTTATCTAGTTGTCCTATCTCTAAAATTAACGGATTAAGGTTAAAATAGTGTATTAGATTATAGCTTGATTCTTGAATTTTAGCAGATCCTAAATTTATTGGAATTAAGCCAGCATGGCTACTTAGGTTTCTAATTTCTATATCGTCGTTTCCTTGCATTCCCACGATGAACGTGAGCAATCTAAAAGAAATAAGATAATTGAAAATAAACAACTTTAGTCGTTGTTATCAAGGGAATAAGGTTTCTTACGCGGTCTTTTTAAATTATTCATGTGAATCTTTTTATCAAGTTCTGTGGAAACCGTTTTTTGAACATTATCAGTAGTTTTAAGAATTGTCGGTTTTTTAAAAACATTAGCGGTTTTTTGTCTCATGTGTTTTCTCACATATGCTTGCTGATCAGGTGCAAATATTTCAGGGTCGTCACGATTTTTATTGCGGGTTTCAATTACAGTTTCTTTATTATGATGTAATTTTTCGTTTATTTGGGAATAGAGCAATTTAACTTTTTCCTTATGCGAATTGACATAATCGTTAATCAATAGTTGATCAAGTTTTATATCAAAAGGACTATTTTCCGTAATATGGCCATTAACTATATCAATTGGTTTAAATTTTTTAGATGAGTGGATCGTATGATTATATGCGAGAACAGAGTAAATCATTTTTTTATTAGTGGGAGTCTTTAAAAATCCAGTGGTATTTAGAATTCGAATATGCTCTAAAATAGTTGAATGAAATCTTTCTATCATACCATTTGAATCAGGATGATTTGGACAAATGAAATGGATTTTAATTTTGTGTATATCAAGTAATTCTGAAATTAATGAATTTTTGAATTCGGTTCCATTATCGGTAATTATTTGTTTCGGTACAGAATGGTGGGAAAAGAAATTTAATAAACAATCAGCTACTTCAATAGATTCGGCTGTAGAAATTGGGTAAGCTTGCGCATATTTTGAAAAAGAATCAATTATAGTTAAATACTTGTTTTTTTCAACAGTAAAAACATCAATGTGGAGAATTTCAAATGGTCGATTAGCTGTCGGTGTAACATTCATTTTTACTTTGACTGGATGGCGTTCATATTTACATTGTTGACAGATTTCACAATCATTTATAAAAGCTTGTACAGAATGTTTTAAATCAAGCCAATAGTATTTTTCTTTAATCCTTCTTTCAGTTTCATCTATTCCTCGATGGTTTGTTTTTGATTCATGATAATTTTTTATAATTTCTTTTATATCGTCTTTGTGTGTGACATCTATTAATTTAGTTAAACAACGCTTTAATTTTAAAGATGGCCATTTAAATGTTTTTCTGATGACTTCACAAAAAGGTTCAAAAAACTCAGGATTTTTGAAATATAAGTGATATTGTAAGCCTGGCTTTACATAATCTTTTATAAAATTTATTATATCATTATCGAAATTATTTTGGGATATTTGTAAATTAATTCGTTTCTTTTTTTCAAACAAAATTTTAATTTTGGGAATTGCCGGGGAATGTAAAACAACAGATATTATTATTTGGTTTAACCCGTAATTAACTGGTGTCTCAACGATCGGTATACCTACAATAGGATTTTGTTCAGCATTGGTATGAACAGTGTCGTCATTTGCGTTATCGTCATTAGGAATATCAGGTTGCACTATATCGTCTGTGTTTTCGACGGGAAGATTTTCAGTGCCTTCGTTTGTTTGGGGGCATTGATCTGTAGGGTCATGTTGCACAATCATTGAAATATTGTCTTGGTCAGGGTTTTCATTTTCTGGGTTTAAATTTTCGGAATTTTGAAGAGACTGATTAAATTCCTCAATATATTTACTTAAATTAAAATTTGTATCCGTATCATTGGTGTGGATTTCTACACGTGAAAGGGCGTCGGCATTTGTATTTAGTTTACCCTTTTTATAATAAATCGTATAATTATATTCATCTAATTTAATTCGCCAGTTAAATAACAAGATCGACGGAGCTTCTTTTAAAAAACATTTATTAAAATAAGGTTAACTAGGAGTACAAACGTATGGTGAACAATAATCCCGAACAGCGAGCTTTGACACGGAACTAATGCTAAACTTAACCTAACGACGATTGTATATATAGAGACAATTTACATAGTCAGCTATAATGACTATTCTAGGGATGTGACTCCTCCACCCTCAGATTTTTCAACGTCCTCGTTGATGATCTGCCGAAGCGTCTTCACTGGAATGGCCTTCAGGGAGCTGTATTTCTTCCACTGGTATAGTGCTATACATATACTAGATACTAATATGATACATACAACTAAAACTATAATATAGTGAGTTTCTTTTTGCGAGATAATTTCATCAAAATTAACAGGTTCTAAAAGATCATCTTGGATTTTTGCAGGGTTTTCCAAATGCTTCAATTGCAAATGAATAGAAAAATTTGATGGTTGCAACCTAGTGGCATCTGGAAGTTGTTTTATAGATACGTTATTTATAGCCAAGGCATATTTGTGATGGTTAATAATTACATCGCACTGACTTTGTATAAGAGAGCAACCTACTATATTTAGTTTTTGGAACTGGAAACAGTTTTCGTAAACAATTTCTTCCTTCTTGGCACAGAACAGTAAGGACTTTTTGTAGGTTATCGTATGTACTTGATAGTTATTGAGAACAGTCACATATTGACAGTTTTCTGGTAATTTACAGTTATTAATAAGAGGATTTGAACATAACCATTTTGAATTAATCTCTATACAGTTTTGGTACCAAAGGTCATTACAATAATATTTACTAGGACTAAATAACATTTTTGATTGATTATTTGGGATCGGGTATACAAAATTTAGATTACATGCATTTTTCTCAAAAATTGGGATTTTAATTGCTAAAATTGCCATTTCGTCGAATATTAATAATCCAGTTTTACAAATAAGTGTTAATTCCGAGAGATGTTCAATGGACCATAGGGCATTTTCAGGATGGTGTAAACTTAAAAATTCCCAGATTTCCTTTATTTCATTTACTGTTAAAATCTCTAAATCAAGTGTTTTCAAATGTGCAAAAGAAAAAATTCTTGACAATTTTTCTAAAAAATTATTTAACGATGTTATTTGGATATATTGATCTTGAATGGACAATATTAGATTTATTTCATTATTAATTTTTGATAGTTCGCTTTGTATTGTTTTTAAATTTTCATTGATAGTTCTTATATTTTCTTGGAATTTATTCATGACGTTTCCTGCAAATGAACTCAGGTCATTGATTTTTTGCATGGCGTTAAGTTGATTATGCTTCAAAATTTCTACATTCTCCGTAATAGTTTGCAAATCGTCATTGTCAAGGTTTCCTGTGACGAATTTGATACCAGTACCAAGGAGGTTCATTAATCCTCGCTTCGCACGGTCACTTTTATACACATTAAATTTAGCATAATTATCAAAAGTGTTATTTAAAACTTTGTATAAATGGAAAAATTGTGTTTTCGTGAAATTATTACTTTGATTATTCACCATATGTTCTAAGATTAATACATTACTAAGAAAATGGGATAAGGTGTACTTAATACTAGATATGTTAAATGGTATATATGTAGTATGGTAATTATTAACAATAAGGGATGAAGCCACTTCTTCAATGTAATATTCGTTATTGGGTAGATTGTAGACCTGAAGGGCCTGGTATGGGCTCGTTACTATTTGAAGGATCAGGATCGGGAGTCTGAAAAGAATTGGGAGTTTTCCTAAGTCTCTTTAGTTTCCTTATGTGGGTATTTATTGGGTTTTTCTTAGAAATTCCCGTTATTTTATTTTTGCCGATAGCTGTAACTTTTGTTTTAATATAGGGTGGATGTATTTTATTTCTAAGAGGATTTCTTTTATACACTATTTGGTCTATTTTTATGTTAGGGGGGTTATCTATATTTTTGTTTTGTTTTTGTGTATTGTGCTTTTGTTTGTCATGTGCATGTTTATAAATATGTTCATAAAAGGGCAATAATTCTTTTTTGCGTTTTTCGTTGTACTGCTCAAAAAGTGTTAAATCATTATTAAAGCTTGGTTCATTTATGTAGGGGCCATATAGAATTGAAAAGGGAGAATAGCCAGTTGTGGAATGTATACTTTGGTTGTAGATTAGTATAGCTGAAATCATAATGTTTTGGGGAGTTTCGTCTGGATTTTCCATTTTTAGTATTCTAAGTTTTTCTAAGAGAGTTGAATGTAATCTTTCAACGGGGCTATTGGAAGAAGAATTTGAGGGTGTTGTGTAGTGGGTTTCAATACCGAAGAGTTGGCAGAATTCTCCAAAAATGTTATTTTGAAATTCCTTGCCGCGGTCTGCAACTATTTTTTGTGGAGTGTTATGATGTGAAAAATAGTGTCTTAATTTGCTGAGAATTGTGACTGCATTTTTATCAGTTATATAATAGGCCTGTGCATATTTGGAAAATGAATCAATGATGGTAAGAAATTGGCAGTTTGAAAACTGAAAAATATCCAGGTGGATTGTTTTGAAGGGTTTTTCAGCAAGGAGTGGTCCTTCATAAGCAATCCTGTAGGGATGCCGCTCATATTTATTTTGGAGACAAATCTCACACTTATTTATGTAGTTGGTAATACAGTCCCTTAATTTTGGCCAGTAATATTTTTGTTTTAAGTTATTATAGGTTTCGTTGATGCCATTGTGATTTTTTCTGTGGTAGTTTGAAACTATTTCCTGTTGTTGTTCTGGATTTATGACGTCTGTTAAGTAAGTGTTTGACAGAATTAGTTTTGCTGATGGGTTAAGGGTTATAGAGACAAGTCGTTGAAACTCTACTCTTAGTTCTTCGTTAGCTATAAAAATCGTTGTCGTCACGTCTGGTTTAATAATTTCTTTAAAAATTTTTAGGATATGCTCTTGTCTATTTTGCTTTTCAATTAATATGTAGTGGTGTCTCTTGTTGAACGGTCTAGTAAGGGTGTGTTTGAAGGTATCTCCATAGTTTATTACGACACGATTGCTGGCATAATTTAGAGGTAGCTCTGATATTGGTAGGAATTTTCCGTGAGTATCGTTGTTTGAATGGACGGTGATATCACAATCATTATCAATTTCCTCTGCAATAGCAGGGGTTGGGGATTTGGGCGGGAAATTGTTATTAGGACTAATTATTTGCTTTTCAATGAGGTCATTATATCTTTCATTAAGGACAAAATCTGCTAGATCGAAATCTGCTAAGTTTGCAACTGTCTCGTCAGCATTAGGGGCATTGTTTGAGTTCAATGTACGAGAAAAAAATGCAATTGGGTGGTCGTTTTGAGATAAAACGCTACCAATGGCGATATTTGAAGCGTCGGTCGTTAATTTAAAAGGTTTATTGTAATTTGGGTATTGAAGAACTGGGGAATTAGTAATGAGTTCCTTGCTTTTTAAGAATGCTTCAATATATTCTTGATTTCCAATGCATTTTTCGCTACCCTTTCTAAGACATTTCGTGATTGGAAATGTTACTTTAGCAAAATTTTTGATGAATCTCCGATAATATCCGACTAGTCCCATAAAAGATTTAATTTCTTTTTGAGTTTTTGGCATGGGATATTTTTGAATTGCTTCAATTTTTGATGGATTGGGTTTTATTCCCTCGGCAGTGATTATGTGGCCTAAAAAGGAGACTTCTTTTGACAAAAACTGGGATTTATCAAGCTGTATTTTTAAGTTAACTTCTCTGAGTCTCTTAAAAATCTTTCGAATGTGGTCGATATGTTGAGTTAGGGATTTTGAAAATATTACGATGTCATCCATGTAAACAAAGCAGAATTTGTAAAGATAGTCACGTAGAACTTCATCCATCATTCTTTGAAATGTGGCCGGCGCATTTTTAACACCGAATGGCATGCGTAAATATTCATAATGGACGTTGTTTACCGTGAAGGCAGTTTTTTCAATAGAAGAAGGGTCCATTCCAATTTGATGAAACCCCTGAGCTAAATCTATAGTGGAAAAGTAAGCGCATTTTCCTAGGCTATCAAGGATTTCTTCGATTCTGGGAAGAGGGTATTTTTCTTCGCAGGTTACGTCGTTGAGTCGTCGAAAATCGAGTACCATTCTGAATTTTTTCGCACCCGAAGCATCTGCTTTTTTGGGAACTATCCACACTGGGGCGGAATATGGAGATATTGAAGGTTGGATTATTTTATTGTCAAGGAGTTTTTGAATTTGAGCTTGAATTTCCTTGTTCATGCTAGGGGGATGTCTGTATGACTTTACATATATGGGTCGATCAGAGTTTGTTCGAATCACATGTTTTGTTTTGGTGGTACATGTAAGGTCACAGTCCTCGTGATAGAATATGTCCTTGTATTCATGGCAAAGTGGAAGGATTTGCGAAATTTCTAATGATGTTAGATGGTCAAGGTGAAGATGGTCTTTTGGATTAAATTTTTCTGGAGTAGTTTTAGGTGGGTTGATTAAATCAAATTGGTCTTGAGGAATTACTTTTAGGCGTTGGTGAAAATTAACATGAACATTGGGATTCGGGTTTGGGATTTTACATAGTCCATTTTCGACATTTATAAGACAGTCGGGGATCACATGCTCATTTATATTAAATGACGGCAAGATAGCTGTTCCTTTTTCATAATTGACTGGAATGACTAGATGTTGATTATTAATATTTGTAATTGGTCTATATAAAGGTTTATTGTAGGCTAAGGAGAATGGAATCTTGATGTTCTTGAGGGTAAGAGTTTTATTTTTGTAATCTATCAGGGCATTGAGTTCTCTCAGATCTTTTGTCCCAATAAGGGCATCAAAATCATTGTGCCAGTTTAAGACTCTCATTTTGAAAGATTTTTGAATACCTAGCTCTGATAAAAGTGGGATGTCTAAATTTTTGTTCTCCTTGTACGTATTTTTACATGATGTTACTTTAAAGGGCTCATAAAAAAAATTGTTTGGGAATTGCTGTGCCACCTTTGGAGATATTATGGAATCGGAGGCGCCTGAATCTATTAGGACAGTCATTTGTTTTTGAGGTAAATAAAAATAAGGTAATTCGATTTGCTGGGCTAAGTTATTTAAGTTGACTCTTGATTCGAGGCTGGGTATTGAAAATTTTCTTGATTGTCAAGGTTTTCCTCTTCCTGGAAAGATTCGTAATTTTTGTCAGAATAAAAATCACATTGTTCCAGTTGGTTCTGTGTATTCCCGTCTTCGGAATAGAAATAGGGTGTGGGCTGTTCGTAGGTCTCGATGTTGGATAATTCCTCAGAGATAAAGTTTTTTGGTCCAGTACTTTGGAAAAAATTGGTGTTTCTGGCTGATTGTGGTCTTTGTTGGTAGATACGGGAGGGCCCAGCTGTCGAGATTGACATTGGGATTGGAGCGTCCTGTTGCGTGGGTCTATAGGGAAGGTTGATTGGCTTGGATTGATTGCCAAAGACTTCAGCATTAGTAGGATAACGCCTTGGGATAGGTCGTGGTTGTACAAAAACTGGTTGGCTAGGGAAAGGTTGTGGAGCACGGGGTGGGACTGGGGCACGGGCTTGATGATTTACGCTGAAATGTTGGTTATGTGGGCCTGCATTTGTATTTCTATGAGTGGGATTGTAATTCGGATTTGGGAGGTTAGAATGATGGTTAGTAAAGCTTATTTGTGACTCTATAATATTAAAATTTACAACATGAGCATAAGCATCATTTAAGGTTTGAGGTTGTTTAAGCATTAACATCGTTTTTAGTGTTTGTGGTGAGTTTGCTGTAAGAATTAAAACTGATGTCGTTTCGGCTTGACTTAAAAGTAATAGTTTTGAAGCTTCATGTTCAACTTCGGCATTTATTTTGCAGATAATTCTTTGCATAAAACATTTTAATCTTTCAACAAACTCTAAAATCATTTCACCTTTATTTCTTTTTATATACTGTAATTGCTGTAATAAAATCAAATATGTCACGGGATCACCAAACTTTTTTCTTAATTCTGTTTTGATTGAAGGCCAGTCATTTAAATCTGGGCGTGACAATAAGAAACTTTGTGCACTATCAACTAACTTTGACCTAATCGCAGCTAATACAACTTTTCTTTGATCGTCAGAAGTTGCGGTAATGTAATACAAATCGTAAAATTCATCTATAGCTCTAATAAAGCTTTCTAGATGTTCCTGGTTTCCTGAGAACATCGGTAAAAGAGAAGTGAAAAATCTAATATTTTCCATTGTATTATTATTTAAATTTAATTTGTTTAATAATGAAATAAGTTCTTCTTGAACTTCAGAAGTTTCCTGTGTCACAGGTTTTAAAGTACTATCTAAATTAATTTCTTCTACGTCTGAGTTTTCTGAGCTATCTGAATCACTACCAGAATTAATAAAATTTAACCCTAAAGCAACCCTATTTTTTAACAAAATTTTTCTCAATCGAGCAGAAGCGTCAGACATTAAATGGCAATTTGGCAATTACTTACAGTGGTGACATGGTTTGATCCACAGAGTCTATACTGCAACAATTTTCCTCAAATGGTACCAATCTTATGCCTGGATAACGTCGAACTGGTCTAGATAGGATATGGTTTAACACACAGCTACGGTTATGTTTTACCAATGTCCGCAGAACTGCAATCTCTATATTTAGTTGGAAAAAAAAATTCTGTCTATTTTCCACTAAAAATGTTGAAACACCTTTGCAGTTCAATGTTTTTTGGTAGCGCATGAAGAATTAAAATTCACTTTCGCACAACGGAACTTCCGATAAAGGACGAAATTGCGCTATCCTGTTCGCAGCGCCAGTTAAATAACAAGATCGACGGAGCTTCTTTTAAAAAACATTTATTAAAATAAGGTTAACTAGGAGTACAAACGTATGGTGAACAATAATCCCGAACAGCGAGCTTTGACACGGAACTAATGCTAAACTTAACCTAACGACGATTGTATATATAGAGACAATTTACATAGTCAGCTATAATGACTATTCTAGGGATGTGACTCGCCAACGTAGTAATTTTGATGAAGGATCCTTTAGTGAGAATAACCATTGTAAAGGTTTATGATCCGTAATTATGTTGAATTTTCGTCCGTAGAGATAAGGCCTAAAGTACTTCGTAGCCCAGACAATACAGAGAAGTTCTTTTTCTATGGTTGAATAATTGACCTCACTATCATTTAAAGTACGTGATGCATATGCGATTGGTAGGTCATTACCAATTGGTCCTTGAGAAAGCACAGCACCTAGTGCTATATTGCTTGCGTCCGTTGTTAAATTAAAGGGTTTGTTAAAATTTGGATATTGTAAAATAGGGTCGTTCATTAAAAGATTTTTACAGGTTTCAAAGCAATTTATAAATTCAGCGTTATGTTCTATAGTGGCTCCTTTTTTTAAACATTTGGTTAGAGGTTTAGTCAATTTAGCGAAATTATCAATGAATTTCCTGTAATAGCCTAATAATCCTAAAAATCCCTTAATTTGTTTAGTAGTTTTTGGAATAGGATAATTTTTAATGGCTTTAATTTTTTCGGGGTTTGGTTTAACACCTGAAGGGGTAACAATGTGTCCTAAATATCCTACTTCTTTTTTTAAAAAATCGGTTTTATCTAGCTGTAATTTGAAATTGGTTTCACGAAGACGTTGGAAAACGGCGCGTAATTTATCAATGTGTTCTTGTAAAGAGGTAGAGTAGACAATTATATCATCAAGGTAAACGGCACACTTTTCGTTTTGCATTCCACGAAAGACATTGTCCATTGCGCGTTGGAAGGTCGCGGGGGCATTTTTCAGGCCAAAAGGCATACGCAGAAATTCGTAGTGCCCATTCTCACAACTGAAAGCAGTTTTCGGAATGTCCTTTTCGTTCATTGGAATTTGGTGGAAACCACTCGCTAGATCGAGGGTTGAAAAATATTGACATTTACCTAGCTTATCGAGAAGATCTGTTATATTGGGTAGAGGATACCGCATATCGATGGTAATTTCATTCAGTTTTCTGAAGTCTATTACGCATCTCCACTTTTGTTTTCCGCTAGAGTCAATTTTTTTTGGTACTACCCAAATTGGTGAGGACCATGGGGATACACTGGGTCTTATAATATTTTGCTCCAACATCTTTTTTATTTGACGCTCAACTTCTTGTTTGTGAATAAAGGGATATCTGTATGTTTTCGAATAAATGGGTGTTTCATCTGTGGTTTTAATTTCGTGTTTTACCTGACTTGTGAACGTAAGAGGAGTATTTTCATCATAAAAAATATCAGAGTATTCTTTACATAATTTTAAAATTGCAAATTTTTCTTCTTGATTCATATGATCTGTTCTGATTAGTTTTTCCGGTTTAAAATTAGGAGATTTATTGGTAAAATTATCGATTAAGTTAAAATCAATGGATTCTAATTCTTTTCTTTCAAAGGGTTCAACTTTTATGGGTTCGGAAAAATCTAATAGAATTTTATCAGTAGAGCTATTTAAGATAGTGGTGAGGGCTATGCCATTCTTTGCAATAGAGAGACTTTCTGGGATTTCACAATTTCCTATTTTTTGATATGGAATAATGATTTCACCATTTTTAATTAAAGTTTTAATTTTTATAACTTGTTCGCATCGGGGTTCTACACTTATTTGATTTAGGTTTCGTTTTGTGTTTTGGAAAAGTAATTTTATTTCAGCATAAGCAGTACGTAAGTAACCATTGCCAAAATCTAAATTTGTTCTTAAAATTTCAAGATTATCTACTCCTATAAGACCATCAAAAATGTCATGGAATTTAAATAAAAAGAATTTTAATTGTAAAGGTTCGGGTAAGTTAAAAATTCTGGATGTTGGTATAAGAGTACTAAATTTATGAGCTGACATTTCTTTTCCACGAGATACAATAAACGGGTCTTCTATTATATCCTTTTTGTAAAATTTGTTTGCCAAGTTAGGGTTAATGAAAGATCGAGATGAACCGCTATCAATTAAAAATTTTAAATTATGTTCTGGAAATATAATGTAGGGTAGTTTACTGGTAGTAATTAAATTAAAGCTTATTATAGGAGCTACTAAGGATTGGTCTCCTCTGGAGGCTGTTTTGTAAAATTTTCTAAAGTTTCGGGTTCTTGTTGATCGTCATATGCTTCATACTGAAATTGGGAATTATTTTGATGAACCTCATCATCAAAAGTTGTAGGTTCTTTTGAATCGCAATAATAATTATCATCATAATCATCATAATATTGATTAGTCTCAGTATTATATAATTCTTCTGATACAAAATTACGAGGGCCTGAGGGCACAAAGTGATTTTGTCTAGTTTGGAAGTTTCGTTGTGATTGATTAGGGTTATAAGTTTGCATAGATTGATTATTTCTAGAATTATGGGAGAATTGTCTAGAAGTTATGCTCATAGGCGTCGGTCGAGGAAGATCTTTTTCTCTCATTTGATTTGGCCTAAAAACGTTTCGATTTTGGGGTGGTCTACCAAAAACTTGCGAGTTTGTTGGCAGAGGACGTTGAGGTAAAATTCTAGGGCGTATAGGAACTGGTTGAGATGGAAAAACATTTTGTCTCATAAATAGATCATGGGGTGTACTTGAGTTAAAATTATTATGATTATTAAAATTTGGTTGGATGTAGTTGGGTTGTTGTATAGATTTATTAAAACTTTGATTATACTGAGGTTTATTAATTTTATTATTATTCTGAAAGTATAAGCTATTGTTTTCTTGATTTACAAATTGAGAAGCTTCGGCTAGGGTTCTTGGCCGCATACACCGAATATTTGTCCCTAAAGGCTCTTTAAGACCTGATACAAAGGTTTTAAGTGCTAATTCTGAGTACATTGTGCGTTTTAAATTTTTAGCAACATCTGTAATTTCATGACTATCAATATATGAACAAAGTAAATTCAATAAATGCAGTACCTTATCATAAAACTGATTGGGATTTTCATTTGAATTTTGCCTAAGCATAACAAGGTCGCGATTGAGGCAAGCCTCATCTCTTTCAAAAAAAGAGTTAGTTTAAGATCATTCCAAGTACTTACATTTTGAATATTTACGACAATTTTAGCATTTCCAATTAATTTACCTATTAAGCAATTAAGTAAATAAACATTTTCAAATTTATTAGGATCCGTTTGATCATAAAAGTGCTTAATTAAAGTTTCACAGTTTACGAGATATCGGTTAAGATCATTAGGGTTCCCATCAAAATTCGGGACACAATTTAAATATTCCGGTTTAAAAGTGGGCATCCTAGTATTTAAATGTAAATTTTCTAAATTTAAATTATTATCTAATGGTGAGTCAACTGAAGAGATTTTAAGATTATTCAATACAACGCTTAATTCATCTATATTGGACATTAACTTAATGAGCTGTACTTACATAAAGGCGATGGTCATTTCTATAAGGGACAGTCTAATATTCTGCCTCCTTGCGTAATTAGATGATTTGTATCTAATCACCGATGAATCTCCAATAGTGGTCTTCTTGTTTCAGCAATTTTCGATAAATTCACTGCAGATACCTCCACCGAATTTTCATCAAGTTTCGTATAGTCCGATTAATCGTTAAAACGAACGTTCGATACACTAACCGATCTAACTCCGGACTATCCTACCGACTGCGCCATTTAACTATCTTAACAACCAAAACGCCTTTTTAAAAAATATTATTTTATTTGAAAAATTAATTAATACAAATTACATGCTAATTGTCTTAGCAACTTCAATTGACTAACTCGATAATAAACAATGAAACAGTTTTGTTGTAATAAAATGCAGGGTCAGCAGCTAGTGGCTTCCATGGTTGTACAGGGTGGCTCGTCACATAACTCGTGTCACATTCCTAAGAATTTATTTTATTTAGTGTGTGTGTATAATGTGACCGTAAAGCATGTACTGTTTGTGATCGATTTTTAAGGTACCAATTTTATCTAACTTTAAGGTTGTTATTGAATTTAGTTTCTTTGTTTTTAATTTTTAGGTCTGATGATGCTCTTAATATGAGCGAAATACGTATAACCTACAAATACTTTTGAGACCGAGACTTTGTGTAGTGCCCTTTAGATTATTGAATCTAGGTCTCTTTGAGAAAATGGACGACTTCCTTCAATTATATTAAACCAGGCCTGACAATTATTACTTTTTATCAAAAACTCCAATAAAGTAACCGATTGACCGACAGAGTGGAAAAAATTATTTTGATTTCAAGAAGGCGCTTAACGTAAGGCTAACATTTTGACTAATCCTTTCAATTGACAAAATTGTAAAACAAATTATTAAATTATAATAGAATGGGTACGAAATAAAACACGCAGATTGTTTTATCTTTTATTGAAAACGGTTTTAAGGGAACTAACTAACTAAAGACAAGAAAACCAAATAAAAAATATCCATGGTCTGTGTTTATATTAACACCATTAAAATTTAAGAAAGGCCGATGGTAATTAATTAGATAAGTAAAGTGTGGTCTCTACGGTGTCGAATTACAATTTTTGCTTTAACTTATTTGATATATTTAACACTCTCACTCAAAAATATAATACCATATTATACCAAGAGTACTAGAATGAAACTACACTTATTTACTAATCTATAAAAAAAACTTTAAAAAGATAAAACAAATACAAAAAAAAACTTATTTTAATCCTAGTTTGAACCTACAAACTTAGTAGTAGCACAGATTTAACTAGCTGGAAATATATTTAAAGATTATATTATTCAGGTTATGCACCTGTTCTCTTGAAAAATGATATTTTATGTCAATGTGTTTTGATCTTTTATGACTTACTGAATTTTTTGCAATAGCAATACATCCATTATTATCGTCATATATAGTAATTGAGCTTAAATTATTAAGCCTATACTTTTTAATATTGGTTTTAGCATATGGTTTCTTTGACTCCTTCATAAAGAGCCATATATTTACCTTCCGTGGAGGATGTGGCAACTGAATTTTGTTTCTTTGAATTACATGATACTGTACAATTACTAAAAGTCATACATAAATAGCCACTTGTACTTTTTCTTTCATGGTCATTAAGGCAATGACCATGAAAGAAAAATTCAATTGACAATACTCAATCGGAATTAATCATATAATATATTGACATATAAATATGATATATAAAATATAATATAAATGATATATAAATATGATGGCGCTTGAGTAACACAGGCTCGTGGTTGCTCAGTAAAGTTTTGATTATAACTAAGGTTTAAAAAGTTACCTACTAAGTGATAGCAGTTTAAGTGATTTGGTGCTCTGGTCTGCTGTTTTTTGTATTTTCACCAGGATTAACGTTGCATGAACCCCATAAATTGAGATTGCATCTTTTATGTGTTTGCCGCCAAAATGGGTCTGTCATCAGTAGACATCCGAGAAATAAAAACAATAATAAGTAGTGTTTTAAATGAAAAATTCTTGTCAGATTTGGCCGAAAAAGTTGCTTCTATTGTATCTAAATGTGGCCCTGAAAGAAGATCTAACTGTCCTAAAGGAGGAAAACACCAATCTTCATGTTAAATTAGATATGCTGGAACAGTCTAATCGCAACAAAAATATACGAATTTTTGGGATTAAAAGTGAACCCGGCGAAAATATACGTCAAAAAGCGCTCCGTATCTTTAAGGATCACATTAAAGTAAATATCTCGGACTCCGACATAAAAAAGTGTCACCGTATCGCCGTTAAAGTCCCCAACAATAAGCCGCCGCCAGTATTAGTTCGGTTTGCATCTTACGATGCACGTTTGTCGATATTAAAATTCCGCAAATCATTAAAAAACTCCGGAATACACATATGTGAAGACTTAACAAAATTACGGCTCTCATTGTTCAATCGGGCTAAGCTAACTTTTGGTGAAAAAAATACCTGGGTATGGAGTGGAAATGTGTTAGTGAGGTGCGCAGATAACTCTGTGACCAGAATTATGTCTGAGGCAGATTTAGCAAGGCTCCAACGCTCAGGAAGCAGCTAGAATTCATGAGGTATATTATTCTATTAATTATTTTTCCAAATGGTGACAATACATTTTAAAGTTAAAATTTACCGAAGCTTTTGTGGGTGTGTGATGGGGCTAATTTAAGTATAATTTTTAGGGTAATTAAACTGAAACTGCTAAAACTTTTTTTATTGTTGATACTTAATAAGTAAGTTTACAAAATCCCAGTAAAGAGAGTAATAAGCTAGTTATCTCCAATATTATTTTGTTAATGAATATTTAAACATATGTATATTTTGTTCTACTAAATGTTTTTTTTAAGATAATTCTATTGTAGGTAGATTAACTACAGAGCGGCTATAGTATAATGCCTTGTTTCACAGATTTTTTCATATTCTAGTTTTTTTTTTGCTTGTTATTTGGTTATAGACTTAAGTGATAATAATAAAAATTTTATAATATGTTAAAGGTTGGACACTTAAATGTTAGATCGTTGCTGAACTCATTCGATGATATAAAAAACCACATATCTAATTACAGTTATGATATTTTTGCTATTACTGAGACCTGGGGCCGTATTTTTGAAACCATTCGACTTTGATTCGCATACGAAATTAGAGGATTTCGCACGAAAAATCGATATTCGTATTTTCGACCGCTTCGTATGCGAACATTTTCGCATGCGGTGTCTCGAATGGGTATATACCATTCGAATTTCAAAGTTCGTGTGCGATTCTGCCGCTTGTCTTGTTTTGATTTTAAACTAGCTTTGTTTTTTTTCTTAATTTGTGAGTTGGTTAAGTTTTTTTGTAGTGTTTTCTTGTTGTTTATTGAAAAAAAAAAAGAATATTCAAATAGCAAGATTAAACAATATTGTGCAAAGAAAAGTCGTCGATGCACTGGAAGAGACTAAAACTCTGGCAGATAGAAGGAATACGATGTACTCTTCATTTCTTGACCCATTTGAAATGTATTCAGATTCTCAATTTAATAATATAGATTAAACAAGCCTATTACGATAGAATGATTAAGCCTATTACGATGATGTGCTCTTTATGTGCTCCAGAGACTGTGTAAGTGTGTAATCTGTCCGCTAGTTTTATCTACAAGGCTTGTGAAGTTTTAGCCGAAAAATTTTGGGTGAATTTGCCCGAATTCCGGGTGCTCTTCCATAAATGAAATTAGTTCTTTCTTTCGCTCGCTCGACACAAAACCGCAATATTTTTTATTTTTTGAATTCATTTAAAAAAAAAGTCAATTCGCAAAAACCCAAGAAACGCCATTTGAAAAAACCTCAAAATTTCCTGATGTTTTTAAACTTAAATTTTAGGTTAGGTTAAATCTTTATTGTCTTCATCCCGGTTGACACGGCCTCCAATAGCACTCGACTTTGCTACGTTGCCACTACATTTCATGTTCGCATGCGAATGAAATTTCGAGTGCTGTTCAAAAATGCACTTTTTAATTCGTGTGCGAATTTTGCCGCTCGACTTTGTTCGCATTCGAAGATTCTCGCATGGTTTCGAAAATACGGCCCCTGGTTGTCTAATAATATTGCTAATAATTCCATAAATATTGATGGTTATCTGCTAATCAGACAAGACAGACCTTCGCGAGGGGGAGGAGTGGCTGTTTATATGAAAAGTTTTCTAAAATATAAATTATGTATAAATCAAACATTAAATTTTATGGAGCATATCTGGATTAAGGTTCTTGTTGATGGCTCGAGTCTTTTGATAGGGGTAATATACAGGCCACCCAATACCAATTGTAATGAGTTCTTTGCTTGCTTTGAGGATACTCTTTTACAGTTTTTTACGACTACCGATAAAATATTGTGCTTGGGTGATTTTAATATTGATTTCTTGGATGACAGTTCTGCAAACACCAGTACATTAAATAATATTTTACACACTTTTAATCTAAGTCAATATGTTTCTGAGCCAACTAGATTGACTAAAAAAACCCAAAGTATTATAGATTTAATCTGTTTTGATAGTGATTTTAAAATTAATACTGAGGTAGAAGATCTTAATATTTCGGATCATCTTCTCACAAGATGTAACATTCCTTTTCAAAATGAGGCTCCACTGAGCTCGACAGTGGTTTATAGAAATTTAAAAAAAATTAATTTGGCTGAATTTCAAATGGATTTAGAAATGATCGCTTGGAATGAAATTTATAACTTAGAAACAGTTAATAAAAAAGTTAATTTTATTAAGTCAAAATTAACAACCCTACTTAATACACATGCTCCTCTTAAAACTAGAAAAACAAACAATAAAAAACCATACTGCCCGTGGTTCACGGATAATTTGAAATTATTAAAAAAGTTAAGGACTGATGCACTTAATCGCTTTCGTCATTCACGTTTGCCAGAACATTGGGAATTCTATAAACAGCTTCGGAATACATTTACATCAGCATTTCGAGCTGAAAAAAAAACATATCTAAATATTAAGTTTTCAAACTGTAATGCAAAAGAAAAATGGGCGGAATTAAAAAAAGTTGGCATCATAAATAAAAAAATAAATACAATACCAGATCAGCTAAGAAATCTTAATGAAATCAACACGCAATTTGTCAATGCAGCTAACTCTACTATTTCTCCAAAACCTGAACTCTTGGATTTTTATAAAAAAAAACAAAAAAACAAATAAGAAATTTAATTTTACTCAGGTTACTGAGGAAACTATTTCTAATATTATACTTAACATGAAGTCAACTGCATCTGGAAGTGACAATATTAATAGCACTTTTTTAGTATTATGCTGCCCCTTTGTTATACCTTACCTGACCCACTTAATAAATTGTTGTTTACGAGATTCAGTTTTTCCAAGTGATTGGAAATCTGCTATATTGGTTCCGCTTCCTAAAGTGAGTAATCCTGAGACCTATAGTCAACTTAGATCCATTTCTATTTTACCATCTATGTCTAAAATTCTGGAAAAGGTTATGGCGTCCCAAATTTCAGGCTTCGTGTGGTCCAACAACCTTTTGCCAGAAAAACAATCAGGATTTCGCCGTGGTCACAGCTGTACGACAGCACTTGCGGATGTTACGGATCAACTTACTGGTGCACAAGAGGAGAGTAAGGCAAGCGTATTGGTGCTCCTGGATTATTCTCGTGCTTTTGATATGCTAAATTATGATATTTTACTAGCCATATTATCTTATTGTGGTTTTGGTGTTAATGCCCAAGCTTTGGTTAAGTCGTTTTTAAGTAAAAGGACGCAAAGAGTAACGCTTGATAGTACATTTTCCAAACTTATGTCTATTTTTGCTGGTGTTCCTCAGGAAAGTGTCTTGGGCCCTCTTCTTTTTACCATTTATACGTCTAATTTTATAGCATCCTTAAAGTTTTGTAAATATCATTTTTACGCCGATGACACACAATTAATATACTCGCTTAAGCCGGAGGATGCTGTAGAGGCAAATTTTAGACTAAACGTAGATCTTAAAACTCTTAACGCACTATCGGAAGATCATTTATTAAAATTAAACCCACAAAAGTCAGTGGCTTTACTTTTCTGCAGTGAAAGACTTCGAGAAATAATTTATAATAAATTAAGACTCACTATTGGGCAGTGTAATATCTCTTTTAAAAACTCTTCAAGGAATCTAGGTTTAATAACTGATAATAAACTTAAATTTGATGAACATATAACTTCATGTATTAAAAAATCTTACTCAGCCCTGAAATCCCTTTTTCCCCACCGACATTCTTTAGAAAGGAAAACAAAAATAGAATTGTGTGAAGCACTTGTGTTGTCATATTTTAATTTTGCTGATAGCGTTTATGGGCCCTATTTGGACACAACTCAGGCTAAAAGAGTGCAGAAAGTACAAAACTCTTGTATACGATTTATATGCGGCATTAGACGAAGGCAGCGTGTATCACATAAGCTTAGGGAACTTAAATGGCTTTCTATGTACAATAGAAGAATATTGCACTCGGCTTGCTTTTTTTATAACATTGTTAAATATAAATGTCCTATTTATCTTAATAAGAAAGTAGTATACCGTACGGATATCCATAATCTTAATATACGAAGAAAACATATTTTTACAATCCCAAGACACAATAAAGAGTCTTTCAAAAAGGGATTTTCATATAACATAGCCTCCACCCTTAATAAATTCAAAATTAATACATTTAATTTTTCTGTTGTGTATTTAAAAAATAAAATCAGGCAGCAACTCCTTTAGCAAATTTAGATTTGTATCATTGAGTTTAGCAGATCTAGTGTAGATGTAGATAATAATATTATTATTCGTCCACATTGTTAGTTTGGTTTAATGTAGGTCTTTTTGCCTACTTTATATATAATTGGGTTACTGGCAAAAATTGAGGAATTATTGTGAAGGTTATTTGAGTGCTATAATGAAAAGTGTATAGCAATGCATGGGCTTTAACAGCCCCTTCCTTGGGAGGGATGCTGAATAAAAAGCCTTTTGTTCCAGTATTATATGTATGTAAATATTATAAACTATGTAAATGTTATGGAACAATAAAATGATTTATTATTATTATTATTATTATTATTATTAATTACCACTGTCATACGTAAAATTTAAATCAAGAGAACCTTTTATGTATCCTAATCCTTTTTAAATTTTTCCACAATTCTGGATTAGTTTTATTTTGATATCTACTTAACAAGTTTATAGATAAGCATAAATCAGGATGCGTACATGACATTGGATACATTAGGCAACCTATTAAATTTCTGCAAGGTGCATTGCAATTTTCATCACTGTTTAATGCTTCAAAATCTAATTTAGTTAAAAGTGGAGTATCTAAAGCTTTACATTCAGCCATATTAAATTTTGTTAGTTTATTAAATAAAGAATTCAAATAAATAGTTTGATCCAATGTTATTTTATTTTCATATCTTTTAATTCTTATACCTAAAAATGAGAAACTTCTTTTAAATCTATCATTTTGAATTTACCATTTAAATATGACTTAAAATTATTCATTACGTTTGTATCGTTTGTACAAATTAAAATATCGTCGACGTACAAGACAACCTAAATATTTTGTATAGAACCCTTATCTAGATAATATAAACATGGATCAACTTTAGAATTTTTAAAATTATATTCTTTCATTATGTTATCAAACATTTCAAACCAACATCTTAAAGATTGTTTTAGGCCATATTTTTGCAATTTACAAACTAAATTATTTCCGGCTTCTAAGCCGGAAATAATTTAGTTCTGGAATGTTCATGTAAGTTTCTTTCTTTAATATGCCATTTAAAAATGCAGTTTTAACGTCCATATGATGGACTAATAAATTAAACTGATTAACAAGCTGAAAATTACTTTTTTTTTCTAAAATACTTTTAGAATATCTCTTTCTTTCAGCTAATAAAATTCTAAAAGTATTTATGCGAGCTGCTGGTGCAAAAGTTTCATTATTGTCAAATAAATATTGTTGACTAAAACCTCTTGCTACCAATCTGGCTTTATACTTTATATTATTGTTGGTTGCCTTTACAATCAACAATATTCCTATTTTCTAGTTTATTTACTAAAACTCAAATGTTATTTTCCAGTAGAGAGTTAATTTTTTTTCTTTATTGCATCCTCCCACTGATTTCGATTATCCCTATTTTTGATTTCGCTATAACTTTTAGGACTTGTATTATTAGGGATTTTAGATGATATTAAAATTGTATTAATATCATGATCCAAATCTTCATTATAGGAGGTTGTAGAACGTTTTTTAATTCTCTCACTTCTTCTGGGATTTATTTCCTCAGTTTCTGAAAAAAAAAATCGTATTCAAATTTTGCTAATTTCTCTAAGTTTAAATCAGTTATATTAGCTGGTTGCAAGAGTTTTACAGGTCTAGTTTTTTAAAATTTATTTCGTCAAAAAATGATATAAGCAATTATATAGTTCTACTTCATTCCATATTTTATACCCATTTGGTTCATAGCCGACTAATATCCCTTTAAATGATTTATCGTCAAATTTATATTTTCTGACTTTATTGTGAACATAGGCTGTAGAAGCAAATACCCTTAAATATTGTAGTTTTGGCTTTTTATTATGCCACAATTTATATAGAGTTTCAAATTTATTTTTTGCCGATGTAGGTAACAAATTTATAATATAAGTAGCAGTTAGAACTGCTTCGCCTCAAAAAATTTTATCTAAATCTGCACCAATTAACATTGTTCGAGGAACTTTGGTCGTATAAGGAATAGTTAAATGGGAAATAATACCCTTTTGAACACAAAAATCTTTAACCTTATTAGATAAATATTCTCTACCGTTATCACAATACAAATTTGTAATTTTAAAATTAAAATGCACCTCGTTTTGCAACATAATATTTAAAAACGATTAGCACATCTGATTTATATGTTAATAAATAAGTGACGGCGTAATAAGAATATTCATCTATAAAAGTAGCAAAATAATTTTAATTGTTAATTGTAGGTGGAGTAATAGGTCCACAAATATCAGAATGAACAATAAGTAATGGTCTTTGAATATGTTTTTTTACTTTTGCTTTTGAAAATGGAATTCTAGTTTGTTTACCATAAATACATGCCTCGCTTAAATCACTAGTTGGTTTTATATTATTTATTTCATCAATATCCTCTAACATATCATGTAATTTCAAACTTTGAAATTTATCACTTGAAATGTGACCAAGCCGTTTATGCCAAAGTTGATAATGTAAAGTATTAATCAAATGAATATATTTTAAATTAGGCATTTTAAAATGGATACCTATTAGGCCAATAAACAGCTTACCTGTTATTATAACATCATCCCCTTTTTTAATTTCCAAACCATGTGGGTGAAAGATTACCGCAAAACCTTTTTCTTACATGCGACGCACAGACAAAAGATTATATGGCACATCAGGTATAAAAAGCACATTTTCTAACTGGCCTTCAACCGCTAGATTTGTTACAACTGAGACCGTCTCCTTTTTGACGGCGGTTACGGTCGTGTTGATTTTTGCCACTGCCACTTGAAAAGGCGGATTCTTACTTGAGAAAAATATTTATCAGTATTGATAATATGGTCAGTTGTACCTGAATCTAGGATGAAGCTAAGCTCATCTGTGTTGCTTTGTTTAGTTTGGAAACTGCGAAACATAAAAGCAAAACTCTGCGTCGCTCTCGGTTCCGTGTTTGTTGTAGGGCAATCACTTTGAATATTGGATTGGTTAGTACCTTGGCCTATTGTTCTTTAATAATAAAAACAATCCTTTTTGATGTGATTATTCCGACCACAATGATCGCATTTCATATTTGAGGATTTTAATGCTGATTTTTCTTTACCAACCTTTTTGATACTTTTAAAATGCTTTTTCGGCTTTTGCATAAATGTTGGTTTGTGGTTGCTGTGAAAATTTCGTAATGGTGGTGGCATGTCTAAAACTTCATGATCCAGGAGACGAGTTTTTATAAATGCCAAGGTTATATTATCTTCACTTAAAGTTTCTAAGGCCGTTATTACACCATCATATGATGAGGACAATGTAAGTAATAGATGTGAAATTTTATCCATTTAATTATAATTAAAATAATAATCCATTTTAATTCTTAAAAGAAGTAAATCTATATAATAAAATATTAAAAAAAAAAAAAAACGTACAGGGCGCTAAATGGCCTCAGATGCTGATGCGCCTTTACAAACCTAAATTCTCTCTCTCTTTATCCATTTCATCCAGCGTACCTCCTGCAGCATAAGCTCATCAATTATTTTATCAAATCGAGTGAAGTGTTTCAACAATGTCATATCCCCCACAAGCTTAAGAGACAGTACTGTCGTTTACGTAAAGCCAGTTGCATTGCTAGGCTTTTTCTTTTATATATGGCATCCAACTTCTCAAAAATTTATTATGCTTTATCAGGTTCTTTAGCAAAACTTAAAAATGAATCTCCCAAGTAGTCTATAAAAATACATTTGGCAATAAAGTTTTTCTTATTCCATTCTCGGTCAGGATTTTCCGGAGTAACGTTATCAATCACATTAATACACACTATCTTTTAAGACAAGAAAACACCATTCAAATTTAGGAGAGGCCGATGGTGATAAATTAAATAAGTAAAGTGCGGTCTCTACGGTGTCAAATTACAATTTTTGCTTCGACTTATTTGATATATTTAACATAACTGTTAAAAGAGTTTGTGTTAGTATAATAAACATTCTCCTTAAATTGAATTGTGTGCAACTTTTTGGAAAGATATAAAAATCAACATTGAACTTTACAAGGAAATATTTAATACCTTTAAGCCATTAAGGCTAGTTGACTCAAATAAAATCTATATGCCGAAAATAAATAAATATTAAGCTATAAATTTTAGCGAAACAGTCTTGCAATAAAATTAATTTTTGAATAATATAACACTTTTATTAAAACCACCTTCAACGTATTGAGTTTAAAATGCCTCTGGTTACAGCATTAAATACAAAAATATAAATACTTCCGCAAATATTGGTAAGCTGGGCATAATGCGGTTGGGTAAATCGTTGAATTTCTGTAATTTCCCCAAAGGCAAGTAATAGCATTATTTAAAAGCTTTCCAAATTAACTCGTGCATATGGGGACTTAAAAGTTGCCAACAGAAGATTTTCAGCTTTGTGCCTAATAACAGTGGTTGCATCTGAGCAGTTTTGTATTAGTAATAATAGCTGACAGTCTCCACTAAGATTACATAAAGATATTTATGTTCAATCTAAATAAAAAATATTTTGATATTTATTCATATACCAAAAAACACGTAAAAATCTAAATTTACATATATAATAAAATAAAATACCGACTTGCGACAACGCCCAGTATAACAACTAGATAAAAGGCTATTGAATTTCAGTAAAAGTATGTGATGCTATAACTCCTAAACTAAAATATTAACTTTTGCTTATTTTTCCTTATCTTCTTTAAAATAAACGACTTTTAATGCTCGATGCGTTTTGGTTTTCAAGGGCTAATTAATATCTAAAATATCTATGATGTAAGAACTAATATTAAAGTACTTAATAAAGCAGCATATACCTTAATCTATCAGATTTACCGTCTACATTGGAAAAACGAACGAAAATAAATATTAACAAAAATTAGACTTTGACCAACCAATGCAAATCTATTACCATGTGGAAATCGTTGGGCATTTGAATCTTGTTCCCAATATACCAGCCCAAATTTTCTGAGGGTACTGGGTATGTTTTCCTCTAAATAAATGTGGGTTCTCATCATTTCAGTAATGACAGTTTTGCTTTTTAAAATGCACATTTAAATAAAGAGGTACACGAATCACCAAATCAAATATTTTGAAATAGTCTAATTTTTTCCGAAATCTTATCTGTCATTATTTGACAAATGCAAAATCTGCATTCTTCTGTCCGAGTTGTCGTCACCAAGTTGAAATTTAAGTACCATACGAGTTGATAAAGTTTAATGTATTGCAAACTGACCCAGAATTTCAATTTGTGCTGTTTCGTCGACTAATCTCGGTTGATTTCTTTTGTTTAGTTGATGAGCATTTTCACACTCATTCATTAATTTTCACACCAGGCTTAAATTTTGACCTAAATGGCTTTCGTTAAAACTTTTAGCTATCTTTAAGAAATACTTATTTTATCTACAGGTTCAGCTATGCTGCACATCATTGTTAAAGATAAAAGATAACAAGTGCTGCTTTTCCTTTAAACTAAACCGAAACAACTCAACTGTTCTTAAAATAATATTACAAGTATAAGTTACTTTCAAAGTAAATTATGTGATAATAAAATGCGAATATTTATAAACAATCCTTTTTTTCGGCGGAAAACCATAGCAAATAAACCAAGGCAAAATACCTACAGGCATCGGTAGCCATCATTATAAACAATTAATTAAAAAGTAATAAAAAATTTCAAAAATGTGTTTTCATTTATTGTTTTTCTTGATAAACAGAAAAGAATTTTCTGAAATCTGGCTTTATATGGTACCATAGAAAGTATTTTTTAAGTGGGTGGACATAACGGAGCGCTGACCATCGCTCTGACCATAGCATTGCACCATAGCTCTGCTCGCCATAAAAAATAAATACACACTGTTAGATCTGTGTGGCAACATTGGAGCGCCGACCATCGCTCCGCGCATAGGTCGGAGCTAAGGTCTCTACATCGTACCAGGGTAAAAATCGAGCTTAGTATTTTTTACACCCTCGACCGGAGAACCTCGCGTTAAATCGCTGCCGTCGCTTAACACGGATAAAGAAAAGTTAATCGGGCTTGTTTTTGCTCGAGAGCCTATTTGGAACAAAATAGACAAAAATCATCATAACTGCATTATTCTTAAAAAAATGTGGAATGCAATAGCAAATGAGTGTGATGTGCTGAAAGTAAAACAATTTTTTTTTAGACTATCAGTTTATAATTTGGTTCTGTTGCATAAAATAAGTTTTAAAATTTTCTCGTACAAATTTTGCCTCATCTTTGTTTTTTCGTATTTTGATACCTTTTATATAGGTACCACTTTTTAGCACTAGAACTCAAAATAATATCTTCTTCATCTGATGAAGAGGAGGTTAAAAAATCCATGTTTATGCGACGCTTGTTTACGCCAAACTAGTGTAAAAATGCGATGCTCCGAACCTCGATGTGACCACTGCGGCGCATGAGTCGGAGCGAGGGTCGGACCAATGGTCGAGAGGGCTTTGCTATGGTCGAGGATCAATGATCCCCGTTATGTCCATACTCTAAGGGTATCCTCGACCATAGCAAAGCCCCCTCGACCATTGGTCCGACCCTCGCTCCGACCCATGCGCCGCAGTGGTCACATCGAGGTTCGGAGCATCGCATTTTTACACTAGTTTGGCGTAAACAAGCGTCGCATAAACATGATTTTTTAACCTCCTCTTCATCAGATGAAGAAGATATTATTTTGAGTTCTAGTGCTAACAAGTGGTACATACCTATATAAAAGGTATCAAAATACAACAATGAGGCAAAATTTGTACGAGAAATTTTTAAAACTTATTTTATGCAACAGAACCAAATTATAAACTGGTAGTTTAAAAAAAATTGTTTTACTTACCTGGCACATCACACTAATTTGCTATTTCATTCCACATTTTTTTAAGAATATAACTTTTATTAATTCACGATAACTTTATTATTGTAGGCGATTTAACATAAATTTTTTGCAAAATTCTCCGCAGACCATATGTCTCGATAGCATTGTGGGAAACTTTTTTCTGAAAAAATTATAACAGAACCAACCCGGATAAATAGAGAAGCAAATACTGAAGCACTAATAAATTTAATGTTCACTAATCTAGAAAACCTAATAAGCTTTAAGTCATCCGTAGAAATATCAGAAGCCGTTTCAGACCACAACATTATATACCTCGCAAAGATATTTCAATAAAAAAAACTATATCATATAGAAATTATAAGAATATTAATAAAATAAAATTTAAATCTAATGCTTTAAATATTTCATGGCATGAAATATACACCACTGACGATGTCAATAGTAAAATGTTCTTATTTAATAACTTTATTACTAACATAATGGACAAACACGCTCCCCTCTATCATAAAAATGTAAAACCAGGTAAAAAGTAAAATGTAAAGCCAAAAAAAGTACGGCCAGATGCAATTATATAAAAACTATATCTAAAGCTAAATTAACTTATTATAGATCGCTTAGAAATTTTACAAAACATGCAATAATCCGAAAAAATTAGTTATTTCAATCAAATGGAACAAAAGATTAGAAAAGAACTCTGGACATCTGCAAAACAGTTAAATATTATAAAAAAACCTAAAACTTATGATTTGTTATCATCTCTTCGGGATCCGGAAAAAAATAAGTTTTTTCTAAACTCAAACACAAACACATCTGCATCTCCGGAAAAAATTACATACTATAAATCAAATATACATGAAAATGTAAGGTATGTTGCAGCCAAATTTAAATTTTCTCTTATAGATAAAACTACAACCATCGATTAAGTAAATAACATCAAGATAAATGCAGTAGGGGAAGATAACATTTCTATACAAGATTTAAGATTATGCTTGCCCTATTGCACTGATTTTCTGATCAATATTGTTAACTGTCGCATTCTTAAGGGAGATTTTCCAGATATCTGGAAAAAAGCTATTATCAAGCCAATAGTAAAAAAGAGCAACCCAAAAGAAAAAAACAAATCTTAGGCAAATAAGTATTCTGCCAGTACTATCAAAAATAATAGAGCGATTTTTATATAACCAAATAACTGCATTTACTGATAAGTTCCAATTAATTCCCAATTGTCAGTCGGGTTTCATAAAAAATTTTAGCATCACTACATGCCTTGTTAAAACTTCCGACGATATTAGATTTAATGAGGAAAAAAAGGATCTAACCTGTCTTACTTTGTTAGATTATAGTAAAGCCTTTGACAATATAGATCACAACCTATTACTTTCCAATTTAGATTATAATGGCTTTTCGAATAATACCATTAAATTATCTCAAAATTACCTTTTTGATCGATTTTGTTGTGTACTTATTAAAAATGAAAACAGTATTCTAAAATCAAAGTTAAACTAAATAAAAAACGCGGTTCAATCCTGTCACCATTACTTTTTTCAAATTATGTTACTGACCTAAACAAATCACTAAAACACTCTCAAATTCTGCAGTATGCAGATGATTCTCAACTGTATTTACCATTAAACTTCAATAACATTCAACAGGCAGAACTAAATATAAATAGTGATTTAAATAATATTGCTCTATATGCACAAGAATATAATTTTAAAATTAATACCTCTAAATCTCAAGTAATGATCTGTCATTCAAATCCTCAGATTAAAGAGCTCATCAAAGACAATTTAAATTTTAAAATTGGAAATGTTTTTATGCCAATTACTGATGCCGTAAATCATATGTATCTTATGTTCAAGTTTATCAAATCTCAAAAATCACCTTACATTTTTTTAAATTTTATTTCATTTGTTCATAATCACAATACTAGGAACACACATCTATTTAAAATTCGGGGTCATCTAACAGCAAATTTTCAGTCTTTTCAATATAATGCCACAATGTTATGGAATAATTTCTAAACAAATACTAAAAAAATGTCAAAAAAGAATTTTGCAAAATATATAAAAGAGTTTTGGCTAGAATCACAATAAAACGCAAAAGCCTTTTAAATGAAAATATACATGTTTTTAAAATGCTATAATATATACATACCTATACTGAAGAACCTCTTACTGTTCCCGAAGGCCCTCTCGGATATCGCGGATCAGACCTCCCTTGTCTGTCGGGGTACCACCGAGCCAGTTTCGACCTTTTGCGCACCATACATGTGACTTTTTATTTTGTTTCTTTTTCTTTATGAATACAATTTTTTTACCAGATATTTTTTTAAGCCTTCCGCTCTATTAAGTTTCTAAGTTTATTAAATGTTAAGTATTAGTAGTGGTAATAGGGTTGTATCATAGGGTTGTATCACTCCTGGCCATGCCAGTTGTCAACGGTTTTAAAAATCGCGATACCATCCTTTTTGCCCAAGAAAACTATGTGATTCTTCTGTAATTAGCTTTTAGTTAGAATTGTTTTTCTTTTTATAGGCAAATAAAGTATTTTGAATTTGAATTTAAATTTAATAAAAGTTTTTTACTTAATAATTTTTAAATAAAGGTGATTTTTTTTCTGTGCAACCAAATTATTTTTAAAAGCCCGTAAACCTTAACATGTCGACGAAGTTGCTCCACTCTCTCCTATGGCTCAATACATCCTAGAACAGATTTATTAACCTTATCCTACGAAATAGTAATAAATATCTTCTAATTTTTTAAAAGTTGAATGGGCATCTCATAATATAAGTTTCTAATCTATAAGGCATCCAAATAACTCTAACAAAATTTTTCCTAATTTCAGTGGTTTAAAATGCAGGATCATACCTGCATTTGGTCATTTGATTTTTAACTCACGTTTATCACAAACGTTACTCCTTCGTTCACCGACCATGGCGGAGTCCGGAGGTGCATCACGCGAGTGTCACCGTTCTGCGTGTTACAAGTGTAAACAAGATTTTGATGATATTAAGGGAATTATCGAGTGTATGGAGTGTAACGAGTTTTTCCATGGAAAGCGTGAAATGTTGATCTAAGAGGATTCCACTTAAAGAAAACAAGCAGGAAATGTAAAACATGTACTGAAAGTAACAGACCCGAGAGATCGAGAAAAAGAAACATCAGAAGGATCTATGCATCGACCAAAACTTGATAGACCATGTGAATTGTACCTTAGACCTATTAGTCAGTAAAACTAATGCACTTAATGAAAAAGTTAATACACTATTGGCTAAAAACATCAGCCTTAAAGAAGAAATTGCATATTTAAAAAGTATGCAATTACCAAATAATATTGTTGAAAAACGGGTGTCTGAGAAAGCATCATATGCATCGGTAACCCAAAGTAAGGTCTTGGTTGTTAATCAGAAGAGCGCGATTCCAAAGGATATTAAAAAAATAAAGGAAGATTTAAAAACAAAAGTAAATCCAACAGACATCGGAATCGGAGTAACACTGGGAAGAGCGACAAAAAAGGGTGGATTAATCTTAAACTGTGGCACGGAAAAAGAAATTACCAACATCAAATCGGAAATCTAAAGTAAACTTGGTGAAAGCTATAGTGTTGAAAGATCCAAATTGTTACAAAGACGTATTAAAGTGGTAGGTGTAAATGAAAATGAAAATGTGAATAGTGACAGTAATATAATAACAAAGGTAGGGTAAAACACCCAATTGTTGGCACTCGACCAAATATTGGCACCCTTAGTAGTTTTCTTTGAATAAAAAAGTCGAATTCAAATTAATTTAAATTCTAAGAAAATAGACAAATAGCGGCAACCCTGCCCAATAACCAGACTTTATTGTTCACGTTGTGTAATATTGTTTATGGCTTTAGCCGGTAAAAGTGTAGTGAGATGATGTGAATTCTATCAAAAATTAGCGTCAAGGTAAGAATCTGTTTGACAATTATGTAATATTTTGGTACTTTGGACTGAAGAATTGCCTGTAGTAGATATTTGATTTGTTGGATAAAGCGTAAATTAAAGCTAAAAAATGGTTTAACCCATTCTAACCTAACATTTTTTCTCTTTTTTAAAGGTGCCAATTATTGGGCATGATAATTGATGATTTTCCAATTCTTTGGCACCCATGCCAACTATTGGATTTAGCATTTTAATTAGCACTCTAATGATTGGCACCTCCTTTTTATCACACTATTTTGATTTAGTAATTTACTTGCTTTTATAATTTTAAAATGTTATTTGAGGTGGCTAAAAAAATTGTATTAATGTTTGTAAGAAAGGAAAATTAATATTAATATAAGGGTGTACAATATTAATAATAACACGTGTTTCGTTCTTTCTAATGCATCACCAGAATATAAATCAACGGGTAAATTATGTCTAACCTTTAATATTACACTCCTACCTTTTTTATATCTACTGTAACTCCGACTTTGCATTTTTTCTGTAAACTTTTCAAATTTTTTCCTCCTTATAAAATCCCTTAAGTGAAATTAATCTACCTAAATTTGTATTATTTCTAAATGGGAAAAATTACAAAGAAAAATAAAAAAAATGCTATTAAAAAATATAGTGAAGAATTAATTCAGAAAGCTTTGAGCGAAATTAAAAACGGCGCAACAAAAAAGTCTGTAGCCAAGAAGTACCAAATCCCTAGATCTACTCTCCAATTCCGATTGGGAGCAAAATTTTCCAAAGCTAGACCTGGTCCAAATACTTACCTGACTGAAAATGAGGAAAAGCTGCTCGTAGCTTGGATTCTCGAAAGTCAGAAAAAAGGCTTTCCAAGACGGAAAATTGATTTACAGATATCAGTGAAACAGTTTTTAGATGATGATAAACGTCCAAATCCATTTAAAAATAACATGCCAGGTATCCTTTTTCTTATTCCTTTACACATTTATTTTAGTTGATTTTATAATTTATAATAACCTGCATATTATTTTTAGGTGACCACTGGTATAGGTCATTCTGAAATCGACATCCTATTTTAACTCATCGCACACCAGAAGCAGTAACAAGTGCATCATCTAACGTTTCTGAAAACGATATTAAAAAATGGTTTGGGGATATAGAAACGTACCTAAAAAGTAAAGGATACTTTTCCATTTTGGAAGATCCGCGACGAGTGTATAATGGTGATGAGACATGTTTTTTGTTTTGCCCAAAACTTGGAAAAGTTCTAGCAGCAAAGTCTGAGAAAAATGTTTATGAAGTTGACAGGGGCCAGGCAAAGCAAAATCTAACAGTAATGTTTAGTTTTTCGGCCGCAGGGGATGTGACTCCGCCTCTAATAATATTTCCTAATAAGAGAATATCAAAAACTTTATCAGACAGTGTTCCAGATCACTGGGGTATTGCCTCCACTGAAAATGGCTGGATGAAGTCCGAAGTTTTTATTGATTATATCAAAGAAATATTTCATAAAAACCTTGTGAAACAGCAAATTTTATTTCCAGTTATTTAATTTGTTGATGGACATGCAACACATCTCACCAATGAGCTTAGTAAAGTGTGCAGTCAGTTGCAAATAATTTTAGTGGCTTTATATCCCAACTCAACAAGAATTATGCAACCGGCAGACGTTTCTTGTTTTAAGCCGCTAAAAACATTCTGGAAGTACGGAGTACTAAGCTGGAGAAGAGAAAATCCATATTGCCAATTAGGAAAACATCACTTTGCTCCCATATTGGATGAAGCACTAAAAAATTTAAAGGGCGAGGCTATAGTCAACGGTTTTAAAAGTTCTGGTTTGTTTCCGTGGAATCCAGAGAGTATTGATTATTCTAAATGTCTCGGTAAGAAACAAAGGGAAATTGAACATCTAGAGGAAATTAAAACCGACAAAAAAATCGACTATGATTTATTTTGCAAAATGCTAAATACTGATCTTCTTCAAGAGCTTGAAACCGGAAAAGCTGTCGAAAATCATAAAAATTGTAAATATTTTGACATTTTAAGAAACATTTACTCCAAGCTTAAACCATCCAGCGCTTTAAATATCTCTATAGTACAAAATAGTCTTATAGAGGTTGAGCAGGAAATAAATGAATATGAAATAGGGGTTGCAGAAATTGAAGAAAATGTTCAATATCTTAAAGAAGAAATACTTAGCATGCCTGTAGTTTTTGAAATTGCTCGGATGGATAATAATGATGAATTTCCTGAAAGTGATGAAATATTAGAAGACAAATATGATGATCATGATGAAGATGGACAATCGACAAATTTGGAAAATATTAAAATTAAAAGTCCTAAAAAAACAGAATCTAAAATCTCGAACGAAGATGTTTACACACCTGAAAAGAAGAAACCAAAATTGATTATATCTCAAAATATCATATTAAAAAGTGCAAATGACTCCGTGCTTGAAACACATAAAAGTGATGATAATGTGGATCCTGTGCCGAACGAATTAAATATAGCACACTACTTAGAAAAGCCTAAAACACCTGAAAGAAGCGGAAAGAGGACATCTACAAGAACATCATTTGTTTTAATTTCCTCTGACTATAAAAAAAGTCTTCAAGAAAAAGAAGAAATAAAAATTGAAAAGGAAAAGAAAAAAGAAGAAAATAAATTAAAAAGAGAAGAAAATGCATTGGAAAAGGAAAAAAAGAAGAAAGAAAATGATTTAAAAAAAGAGGAAAACAAGCAAAAAAGAGTGAAAAAACTACAAGCAAAAAATAATATAACAAAAGAAAAGGAAAAGGTGTAAAAAAATTAAATATGTCTAATTACTCAAACATTTTTTCAGAAGCGGGTCCAAGCTCTCAAATAAATAATATACAGGTTGCAAAAAAGAAAGAAACCCATGTCAGAAATTTATTTGAGAGTGAAAGTAAAGAACAAGAAGGCACTGTAAAATTGAACGAGTCCATTTTGAGTCAAAATACCATAACAAAAAATGGATTATGCTTTATATGTACGTACAATATTAGTATCATTAATTTTGGTGTAAAATGTTCAACTTGCACCAGAAATTATCATTATAAATGTTTAATGAAACACGAGATATATCATGACAACTTTGTATGTAAAAGTTGTGATTTTAAAAATAAAACTTCATAAGTTAACTGCATGTTATTGCCCTATTTTAGTTTAAAATCATTTTTTGTTTTTTTTTTTTATTTTGTTCTGTGCTAAATTTATAAACTGGATGACTGTTAATTTAGTTAGTCTAAATTTTTAACACATAGGGTATAAATAGTACAGTATAAGGGTACACAAGGCATAAATAGGTACATTTCTCAATAAATGTTTCTTTTAAAATTTGTTTCGCTTTTATTATTTCAGGTGAAAAGGGTGCCAACAATTGGAATTTTTTTAGTGCCAACAATTGGCTCTAAGGTGCCAACTATTGGAAATTTGCTAAATTTGAGAATTTTTGCAGTTTCAACTAATTTTTGATAAATATTTCGAGTTTTTTTTGTTATTGTTTAACTCTTTAGAGATTTTTATTTGTCAAAAATTGTTTAAAGTGTCTCTATTTCATATATTTTTTTTCTTATGAAAAAAAACTTGTAGCTATCTCCTTAAGGTGCCAACAATTGGGTAGTTTACCCTAATTAAGCAAAATGATTTAAATAATAGTTAAAAAAATTTTAATATGAGGGTAATACGGCGAACAAATATTGTTAGAAATAGATTTAATTTCATATTTGAGGTGAATAAAAATACATACAGTTTGATTATAGAAAGAGAAAGAATGAATATAGGATGGAATCGCTGTCCTGTGTTCGATGAATATGGTATAATTATGTGTTACAAGTGTTGTCAATATGGTCATGTTAGTAAAGACTGCACACAAAGCAAAGTATGTCCAAAATGTGAAAATCATGAGAGTAAAGATGTAATAGTACTCTTGTTAAATGTTCAAATTGTATATTGTCGAATAAAAAATATGGCTTGTCCCTTAATATTAATCATGTGGTTTGGGATAGACCTAATTGTGAAACTCTTAAAAGAATCGAAAATATTCAAAAGGGTAAATTTATTAAATAGCAATTAGATTCTGAAACCTAAGGTTCAAGTGTTATATATTTTAATTGCCAGGGATACTTAAATAATAAAGATAATATTAACGTATTTGTAAGTGATTGGCAGACACAGCTTTTGGTTTTATTCGAAACTCATGTTTGTGCAAATATCGATTTGTGTGAGTTAAATGTCGATGTTTACCAATGCTTGACAGATAATAAAAGAACTAGAAGAGTCATGGCATTAATAAGAAGTGATCTCAAATATAAATTAAAATATGTACAGTGTGTTTAAAGTTACGTATGGTGTCTATCGCTGGAATTTTCAATATCAAGAGTCAAATATCTTTGTACTGTTTTATATCATCCACCTCAAACTGAAAATGCAAAGTTTGTGAAATTTTTTAATGATTATCTTGATCAGGTTAGTGCGTTTAAGGGTGTCAACTTTATTGTAGGAGACTTTAATTTTGATTTACTTAAATCTTCGTCTTATGGTGAAAAAATTCTTTCTTCCATATACTCAAATGGTTTTTCTTAAATTGTTGACTCCCCTACTCATATTACAGATAGAAGTCAGACATTAATTAGTTATATTGTGACCAATAAATTTGTCATTTAAGGTTCATTTAACACCCAAGATAAGTGATCATTATATTCTGCCTGTACATCCTGCTCTGAAAATACTCGTAAATGAAAACCGTAATGTGATTATTAATCGTAGGTGTATGAAGAGCTACAATGTAAACCAACTCCATGATTATCTTTATGATACTGAATAGATAAATAATAGTGCGGATGTGAATAATTTGGCAAATATTTTTGTTGATGGTATCACAAATATATTAAATTCTATGTGCTCAAATAAAAGCATTGTTCTAAAACAGAAATATTTGCAAAAAGATTGGATTACGTTTGATATCCGTGAGAGAATGAATGTAAGAGATAATTTATATGTTAGGGCTGTTGTAGAAAAAGATGATGGAGTATGGAGGGAATACAAAAGAGTACGAAACTTAATTGTTAATCAAATTAAAAATGAAAAAAATAAATATTTTAGAGAAGTTATTGATGAAAAACCTAAAAAAGTTACTTCCTGGAAAAAATATTTTATTACCAAACGAAATTAAATTTGATGACCAATGTCTCAATTTTAAATGAATTACAAATTGCAACAAAGTTGAATAAATATTTTACAAATAGTATTATTGATATTATCAATAGTATTCCAAACTATTCTCTCTCTTATGACACCTTTGTCAATCTCCCTAATATTCAATATCCGGAGTTCTCAAATTTTAAAGAAATATCCCTAGCTGAAATCAAGATAATTCTGAAAAATACGAAGAATGTCGGTGGCGGAGAAAATGGAAATTTCAAAAAAGGTTTTGCGTGACGTATGTAGTGTGGCTGAAAATCGACTTTTAAATATAGTAAATACATCACTCTCAAGCGGAGTATTTCCAGAGGCTTAGAAAATGTCAACAATAATACCTGTACCAAAAGTACAAAAAACTGTTTCTTACAATGAGTTTAGACCAATAAATACCATGGAGGTTTATGAGAAAGTGTTAGAACTTGTTGTAAAAGAACAATTACAAAAATACCGTGATTCTAACTAAATTATAATTCGCCACTGGATAAGGGCAACTTTGTTCTAACTGTGTTACTCAATTTTAAGAGAGCATTCGAGACTGTAAATAGAGCTAATCTGTTTAAAAAATTGGAAAAGATGGGTATTAAACAAACAAAAGTTTTAATGTGGGTTAAATTTTACTTACAAAACAGGTCGCAAAAAGTCAAGTTTAAAAACAATGTATCAGAGTTATTAATCAACGAATATGGAGTGCCTCAGGGAACTGTTTTAGGTCCCCTGTTATTTCTGTTATATATTAATGATATCGTTAATATTATAAAGTGATTGTAAAATAGAGCTTTTTGCTGACGACACTAAGATTTATTTAATCGGAAGGGATCCAAATGAAATGCAAATAATCTTTATCTAATGATTTTATTTAAATGGCTTTGCAGTAATAGTCTTTGTCTAAACACATCAAAATCGAAATTTTGTTTATTTGGGAAAAACAGCAAATTAATGCACATCAATGTGAAAGATATTAATATTGTGGTAAATAATGAAAAGATAGAATATGAGAGTCAAATTAAATATTTAGGAGTAATATTTGATTGTAACTTAAATTTTTATGCACACGCTGATTAATTGTATAACTAGAAAATTTTCAAAAAAAAATAGTTTCATTGCAAGAGTGGGAAAACAATTATCAATGGCAAATTATCATGCAATAGATATACACCAACAGTAATGATGCATAACGTCCTGAATATGTTGTTTGTTAAGCAAAAAATTATGTTTAGCATCTATGTTTTTTTGCATAAAGTTAAAAATAATATGTCCATCATATATTTGTAAGAAGGTGAAGTTTTTTAGAGATGTTCATCATTATTAAATTTTATACTGATCGATAGGTGTAACTCTAACCAGATGTTAAATTCTGTCCTACAGAAAGGCTTACAAGATTTTAATGGATTTCCAACAAGCATAAGAGACTGTGATTCTGTAAATAATTTTAAAAGGCTGGTTAGGGCACATATAGTGTCCTAGAACTTTTGTTGCCTTTGCCTATTGTTTTTTATTGTATCATTTTGTTTATTTTTCATAGTATGTTGTTTAGGATCACTATTTCACTTTAACACTTATTTTAAGTTTAATTTTAGTATTTGGCTTGAATTATTATAGTAAATATATTTGCAGATAAATATTGTAGTAAAGTGAGAACAATGATGAGGTGTCTGTGGGTGGCAGAAGAGCTGTGTTTGCTATCCATGGAACAACCGGGATACTGAAAAAGTATTCATGGATTAACCGAGATTTGACATGGTCTCTTCAGAAAAAACTAGGACACCCTGTATTCAATCTAGCTCAACAGCCCATAAGTTATTAACCCCATAACCGAGATTCACCTATTGGCGTAACATTTTATGGTTTTTTGCGAGCACTGCAAATTTTGATTACATCAATTGTTTTGTTTAGATCTATATGTTAATATTAACCTCAAATGCATATGTATATTATATTTTTACACAATAAGCGTATATTGATTAATTTATAAGAGTATATTAATAATTAATTAATTAATAATATTATTGTAAAGTTAGTAAGAGCGCTTTAGGGTTATGTATGTGGTAATTTTTAATAACTTCTGAACCAGTTTTGGTGGCGGTGTGCTTAGGTCGCCGACGGAGCAGTCTTTAGACGGACCGGAATAAAACGGTATCCCTTGGATTAACCGGGTTGCTGCTGTTCCTGGTAAAACCAAGGTTGCAAGTGTCGGGGATCGGGATACCCCACATTTCATATATTTCATATATTTCATACATTTATTGCTTATTTATATAGTACTTTTGCTGACTAAATATGTTGTTAAATTAGGTTTATGAATATTATTGTTATTATTACATGTATTTTTATTTTTAATAATTTTTGAGGAAATTTATTGTTTTTGTATGTAGCTATTTATGCTAAATAAAGATTATTATTATTTTTATTATTATTATCATTCATCGAATTTTAACTAAACCTTATGCCAAATGCAATAAATAAGAAGAGGAGCATGGATGCGATTATATCTTTGTGATGTAGTGAAAAACATTTATGATAATTTATGATTATGTTTATAATATATATAATATATTAAAATTTAATAAAAAAATTACAAAACTTTGAATGTAAAACAGTATAATAAATTTTCCTTTACTAGATCTTTAAAAGAAAACTTATGATAAAAAGTGTTTTTGTCCGTTAGCATCATAAGCATTGGTCGATTAGAAAACCAATTTTTTTTTTTTTTTAATTAAAATTGTGACTTATATTTTTTATTTAAGCACAAGGTGGACTTAGACAATTCAGTGAGAGATTTAAAGTGGACTGTATTTGTGTGAATAAAAGTAAATGTGGAAAGGTCGTAACCTTGAGGTGTCTGTATCCGGCTTCAGCAGGCCTGCTCTGGACTTCTTGGGTCTTCTAATTCGGGTTTAATTACTAAGAGTGGTTGCGGGTTTGATAAGTAAATCACGATCTGTGATGCGGTAAGATTAAGACAACAGTTGCGGAAAAAATGTATAGATCACGACACTGGAATCAATGCGCGATGATCAAGTGCTAACAAGGAAGTCGTCTTCTCTCTGGTCTCCGTTCAGCACAAAACCAAAGG
This sequence comes from Anthonomus grandis grandis, assembly GCF_022605725.1. Classification (NCBI taxonomy): domain Eukaryota; kingdom Metazoa; phylum Arthropoda; class Insecta; order Coleoptera; family Curculionidae; genus Anthonomus; species Anthonomus grandis. The sequence goes on from NC_065548.1 coordinate 42,524,430, forward strand.
AATTCAGAAATTTAAAGGCTATCGTACACGCGTAGATTTGTTGTTGTTAAGACTTAGAAAATATTAATTAACTTGGTAATAAAGGAGAAAATTAAATTAATTGAAATGGTAGTTTTAATTTGGAGAGCAAAACAAATAAATATTATAAAAAGAAAAAATCTAAACTATTTGGACGTTCATAAACTAAATGTGGACGGACCATTTCCGCCCGACCAAAGCGCAAGTTTATTCTACCGGCGGAGGACAAAGTTTGACCGCGGGCCTTTTAAAAGTGCCAGTAGACGTTTTAACTTTAGCTACTCTTACAACTCCATCACTACCCGGGTAAGTCTCCATAATTCGCCCTAGCGGCCATTGAAGTGGCGGGATTTGGTCTTGTTTTATGACAACAAGTGACCCAGGTTGTAAAGAAGGGGAAGACTGATGCCATTTTGTGCGCTGGTGAAGAGTATGAAGATACTCGTGAGACCATCTAGACCATATGGTTTGTTGAAAGCGGGTTAATAACTGCCAACGAGATAACCGATTAATAGGAATAGTTTCCAAACTTGGTTCAGGGGGCGCTGTTAGAGGTTCCAACAGCAGAAAATGACCGGGAGTAAGAGCGGTTAAATCATTAGGGTCCAGACTCACAGGAGTTAATGGTCGAGAGTTCATTAAAGCTTCAACTTGGGTAAAGACAGTATAAAGTTCTTCATAGGTCAGGATATGATCTCCGATGACTCGAACTAAATGAGTTTTAATTGATTTAATATTAGCCTCCCACAAACCTCCAAAATGAGGTGAAGAGGGTGGATTAAAATGCCAACTAATCTGGTAATTAGCGGCTGCATCACGAGCAAATGAATCGAAAATTTTACGAGCTTTTACAAAATTAGTGCCGCAATCACTATAAATATGTTCACATCGGCCTCGCCGACTAGTAAAGCGTTTAAACGCTGCGACAAAAGCTTCAGCAGTTAAGTCGGAGACTAGTTCTAAATGAACGGCTTTAACAGACATACAAATGAATAAACACAAATAAGCTTTAATTGTTTTAGAGCCTCGAGTGCGTGACATCGTGATAGTGAACGGACCAGCATAATCAATCCCTACGTGAAGAAAGGGTTCAAGTTGACTAATGCGGGGAAGCGGTAAATTACCCATTTGGGGTGAAGTAGCTGTTGGATTGGTTTTCCAACAAGTAATGCATTGCGACAATATTCTTCAGATCGTTCGTTTAGCAGATAAGATCCAAAACCTTTGAAGCACTAAAAAATGAACCGTTTGGACTCCAGCATGGAGATATTGAATATGAATAGATTTAATCAGTAAATCTGTTAAACGAGATTTAGAAGGCAGGAGGGCAGGAAATTTTCGGCCATATTCAATAGGTGCGTGATCTAGCCGACCGCCAACTCGAAGAATATTGTCGGTATCAAGAAAAGGTGATAGTTTCAAGAAGTTTCTAGATAATTTTTGACCTGTTTGAAGAGAATGAATCTCATTGGCAAAAGAAAGTTCCTGACTGCGTTTAACAAAACAAAGGCTAGAGCAGTATAGCTCATTAGAAGAAAGCATTTCCAGACGCTTTTGTGATAAATTTTTGCAATTATAATAAAACCGACGAATATAGGCCAAAATGCGTACCGATTTAGAAAAAGATGAATTTCGATCAAGAAGACTATCAAGAAAATTTGACTCCACAACAGTAGCCAAAGTTGTGACAGTGCGTTCCTCAAAAAAGGCATCAGCAGAAGGTAATGTGGTTTCAACATGATTGTGAAACGGAAATTCAGAATTTTGTAGAATAGGAGCAGTCCACCATAAAGAACAATTTACCAGTTCGGAAGGCAGCATCCCGCGGGAGCCCACGTCAGCAGGATTGTCTGCAGACGGAACGTAAAACCAAGAACAAACATCCGTGTTTTCTTGTATGAGAGCAACTCGGTTACTTACAAATGTTTGCCATTTGTGCGGAGAAGATTTAAGCCAACTTAGAGCTATAGTGGAATCGGTATAGCAAAAAACTTGAGAAATGTCAAGTTTGCCAGAAAAGACTTTTAAAACAAAAGCTGAAAGCTGAGCGGTTAAAACTGCGGCACAAAGTTCAAGTCGCGGTAAGGAAATTTTCTTTAATGGAGCAATTTTGGACTTAGAACAGACAAAATAAGTAAAAATTTTAAAAAGCAGGGGAAAAGCAACGAAAATACACAGCACTACAGAATCCTTTTTCACTCGCGTCGCCAAAACAATGAAGCTCACATCGAGAAGATTGCGATAAAACCATAGAACGACAAAGATTTAGAGAAATTATTTAAACTAGAAAGATCGGTAGCGAATTTATCCCAAAGCCGAAGAATGTCAGCAGGCGGTTCCTGATCCCAATCAAGTTTTAACGTCCAGATTCGTTGAATTATATGTTTAAGTAAAAACGTAACCGGGGACAAAAGACCTAAAGGATCAAAGATTCGTGCCAAGTGAGATAAAAGATTTCGCTTGGTACAACTTCTGTCGACAATGTTAACTTTAAATTGAAAATTATCTGTTACAGCATTCCACTGCAATCCTAGGACCTTTAAAGATGCTTCATTTGCATTACAAGAATCAAAATTTACCGGATTTATGGCTACCTGATGAGGTAATAAATCATTAAGAAGTTCCGGGCAATTAGAAGACCATTTTTGAAGTTCAAACCCTCCCTTTAGCAACAAAGCTGTAAGTTCAGTTTTAAGGGACAGCGCAGATTCAAGCGATGACGTTCCTCCGACGTAATCATCTACGTACATGCTAGAGCGAATAGCTTCAGCTGCCAATGGATAGGTAGCTTCTTCATCATCGGCCAATTTTAATAAAGTTTTAATAGCAATATAGGGAGAACAAGTTAAACCATAAACCAGTCTTTTGATACGGAAGTCCTGGATAGGTTCATCTGGAGAGAATCGCCAAAGAATGCGTTGATAGTCCTGATGATCAGGAGCAACAACAACCTGCCGATACATTTTTGAAATATCAGCAGTAAGAACAAATTTGTGGTAACGAAAACGAAGCAAAATAGATACCAAATCGTTCTGCAGTTTTGGACCACAATACAAGGTCTCATTTAGAGAGGGTTGGTTGGGCAAATGAGCAGATCCATTAAAAACTACTCGTAATTTTGTAGTTAAGCTCTCAGGCCTAATTACACAATGATGTGGAAGATAAAAGCAATTAGATAACGAAGGAGATACCGACTCCATGTGGTCTAAGTCAAGAAATTCCTGAATAAACTGACGATATAATTCATAGGTTGGACGATGTTTTATGAGTTGGCGCTCTAAAGAATAAAACCTATGGAGAGCTAATGAACGTATATTACCAAATATAGGATTTTCCTCTTTAAAAGGCAATTTGACAATAAATCTACCAGAGTCAGATCGTTGGTATGAATCTAAAAATATCTTTTCACACTGAATCTCATCTGACGATAAATGATGTTGTTGAGGAATTTGCTCAAGGTCCCAAAATTGTTTAACTGGAGATTCCAATGAAATAGTATCATCAATTTGGCAAAATAACGTGGTCACTGATAAAGGTCCGAGGGTTGAAATAGGTCCCATTAAGATATAACCAAAAACAGTATTTACAGCATCAGGCTGACCTGATTCACCCCGAATGCGCCCATCTAGTAGCAGCTTAGAAAATATATCAGCTCCTAGAAGCATATCCACAACATCTGGGCAATGAAATCGTTTATCAGCCAATCGAAGATTAGAAATATGTGACCAATTTTCAATATTAAGTCGATGCCTGGGTAATTCTTCACAAATTTTGGGAAGAACAAATGCATCAAGGTTAAAGGTAGGATTAGCTTTATGCAAAGGTCGAAGAGAAAGAGTAACCGCGTGGTAAATGCGAGATTTCATAGAGCCGAGTCCATGTAACTGCACTGAACTTTGCGTGGGACGGAGACCTAATCTTTTGACACATTTGTCAGTAATAAATGAGGTCATGCTTCCACTATCCAATAAACAACGTAGCGGCTGATAAATACCACGATTATCGAGAATTTCCACGCGGGCGGTAGACAAAAGTATGCTAGAATGAGATGAAGTAAAACCTGTATGCACAATAGGCAACGAAGGCTCACTTGAGGATTGAGCTTGCGAAATTAGAGGAATATTTTAAGAATTTGAAGTCGAAGTTGATGCGGGTAAGGACAAGCCTGAGGAATTTCGTGAAAAATGTAATAGCGTATGATGACGTTGATTACATTTGTGACAATTTTTATCAGAGCGACAATCAGCAGAGCGGTGACTAGTACTTAAACAATTAACACAGCTTTTATGTGTTTTAATAAGCTGATAACGCTCATGAGGGGTTTTGGATAAAAAATCTGAACATTTAAAAATTTGATGATTGGATCTGTTGCATATTTTGCAACTGGATGTTGTTGAATGTTGGGGATCAGTTTGGAGCATTAACGACACAGGGCGTGAGGGAGTTTTAGAAGTATAGTCGGGTTTTTTATATTGCGGTTTAAAGGAATTTTTCTTTGCAGATAAACTTAAGTTGTCAAGAGCCATGCAGTTTTTTAAAAGAAAATCATATAATATTTTATAGGTAGGCAGCGAAGTGGAATCATCATAGAATAATTTAAATCGAGTAATTACGGAAATATCTAAACGTTTTAAAATCATTTGTATTAAAACAAAATCCCAAGAATCGGTGGGAAGACCTAAATTCTTAAGTGCGGCAACGTTTTCTGAAAAAATATCCAATAAATTCCTAAGTTCGGTTGGATTGTCACTAATAACCTTAGGCGCGTTTTCTAGATTATTCCACAACGTAGAAGCCATTAATCTGACATTTTTATAGCGTTTTATTAAAGTTTCATAAGCGATTATATAATTTGAAGACATGACAGGCAAATGTTGTATTGAATTTAAAGCAGGACCTTTAAGTGAGGAAATCAAATATGTAAATTTCTCACAGTCAGACAAATTCGAATTTTGATGAATCAGTGCATCATACATGTCAATAAAGGGTGGAAAAGAAATTATGTCTCCGTTGAAGGTAGGCAAATTAATTTTGGGTAATTTAGCTGAAGTTACATGATTGTTTGATAATGGTGATAAAGACGTGCTAGGGATACATTGAGAATATAGAGATTTAATTTCATAAAATGTAAAATCGAAGTCCTTACGTACAAGATCTTCCCTATTAAAAGCTTCATTATCAGCAGAAACCAAGCAAATAATTAAATTATGATTTTCATAAAAAGTTGCGTAAATGGATTCAATAGTTTCAAACATGTATTTAAAAACTTCAATAAATTGTAAATCCCCTTTTTTAACATTATTCGCAACTGACTGCATTTCTTTTAATTTTTGGATTTCAGTTTGGCGTAAAGCCTGATGTTTTTTAAGTTTGTCAGCCATAATGTAAAAAAAACTTTTCAAGTGACCTCTATTGATCAAAACTAAAGTTTGAAAGCAATAAACTAAGTTTGTAAAATGAATCGTGGGCGATAACTGTTGCAAAATAATTAATATGCTTAAAATTAAATTAAGGAAAAAATCAAAAAATTAAATTATACATCGAAAAATGTAAAAATTCGGATCGTACACGGTCTCCTTTATCCTCTGCCTAGCGAAATCTACTTTAACAATACGACAATAGCGGTTGAAATTCCACTTTTTTTCTCGGAAAGTGTCCAGTTTTTTATGCACTGACTTTTAACTAATTTTACTAGTTAACATGCCTTGCATATAAGAGATAAATTTTAAAATAATAATTAAATATAAATTATTCAAAAAAAATTAATTTGAAAGTTCCAAATAATTCAGGCAATTAAGTTATATAGAATATTAAATGAGAGTATTTATAATGCAGAGCTAGCCTGCGTTTTTCTCCAAACAACAACTACTTTAATTAAAAAAAAAACAATATTATGTTTTTTTTTTTTTTGAATCATCCGTGCTCGATTTAGGACCAGTTGGTCGATTAGAAAACCAATTTTTTTTTTTTTTAATTAAAATTGTGACTTATATTTTTTATTTAAGCACAAGGTGGACTTAGACAATTCAGTGAGAGATTTAAAGTGGACTGTATTTGTGTGAATAAAAGTAAATGTGGAAAGGTTGAAAAACCAGCCTTTAAAGATCCTTACCTTGAGGTGTCTGTATCCGGCTTCAGCAGGCCTGCTCTGGACTTCTTGGGTCTTCTAATTCGGGTTTAATCACTAAGAGTGGTTGCGGGTTTGATAAGTAAATCACGATCTGTGATGCGGTAAGATTAAGACAACAGTTGCGGAAAAAATGTATAGATCACGACACTGAAATCAATGCGCAATGATCAAGTGCTAACAAGGAAGTCGTCTTCTCTCTGGTCTCCGTTCAGCACAAAACCAAAGGAATTCAGAAATTTAAAAGCTATCGTACACGCGTAGATTTGTTGTTGTTAAGACTTAGAAAATATTAATTAACTTGGTAATAAAGGAGAAAATTAAATTAATTGAAATGGTAGTTTTAATTTGGAGAGCAAAACAAATAAATATTATAAAAAGAAAAAATCTAAACTATTTGGACGTTCACAAACTAAATGTGGACGGACCAAGCATTGTCTTGTCTATGTTGCGCGATCCTTATACAATTGTGACTATATTTATTTAAAGCTTAGTATACTAAATATATATATCACGTTGGTATTGTCACTCATATATTTTAAGTATCATAACTATAAAAATATATACCGAAATATACTTTAAAATATACTTTAAATAACAACTCTTTAGCTTCCACAGCTCCTCTCAGAACTAACAAACATAAATTTACTCGGTTAAGCATTGGTAAATAAATAAAGCTGGTGGCTCTAACAATTGGCATTTCGGCCTATATTTGAATCTAAAACCTGAGTTTTTTTTTGACCCCAGATCCAACTCAGTTGGCAAGAACGATGAAAATTAATTTTCAAGTTTATTGACTTTTTAGTTTAACACCCAAAAATGTATATGTCTTCCCATCATCCCTTTTTCTTAAAGGAAATGTGACTATTAGGTAAGGTAAACTAAGATTATTATGAAGTGAATTAAATTATTGTCAAGTTTTGTCAACTAACTCAATTAAGAGAAAAAAAAATATTGACACTTCCACGCAATTAATATTTTCCATTTTTACGTTAGCTATCCGAAACAGAAATCTTACGAAAAGTCGATTTGTAATTTGTCTTGCGGACAAATCTCAGGACATTTAGGGATTAAATAAGACGTGAAAACCAGAGTTATCGAGCCATGCCATAGCTAATTGAACCTTAAGCCGTGCAATTTTTTCTTACTGTTTGAAAATTAATTTATAGAATAACATTCGTCAAGATATTTTAAGAGCTATGGAATAAATCTTTTACCAAAAAATGTAAACAAGCTACTTTTGATTATAGAAACAAATCTATAAGATTAGTAGGCCCATAATAAAAAATATGTTTGCTTCTATAAAAAAAGACATCCTTTTGTGGTCACACTTAATTAACTTGGTGCCGAAATAAGCAAGTTTTATAAAAAAAATTATATAAATCGGAAGACCGCTAACATATAATAAGAAGTTATAGGAATAAGTTGAAGTTCTTTTAATATTTCTTATTTTTTGGAACAGTTCAATGTTATCGTGGTATATTTTGATGTTTTTTTTACCAATTTGAATGTTTCCTTTTTTTAGTCACAAAGTGTTATACATAGAGTAAAGCGAGGAGAAATGGCACAGCAGGAGAGATGGATCATTAGCGATATTTTACATATCGTGGCAACTAATTTGATAAAGTACACGAACCGACATTCGACATTCGACCGCAGTTTCTTAGTCCATGTGCTCCATGATTTATTTTTAGTAGTTGTGTTTAGTAGTTATAAGTGGTCATTGTTTTCAAACAACCAAAAAATTTTGCAAGGTGTATTTTAGCCACTGAACAAAGTATTTGCAGGTGAGTTTTAGCTAAATATTTTGTGCTGTAATCATCAAACATATTTTCTGGCGTAGATCTAACCTAAAAATAATAGTCCATAAAGTTCCGTTTCGTAGAAATAGCTTGGTTTATCTCTCCTATAATTTTAGAGGAGAGATGGGCCCTAATTTGCGAGGAGAGATGGACTAATGTTTTCATGTTACAGAAAGATGTCTAACGAGTACACTTCAAAGAGAAACGTAGCTAAGTTCAGATAGAAAACAAAAACATGAAAATATCAGTTTTTATTTCAATAAGTGTTCAAAATGTTGCCCGTTTTTGGTCAAACAATGATATAGACGATATTCAAATTCGTGACGGACATTTTTAAAAACATGTTGTTGGATATCATGGCAGCTGTCGATGATGCGTTGACGAAGTTCATCCAAACTTTCAGATTGGGAAGTAAACACAATAGATTTCAAATGACCTCATCGTTAAAAGTCTAACGGCGTTACATCAGGAGTTCTGGCAGGCCATTCTATAGGCCCCCTTCGCCCTATCCATTTATCTGGAAACTCGTCATCTAAAATATATTTACAGCACTACGGCGCTCCTCCTCACTATGTTCTTCCCGTTCGGCAATGGCTAGATGACGAGTTTCCATACAAATGGATAGGGCGAAGGGGGCCTATAGAATGGCCTGCTAGATCTCCTGATATAGCGCCGTTAGACTTTTTTCTATAGGGCCATTTGAAATCTATTGTGTTTACTCCCCAACCTGAAAGTTTGGATGAACTTCGTCAACGCATCATCGACAGCTGCTATGATATCCCACAACATGTTTTTGAAAATTTCCATCAGGAATTTCAACATCGCCTATATCATTGTTTGGCCAAAAACGGGCAACATTTTGAATACTTATTAAAATAAAAACTGATATTTTCATGTTTTTGTTTTCTATCTGAACAAATTAAGATAAACAAAGATTTTTCTAATTTTCTCGAAAACGATTCGACCGATTTAAAAAAATTAAACGTCAAAATAAAAGACTTCGAAAGACCTTTTAAACAAGCTATTATTTGATACCCCTTGCCATTTAAAATTTTTTAAGGGGATGAGCCTGGGGGGCAGAGGGTGAAAGGGGGTGAAGTAATTTTAGCTTAGAAATTTCCCCTTCTTGATAAACCTTTTGACGTATTTCGGCGGTTTTTTTTTAAACAATGGTTTTCGATAAATCCGTGGTGGGAAGTTTTCAAATGAACACCCTGTATAATATAACACATTAAGACGCAGAATACCTACGAATAACTTAGAGAAAACGGAGCAGCTGGGCCCTGATGGCTCCCTAGGTAAAACTAACGAGAAAAAGCTATCCAAAAATATCAAGAAACTACAAAAACACGGCTTTGACGGCCTACAAGAGCTAAGGTGAGGATAATGGCGTTTAATCTGGCAGAATTACTTAGAGTTAAAAAGTTTTTAAAAATACTGATATCTAGGTACTGATATATAAGTTCCAGGCAAAGCTGGCAGAGTATGGTTGCAGTCATTTCTACGAAGAAATCCAGACATTAACGTGCGCAAAGCAAAAAACACCTCTGTAGCAAGAGCTATAGGATTGTCGAGAGAAACTGCGCGTAAATACTTTGCATGAATGCAGATGGTTCTTAGTGAAAATGGATTATTCAATAAACCTGGCAAAATTTTTAATACTGACAAGACTGGGCTCCAACTCAATACCAGAGCCGAACAAGTGCTTGCAGCAACGGGTTCAAAGAGTGTACCATCAATTAGCTCTGGTGAAAAAGGCGAAACCGTCAGTGTTATAGCTTGTTGCAATGCAGAGGGGGTGTATTTTTCCCCTTTTTGTATTTTCAAGGGAAAGAACAAAAAGATAAATGGGCAGAAGGAATGCCACCAAGATCTGAAATATGCATGTCTGAGAAGTCAGCCTATGTCAACTTAAAAATGTTTCTTCAGTGGTTAACACAACTTTTTTTCAGCAAAAGCCACCAGGAAAAATGTTATTGCTGTTGGATGGCTACACTTTTCGCACTACAAATATCGATGCCTTAGAATTTGCAACAAAAAATGATATAATTTTATTTTGTCTACCTCCGCACTGGACCCATTACCTTCAACCTCTTGATCGCGCATTTTTTAAAAGTCTCAAAGGATTCTATGATGAAATTTGTCAACGTACAGTGATGGCCCATCTAAATAAAAAGCTGAACCGGCTTCAATTTGGTAAAATCCTGGGAGAATTTTATGGCAAAGCCGCTACCGTGAATAACGCAGTTCGGCTTTCAAAGCAACAGGCATATCATCATTCAATCCAGATATTATACCGAACTATGTATTTTTACCGGAGCAAATAATAAAGCCCATTCATCAGAATGCTGGAAACGAAACTGTGGAATAAGCTAATGCCAGTTTCTCCTCAACCCCAACCAGGATGCTCACAAATTCTCCGCCAAAGGAATGTCCAGCAACCACTTACCAACACATCCTGGTTTCGCTTAACCAGGATGCTCTGGGATTCACCGCAATACTAACAACACAAACCCAGGTCTTCGTACATCAGAAATAGAAAAGAGGTAGAACAAAAGAAGCGTAAAGTGCCAGAGTCAACCAGAAAGTAAAAAATACCAAAGAAGCCTAAACGGTTGGAAATTCATGAAAAAAACACAGTAGTGTTTTTTTCACACACACTCTTCTTCAGAGGCCGATGACATGATTTTAGATAATTTTTCTAGTGAAGAAGAGTGTTTTAGTGATATGGAAAATGAATGCATTGGATGCAGCAAAGACAATCGAAAAACGAAGAAGGATGACTGGATCAAGTGCGTTCTTTGTTCAAGATGGCTGCACGATAGTTGCACGTCTTATAGCACCGTTTGTCAAAATTGTGGCGTCAGTGCTACAAAAGTAATAAAATTCAAGGTCTATCTATCCTACCAAGTAATGTCCAACTGATTTCTAGTTTCAAGTTTTAATTTTTTTATACCACTAGGATAAGCGTTTATGTTTTTTAACTGAATAATAAGAATGTCAAGTTTTCTGTTTATTTCCTGTATTTTTTATATGTTTGTATTTATTTTAAATAAAGAAGATATATTATGTTTTATAAAACGTGTGCCATCTCTCCTCGCTTTACCCTATAGATCAATAAACTACTCTCAATACTTGACTAAAAAATGCTGACAGATTGTTTGATATTTGCTTTTAAGTGGGTCCCAGAACTATCAACAAACCTTCAGCAGATTAGAACTACCCCTGTAGGCAAATACTGGACTTCCTAGAGACAACAGAACTGAATATGTGGGAGTAAATCTATGGAGCCTAATAGGACTGCAACAGAGCAGACCACAGTGCAAGAAAACAACCAGGTACCACCTAGCGGGGAAGTTTTAGTGGGTAACCGGGCACAGAATACCACACAACAGACAAAAAAAGTTTATTGGTAAGGGAAACTATTTATTTATGTTACCTATTTATGCATATTATTGTTGCCATCTTGATCTTTATTTTAAATAATATGATTTCATTTATCTCAATTTTTATCGTCATAATATCTGTTATATAGATGCATCATATTTTATTATTGATTTATGATATAACATTTATTTTTACATCCCGAGGTAATTTGATAACTTGCTTTTTTCCCTTATTTTTTACGACAAAAAAGTAAAAATAATTTACATACAAATATTAATGAAAATACATATAACGGAAACTAGAGTATTCTAAAATTGTTTACTAAATTATCCGAAGGTATAGCTGTGTCAAATAAAATAAAATATTTCATATATATTATAAAAAAATGTAATTAAGAAATAAAAAATATTTATGATATAAGAATAATTTTTATCTTTTAAATAAAATATCTTTTTTTTGTGAACTGGTAACAGTGTTAAAAATAATACAGTAAATTTACCATAAATATAAGCTATTAAAATATCTAAGAGTGATAAAAAATTATGAGAAAAAACTATTTCTTAAAATTGAAACACTCTGTAGCTCAAAAACTTAAGAGGTTTAGGACATATATTCATTTAAACTCCTCTCTCTTTTAAATTACTTAAGGATTCATATCCTGTATTATCGGCAATTAATTAAATAGCACCCTATAACTATTTATAAGTTTTATTATATTATAAACTATGAATATAATTATAGACAAATTAATCATACCATAACTTAAAAAATACGTATTTTGAGCATATTTTTGAAGAGTGAATTAAGTAGAAGAGAGTGAGGACTTAAGAACATAAATAATTTAATACCGAGTCAGGATTTTAAGTAGGAATTCTAAATTCTAAAACTTACAAATTCAGTTTGAACTTAATAATTTTTACCTGTTTTTAAGGGCCTAAACTAAAACTTAAAATTTAAATGCACTGAATTACTTGATAAACTTGAACAGAAATTAAATTACTTTTACTGTTTGTCCAAAGGAGAAATTGTTTGTTGCATGCTGCAATAGGTATGCAAAATTTAAAATATATAATAATATTAATGTATATACCACTTCAAACACAAATGAATGTTTAATATAGAAATGGGTTAAGCAAGGCATTTCTAAGGGAAATTGAATTGCTGGGTGCCAATGGAACAGGAAATCCATGAAAAACAAATAAGGTTAAAAGTTAAATAATGGTGTCGTGGAATAGGCAATATGCAAAAATTAAACATTGTCGAAAGTCAGAAGATCTCTGAAACGTCAGAAGATCTCTGAAAAAGCATTAAAAAATAAAAGAAAACTCTAAGAACTTTAGAGACTCTGCCCACTCGATACCTACAACCTTTACAAATACAGAGTTACGAGAAATATTCAAAAAAGCTAGAAGATAAACTGTTAAATGAACAGGAAGTTCTCTTACCAATTGATTTTTTCATCTTTACTTCTATTAATTTAAACTAACCTTGCTCTTTATAACTGAAACCTTAAAAAGAATGGTTTTCTTAGTTATTTCTTAGCTATGAACTACAAAATGAACCTATCAATTATAAACTATGAATTAAAGCTATTTATTTACTTTAATACTTTAATAGTAAAAGCGCGAATAACTCTGGTAGTAGTAGATAGGTTAATAGATTCCATTTGTATGGTATAAAAGCAAATTTTGATTTTACTTAACTATCACATTTTTATATTTAATATTACAGAATGTTATATAAAATTCAGCATAACTTTTACGGTATATTTACATAAACATATAATTTAATATAATTTACAATTTGTGTTTTACTAGTGTTTTCTTTATTTAAATTTTATTTGGACACCACAACGAACTTTCTGATCATTATCATTTGAAACCACAATCCTCAGCTATATTCAATTTTAAAGAACTTAAATTATGACCTTTACTTTTACACTTTTTAGAAGAAGTAGTTACCCAAGATATTTGAGAAGTTTACCAAATGTTAGTAAGTTACTTAGTTTAGTTGTTTGACAGTAAGCAACGCACTAGTGCATTAAGAAAAAAAAAAGCATTATCCATAAAGTAAAAACATAAATAAGTACGTTTAAAGTAATTTAGTATTTTTCAATTTTACTATGTTATCTTCAGTTGCATAAAAAATTTTGTACTTGTATGTAAAATCCCAATTTTCCAAGATTCTCATTCACAGAAAAGGTGATTTTATGTCAATCCTATGATGTCAACTTTTTCCTATTATAGAAAGATTTACAGAGTGTTTTTAAAGTTAAGTCATTTATTTTAAATTGCTTGTAGGACTTGTCAAAATAAGTTGATATAGCAAACAATCACATATGTATATTAAAGTTGAATATTAAATGAGTTACAAAACATTAAAAATTTGAAAAAATAGAAGGGAATAAACACATTTTTTGATATTCTCGGCAAATTCCCTGTAAATTCTTACTGTTTTTTGTTTACAGCTCTTTATCAAAATTTGTGTTATTGTATGGTTTCCATGAATACGACTATTTGGTTTGATTAGAGTTGTATCAGTCTTAATTTGAATTGAATTGTCGAAACAGTGGGCTGCCAAGGCAGTTATGCATATAGGTCTCCTAACGGACCCGTCATGCCCCACCGGGGGTTACCAGAGCCCAACAGCCTTAGAGAAACCGATAAGGCTCTCTGGTCTGAAGGACTTAAAGTCACTCGGTACACTGAAAGTGTTACCCAAGTATTTGAACCTGGCGCGCGTGAGTGCTGGGCACTCCCCAACTACATGGTCAACGATTTCATCCTCCTCACAGCACCATCGGCATTCCGGGTTGTCCGCAATACCGATAGTATGGAGATGGCTTCTTAAATGCCAGTGACCGGTTAAAAGACCTGTCACTAGCGGAATTTCGCGTCTTTTTAGGCGTAGTAGATTTTGGTGAGACAGGCAGAGGGCCCACCTATGTGCGCTTTGGCCTGTCTCATACCAGGGGACTCAGTCCATCTTCGGTGGGTCCACTTGTCTAGCAGACCCTTCATTGACGCGCAACGCATTTGGCGATACCAACTATGGGTTCCGGCCCCATCGGCACATTCGCGAATCCCAGTCTGGCAAGAGAGTCCGCTTCCTCATTACCTGCATGGCCTGCGTGGCCAGGTATCCAGACGAGCTGGACCCTGCGACCAACCTGCACCAGTTTTTTCAGGACTTTTATGAATTCTAGTACAAGCTTGAAGCTTACCTTTGCGGCCGTGATAGCGTTAATGGCAGCTCTGCTGTCCGAGAATATTGATACGACTGTATTGCGGTGTCCGCAGCTTAGGATTTTCTGTCCGCATTTTAATACAGCGAAAACTTCGGCCTGGAAGACAGTGGCGTGCTCCTCCAGCGAGTATTATCTACTGGTATGTGGAATCCCACCACAAAGCCCTGATCCAGCTCTGTTATTTATTCTGGAGCCATCTGTGTACCAGATGGTCCCTCTATTTAGCAATGCAGGTCTGTTGGAATGCTGCCACTTCTTTCTACCTGCAATGTGCGTCACGAATCCCTCGCAGTCCACAGTCACTGGAGCCATGCAGTCACTGCTCATCAGAAGGAGAGGACATTCCTGTATGGCCCGTGACCAAATTTTTGCGTAACTGGTCTCGCCAGCACGTAGTTCGCCGAGGACGTATAGCCTGTATGCAGTCCTGATTGCCTCGAATTGCACAACGAGGTCCAGAGGCGGAAGGCTCAGCAGAGCCTCGAGCGCCGTCCGCATGGAACTTGTTATGCTGAGACATGCAAGACGTTGGATTCTGTCCAGTTGAGCACAAATTTTCGCTTTCTCCGTACACGGCCACCAAACGATAGCCCTGTATGTGAAAAGAGGTTTCACAATGCGCGAGTAGATCCAGTGGAGGATCTTAAGAGACAGACCCCAGGTATTACCGAAAGCTCGCCTGCAGACCCATAGCGCGCAGGTGGCCTTCTTCATTCTAGTATCTGCATGATCGTGCCAGGAAAGTTTGGGATCTAACTTGATTCCCAGAAATCGAACTGTCAGTCTTGTATAGTTCAGTTCAGAGATCTATTAGAATCTTTGATGTGCCGCGAATAGTTCGTGTGCCGGTATTGCTTGTATTGTCACATGACATGCATGTTTAAATCGCAAAATTTTATGTGGAAAGAGTCATAAAGTAATATCCTAAGCGATATTTAATCATTCCATTAAATAAATAAATGTTTTACGTATTTTTGTTTAAAATAGAACATTTGATTCATAAAATTTGACTACATGCGCCCACGTACTATTTTGTTAGACGTTTGACCTCAGTCACAGCCACTCAAGCGTAATAAGTTGCACAGGTCCGGCCTTAAAATTTATTTGTATTAAAAAATTTATTATTCGGGATTTTGGGGTTTAGTATTAAGTTAGAAATTTAGGATAGTTGATAGCAAGATAATATTTAATTTAACTATAAGATTTAACTATGCAAAATCAGTTAAACCAAAAATTTTAATTTAATAAGTTTAGTTTTTTCATCAGTGGGGTGTTTATAACAAGTGATGAGAGAATAGGTGGTACGAATTACTTAGGGACATTTATTCTGTAGATTAAGGCATTAAAGATTTACTTTTTGACACAAAAGGGTAAAATGTTTTGGTTAGTCTTTAAATTTTATATATTTCCTTTTTTTGGGTATTGAGATCTATTTTTACTTGGTGATAATTATTAATGGGGATTTTGGCTGCCATATTTAATGTCCTTTATTATTGTTTTTTTTTATTAATACATATTATTATGATATATTATTATAATAATATACTCATGAAAACCTCCATCTCTATACTTAGTACCAACTTCTTTTGATAAAAAGTAATTATGTAAGTAATTATCCTCCATTTTATCTTAATTTGTAAATAGACGTACTTACTTGCTTTTTTGTTGGTTAAATGTAAATATTTCTGAAACAGTTGAGTTTTGAAATAAGGTGTGTTATACAAAACTTGCGTGAAATAATGCATAACTTAAAATAAAAATCGATGGGTCTGAACGTTTTCTCAAAAAATCAGGTCTCTAATTTTTATCGAATTTATACGAAACTTTAGACGGTCACTGTATACTGGATCCTAAAACTACAGTAAGGATACTAAATAGTTTTATAAATTTAACCACTCTTTTGAATCTGGCCCAAAGAGTTAATACAATTTTCTAAATTCTGTTTTTTTGCCTTTGTTCTTTAGCAGTTTCTTCCATTAAGGAAGGAAACAGTTTCTCTGTTGCCGCTATGGATTCCAACTTCATTTCGCACATCAGCATATAGATATTAGAGCATTACATTATATGTACTTTATTGTATCGCTGAAGGACAAATAGGAGCAGTAAGCTGAAAAATCAAAAGTTTAGACTTGTTTAATTAATAAAAATATGGTTTTCTTACTATGGCAAAAAAGGGACTTTTTCCCAGAGAATGGAAATCATACATCAATCATAAATGTATCATACCATGTTTCGGCTAAATAATGTATGGATCTTTCTTCCTTCCAAATTTTTTTAATTTTCTTCAAATATTCTATACACCACTTGACAATTCCATTACAGCAGCTCTTTTGTTAACCATCTTAAGCTTAAATCCAAGTTTTATTAGGTATCTCCGCAAGGTTGAGACTGAGAAATGTTTGTTCCTTACCGATAAGGTGTCCTTAACCATCTCTATGGTCAGAACCTCATTGTTTTTGTATTTAGAGTACACACCTTTCCTTAGCAATTTGGCAATATCCGTGTCAAGTCCCTTTGATTATCCTGCTTTCTTTTTATTCTAACCTTAATCCCTTTTTTACAGGCATATTGAACTATAGGCCCTGTTAAAAAGGCTGTTTTTTGCAAAGCACTACAATCATTTATGAACTGACGATCATTTCTTAGCTTGTTATAGACATTTAAATAAATTTGTTTGGCGTCTTAAACAATTACGTTTTAAAACTGCTTGATTTTTCCCTGTAGCTTCTACTTCCCTTGCTTCTTTTTGCTTTCTCAACACTAGAAAATGAACTATCAGAACTATGTAAGTCTAAATCACTGTCCAGATCACTCTTATTGTTTTCATCACAAATGTTATTGTCTTTCTTGTGCACCCACGGTCTCCATAAGCCCGCACAAACACTTTCCTCAAAAAGAGAGAAATGAAAAGAAGAAACGAGCTCAGAGATTAATAGATTGAACCTCAGATCCTAGGTATATAAAAAATCTATTATACCTCAAGTAAATTATTGTATTTAAAACTTATTGAACTTAAATTAAATTAAATATATTGAACGGTATCATTACAGATTTGTGTTCATATTTTTTTTAAATGCGTGAATATAAGTCTATTTTCTTCTTCTTTTCAATTTTTGAGCGTGTGAGATAAAAATTTCTAAATTGATTTTGCTATAAGTGACGTAATACCCAATAAAATAAGTAACTCATTATGAATTCGTCACAACAATACAGGTTTTACTTAAAAAGTTGTGTAATGCACAGCTAGGTAATACTACAGCATCCACCTGTTTTACATTTATGCCAATTATCGTGTGAAAAATTCTAAATCGTGAGGCCATAATACCAAATGCATTTTCGGATACTCTACGTGCTCTACTAAGTTGGTAGTTAAAAATTCTTTGTTTTCTTATTAAATTTTTGTCTGGATATGGTTTCTTTAAATTTTTAGTTAATGGAAAAGCCTGATCTCCAACTAATGTATATGGTAACATCAAATTAGTTGCATGGGATTCTATCGGATCGAGCATCCATAATTTTTGATTTATATGCTTCTCATAAAACTTAGTTTCATTTACAACTCCACCATCTGATACCATACCATTGGTCCCACAATGAACCATTATAAATTCGTATTTTGCATTCACCATTGCCACAAACATTTAAACTCCTTTGCAACCCCGCACCATTCTTCCTCGGAAGAAACTGTAATAAATAGTAGTATTAAATTGTTTTAATTAATAGTAATTATTCGTTTTAGAATCAAAACAATTTTCAAGATGACGATAGTTTCAATAACGTTTTTTTTCCTTCTGCTGAATTGGAATCTTTGCCAAGTACTAGTAGGCCAAGTTCCTCGGCTTCGACAGTAACTCCAACACTAGGAACGAAAATATTAAAAAGAAAAAAAGGATATGAGGAGAAAAAAAAGAACTTGTGGAACTAGCTCATAGGGCTTTGTCTAACCCTCCTACATGTGCGGAACCTGAAAGTCCCTGCGACATACCAGGAAAAAAAGTTGGTTCTAATTTAAAGCAAATGACCGCTAATCAGAGAGTAATTGCAGAAAAGCTTATAAATGATGTGATGTACTATGGCAAACTGAATAAGTTAAATGAAAACTTTGAGGTACGACAGGCCCGCACCCATGGGGAACCAAGTAATTCTTTTTCTAATATAGCTTATACAGTACAGCAACCTCAACAACAACCAACTGTACAGGGAGATATTTATTCATATTATGGCTATAATATGAATAAATAAGGCTAGCTCTGCTCCTAAAATATTACGTTAACTGTATTATTACACGTTTACTGAATTATTATAAGTATTTTTTGATAGCATTAGCTAAATTTGGTGTTTAATATGTTCTGCATTTAAAATAATTAATAAAAACTACCTAACTAATAATAAATATAATATATAATAATAAACTACCTACTAATATTATAAAAACGTACCTTTAAATACTTTTCCTTTAAAGAGTTGTATGTTGCCCAGCAAGTTTCTGGAATAATTTTACTCAGTAACTGTGGAGAAATAGCACAGGAAAATTTTATATCTTCATAACTTTTACCCGTAGCTAAATATCTAAAAGTAACGACCAATCGCTCTTCAGCTGACACCGCTTTTCTTAATACACTATTTTTCTTTTCAATATCTGGCTGGATCAAATTTAAAAGAAAATAAGAATGTTTTTGGTTCATACGCAAATAGCTCAAAAAAATCTGTGGGTTCATTTTGCTGCAATTCTTTGACCATTTTCTTTTTTCCTGTTAGCATAAACCGATCTGGTCAGTGTGATATCGGTGTTTTTAAATTTATTATATTGGGCCTTTTGTTCACTAACCCTAGTAGAAATCTTCCTACCAGACTGGCCGACGTAAACTGCAGGGCACTCTTCACACCTAATCTCATAAACTCCCGGAGAAGATAGCGGAGGTAGTTTATCTTTAGTTTTAGTTAGGTGACTTTTTAATGAATTATTGGTTTTAAAAGCTGGGGTTATGCCGAAGAGAGAAAAAAAGCGGGATAGTTGGGACAAGATTAGTTTAAAATAAGTAAACGACCTAAAAGTATTAATATCGTATTTTTGTTGTTGGATTAAATTAAATGATATTTTATACCTGTTCACATACTGAAAATACATTTTATATATAGGTTTAACAGGGAAAAAAATACTTACTGCTAATTGTTTAAAGGTAAAGAATTCTTTTTTAAAAGCTTCATGATAAAGTGGGATATTAAAAATTATGTCAAACAAGAAATGGAAAGCAGCAAATGTAGGTGAGGAATTAATTTATTGAACTTGAATTATATTGTATAGTATTATCTGTTGTTTCTTGTTTACGGAATATTTCAAAAAATATTGAAAGGATATTTTTTCCCTGTTAAGTAATAAATCTAAGAATGGTAAGGTATTCTTCTGTTCCTGTTCGATTGTAAACTGAATTTTGGAGTGAAGAGAGTTGACATAATTAAGGAAATTTGTAAGCTCTACCTCACTTCCATTTCAAATCATACAGATATCATCCACATACAGTTTATAAAAGATGGTGTTATTTTTAAAATTACTGCTCATTATTTTTGTTTCTAAGTTACTAAGAAATACTTCACTAAGAAATGGCGATAAACAAGAGCCCATTTCTAGTCCTTCTTTTTGTTCCTAGAAAGAAGTAAAAGTAGATTTTCTTTTAAGAGTACATCTGAGTACATCAGCCGGTGGAATGCTTGGAAATAAATTTTTCATGTCTAACAATATAAGCTGGGCTGTATCTGGAATGTGAATATTCTGAATATTCTAAATGCTATTAGCAAAATTCACTAAATTTGGTACAGAATATGGCGCTTTAAAGATTGAAACATTTCTTTCTTCAACATTTCGTCTTGAAATATTTCGACGTTTTATTAAATGTTTCTGTGATGCTGTAGATTTTGTGTTTTTGCCTTTTATAAAAACTAATACAGTACTAGTGAAGCTTAAATTAAAGTTAGTAAAATATGGAAGACAATACGACAAGAAAAGTATTATTCTTATCATTAACAATGAGTACAAGCATTACCACAAGGAAAGTACAGTGAGTACAAACATAATCTGAAGATCATCCTAGAAGATTTATATTTCGCCAGTGGCTTTTAGAATAGTTCAGCAGAAATGAAGGTTTTTATGAAATAGAAAATCCGCATGCTGTAAAAAGATCTAATTTTTATCATAGATTTTCATTAAATATTAAGGGTGACGTGGTAAAAAGCACGATTATTAGACTCTTTTTTTTCTACTCTTTTTTTTTTAAAGTGCACTGTTTAAATAAATTAAGTAAAACAAAGAGTAAAAAATATATAACGAAAATAATAATCTTTATTATACAAATTATGAATATCATTTTTAATTTTACCCAATCAGTTCGTTCATTAAGTGGTTTATTAAATACATTTTATTTAGTTAATTAGTTAAATCCTAATAACCCTCTAAATATATTCAATTTTCGTCAGCTTAAACCAACACTTAATTTAAATCCTCTCATACTCATACATAAAGTTGCAAATTTTTCTTTTAAAGACTGAACGCGAATTCTGTAAAACCAACTTTCCTATTCATATGGGATTTAATAATGAATAGTCATTGTGATGCCTTGCAGCAAAATAAAGTAATGAAAAGTTTTTATTCCCACAAGCCCTGTTTCCTGAAATTCTTATAATTACGTTAGTATTTCGTTAAAAGGAAAGCGTTTTATTTTATTTTTAGTTTTGTGGCGATTGTATTTTTTGTTGTCCTTACGAATACAATGCAGGTAACCTAGATTTATTAATTAAATTCTTTTATTAAATATCAATAACTGGCTGAATTACTTTTTCGAAAACAAGTAATAACAACATCCTACTGAAATACCAAGTAATAAAGTGTCTGCGAACAACTGCTGCTATAAGGGAATACGTACCACCTAATATAAAAAATAGAGAATGCATGACCCATTAGAACTAGCTAGTGATATGGTAATGTAAATCGAAAGTGGCTTATGACGCAGCATTTTTTACTCAATATTTTCTTTTCATATTTTATTAAAACATCACCCAAAATTAAAAACCTTGCCTTGAAAATAACATCGTTTGGTCTCATTACCCTAAGTAGTAATAGATTCAATAAAGAAAAAGAAACAATTAAAATAGTTGCAGTGATAACATATAAAATAAGCAAACTTTGGTGATTGGATGATTGGATGATTTTGCTCGTATGATTGTAGCAAAGAACGCTTTATTCCAGCTTATTACTTGTTATTAGTCGCTTGACCATTACCTGTGTAGGGCAGTGTAGGGATGGCTCCAAAAAGGAAACACGTGGCTTTAACTATTCAGCAGAAATATGATATAGTTCAAAAGTTAAAGAAAGGATATATGGCTAAAAATTTAGCTATGGAATATAACGTTGGAATATCGACAATATCAGACATCAAGAAGCATTCTGATAAGATAGAAGAGTAAGTTTTTATTGTTTTTTTTTCTGAGAGATAAAGTTGTGTGACAGACAAAAATGTGGACGCATGACATTTTATTTTAAAAGTTTTGACTTGCATGGACGAGTTTTCATGATAAAAGATAAATTGCATGCATGTTTATATGTGGGGGTTTTTCAAGTTGTTTTTATTGTTTCTAGGTTTATTGGACATTGTGTTACTGGACCAGGCACCAAGAAAAGCTTACGCAAAGCGGAATATCCCGAAATGGAGGTGTATTTACGGAATTGGTTTTTAATTCAAAGGCAGAGGCATGCTGTTATAACCTCAGATATACTATCCGAAAAGGCTAAACAGCTTTATCAAAAACATGGTGATAACAAATTTCTTGCAAGTAGAGGGTGGCTAACAAATTTTAAAAAACGACATGGCTTGCGCTGTCTAAAAGTGAGTGGCGAAAAACTAAGCAATAACCCAGAAGCCGTTGAGCCATTTTTAGTAGAGCTCCAAGATAAGATTAAAGAACTTAATTTATCGCCCCGGCAAATTTACATTGCTGATGAATCAGCACTATTTTGGAAAATGTTGCCTGACCGAACGTTGGCACATATTAAAGAAAAATCTGCCCCAGGCCGAAAAATTTGTAAAGAAAGAATAACTTTTTTGGTATGTACCAATGGAGATGATAGCCACAAACTAAACTTGTTAGTTATTGGAAAGGCTAAGAACCCTAGATCATTTAAGAATGTTCAGATTCCACTTGAATACAAGTCAACTAAGAACTCTTGGATGACATCTGCTTTATTTAAACAATGGTTTCACAAATCGTTTGTAAAGCAAGTGAAAACTTTTCTAAGAAGTCGAAACCTGGAAGAAAGGGCTTTGTTGATTGTTGATAATGCGCCTTCTCATGCAACAAAAGAAGAATTAGTTAGTGAAGATGGAAATATAGTAACAATGTTTTTGCCTCCCAACTGCACAGCATTAATCCAACCAATGGATAAAAATGTTATCCGTTTAACAAAGATGCATTACCGCAATAGTATTTTTTGGCTACCATTATTTCTTCAGTCGAACAAGACATTAACAAAAGCTTAAAGTCAGTGACTCTTAAAGATGCTATGTTTATTTTAAATGATGCGTGGAGCAAAATTCCTTCAAAGACCATAGAAAAATGCTGGCGCAATATTTTATTAAAAACCACCCAAGCTGTTTCATCTGATATAGAGTATGATTCTGACGATTTGATGCCACTAAGTGTATTGAAGGAAAAAATTGGCCAACAAAACTTAACCAATAACATTCAAGATAATATATCTGGCATGCTTAATCAACTAGGAGGAAAAGAAACTTCATTTACACATTTGGATGTAAATCAATGGAATGATGCAGATGAGGAGCTAGTTCCAGACTTAGCAAGTTGTGAGAATTCAGAAGAAGAGGTGGAAATTGTTCCTGAACTTAAAAATACTGTGAAGCATCAGGATGCAGTTAAGAGTTTTAATGTATGTCTGAAATGGGCGGAAGAAAATGATGTGGAACTGCCAGAACTTGTCACCTTAAGGAGGCTGAGAGAAACAGCAGTGATAAAAAATTTAAAAACCTGTAGACAGACCCAAATTACACATTTTTTTACTAACCCAAACTAATGTTATTGTCATAAAAAAATTGACCTACTGTATGTGTTATGGCTGCATTTAAGTACATTATGTACATACATACATATGTATTTATATGTATATTACCCAATAATTTTCTATTCGTTATAAAGAATGTGTTTGTTTTGTTTTAAATAAAAAAAAATTGATAAAACACCATTTTCATGTTTTTAATTTAATAATTATAATAGGTTAGGGCAATATCCTCAATTTTAACATAGTGTTTCGGTAATCCGGATTTTTTGCTAATCCGGATCAGCGTTGTTTTTATTGATCCGGATTATCGAGACCTCACGGTATTTTTAATTTAGATTTTGAGTGCAATGTTTTGTTCATTTTTCAATAAATTACTATCGTTGTTAAAAAAGTATTTTATTTCTACTAGAAATCGTTCTTTTAATTAAAAGAAATGATCAGAATAGGAAATTTGATTAAATTCATAATCCATTATCAACAAAATGTAACACATTTTATAAGTTTGGCGACGGCACGACTGTGACGTGACGTCATACATAGGAAAAGGTTGTGTACTGACAGAATTGTATGATTGTACCATAATTTTGTCAAAATTCCATAATTTTGGCCAGAATGTACCATAATTCTCACCCAATCATCCGGCAACAATGCAGAGCACCGCCCCGACCGGCCCGAGGACGGGATTAGTAAATATCTGAATTTCGTGGGAGCTGCGTCGCTTGGCGACAAAATGTCCCAAAATATTACGCGAAAATCCGGGCATTTTTAAAATATTTATTCTAATGCGGGTTTTACAGACATGACAATGTGTAAAA
Organism: Anthonomus grandis grandis; assembly: GCF_022605725.1. Lineage (NCBI taxonomy): Eukaryota > Metazoa > Arthropoda > Insecta > Coleoptera > Curculionidae > Anthonomus > Anthonomus grandis. The sequence goes on from NC_065548.1 coordinate 42,548,890, forward strand.
CCCGCATAGAATTGTAATCTTAAAATATTTAATATGCTGTGTTTTGCATAATGAAAATTAAAGCGTTATTCTAATAAAAAATAAAATATCAACTCTGATAAAAATATAATAAAAAATCAGAAATAAAACTCTAATAAACAAACTTAACAACATATAATTTTTTAAATAAAAGGCTCAAATAAACCGCCTTCTTTCGCTAAACAAAACCTATCGTAAAAGCTATTTCGCACCTCCAAAAGAGTTTCGGGTAAAATGGAATTGGCACCTTTGACAATTTTATTTCGCAACTCCTCTCAATTTGTTGGCCTACTAAATTCATGCTTGTAAATGGTCTGCTTAAGGTAACCCCACAGATAAAAGTCATTTGGAGACAAATCTGGAGGCCATTTAATATCGCCAGTCCCACTAATAAGGCGGTTAGGAAAAGTATTTGTTAAAAATTCTTTTACCCTAGCCGCGTTATGAGCAGAACAGCTATCTTGCTGAAAATAAACCGATCCCAGGTCTACATCAGGTAGGATTTGAATGGCAGGAAGAACTTGGTTTTGCAGCAACTAAAGGTACTTTTGGGCGTTTAAAGTGCAATCAATAAAAAATGGCCCTATAACTCTATAACATTGTCGCCCAAAATACCTGCCCAAACATTCAATTTCTGAGGATACTGGGTACGAAACTGAAAACTTCTGTGCTCGTTTTCCTAAGACCAATAACGAACAATGGAAGGATTGTGTTTGCCATGTAATGGAAAAGAAGATTCATTAGAAAACAAAATATTTTTTAAAAAATATTCGTTTTCATTTGCCTTTTACATCATGGTTTCACAAAATTCCATTCTTCGCCACTGGTCTTCAGGAAATATTTCCTGAGTTTTTGAATACTTGAAACATTTGTACCCATATTTTTGCCAGATACGAGCAACAGTTTTATTGCTCATTTCCAGTTCCTCTCCAACACTTCTAGTGGACCGTGTCGAATCAAGTTCTAGGGTACTTCAAACCATTTCTTCCCGCCGTTCTATATCCTGGACCACTTCAACAGGTGGTTCTTGACGTTTTGTGTGGCATTTTTTACAATCTTGAAGACAAAAAGATGTCTCAAAATTTGTAACCACATTTAAAACCATTTTTGCACAAGGAATCGGTCTATTCTCAAATGTCACTGAAAACAAATCTCTACATTGTACTGCCGAATTGCCTCCATAAACCCATTTAATTAGTTAAACTCTTTTGGAAAGGGTATAAACAGCCATAGTGAAAAAAACACGAAAATAACGCTCAAAATTATTAATGCAACGTGCAGTAACACAGCAAAGTGAGGTCTGCTGACTCCTGGTTCAAAAAATAAAAACGAATAATTCCACCTCCTGCAAGCCGCAACCAAGCGGTGTTGCAATTATTTTGGATAATACGTAGCTCACGATAACACGATCTGTATAGTTAAAATTAGGGATGCCCACGATGTATCGAAAGTATCCATATATTTGTTTCGATTTTCGATGATTTTGCATCGATATTTTTATTGCGATGTATCGAATGTATCGATGTACTGCCTGTAAATGTATCGAATCTCTTCACTATATCTAACAAAAAAAATTAAGATTTAACTTCGTAAAATACATAGGCAAAGTGGAACCAAGAATTCGCCGCACTGTTCAAATCGGAACATTGGCAACAATGCACAATGCTTTAATGCCCTGCGTTCGGGGAATCCCATTTTTTTAACCATAACACTGCATAGTTGTGCCGACTTGTAAACAGTTTTTTAGTGTTGTTTTGAAGGAGCTAATTTAACGTTATTTTCGAATGGTGCTGTTCAATGTTTGTATTTGTGTCTGTTTTACATTGAAATACCTAAAAATTACATACTCTACAAGTAAGTACATATTTGTCTTTATAAATTTGAATCATGTTGCTGACGCTTGTCGCAAACTTATTATTAATCAAAATCAGCATCGTATAAAAAAATGTCATATTTTTTTAAGCTCAAAATGGCATTTTCAAAAAGCAACGTTTGGCGACATTTTTTAAAAAATTCAGCAAACACTGCCACTTGTCGTTACTGTTATAAAATTGTAAAAACTTCTGGAAATACTACGAATTTATTGCTGCATCTTGATCGCCTGCATAAAAATATTAATCTAACTAAGCCAGTGGACACTCATCTGGGAGACGGTGGAAAAAAGAACCGGCAGGTACAGGTACTGCCTCCAAAAGTAATTACTATGATGACGATGTATTACCAGGGCAATCCAGAGCAAGATCTCGATCTCCTTCGCCAGTAAGTTCAGAACAAAGTTCATCTTCATCTTTCACAGTGGCCCCAAAGCGTCAAAAAAACATGACAGATTCGTTTGAGTATATACGATCGTTTTCGAAATAAAGGAGTCGATTTTATATATGATATATTGTAAAGATTTACAACCATTTTCTTTTATTGAAAATGAAGGCTTCCTGAATTTCATGAAGGTAATTGTTCCTCAATTTAAAGTACCAAATAGAACTAGCTTAACTCGACTTTTGGACCTCAAATATGATTGTGTAACTGCGAATGTTCGTGAAACGATGAGCAAAATAAAGAATATTACGCGAACTACGGACGCGTGGGACTGATACGATGTAGACGCAAAGCTTTTTAGGCCTTACAGTGGACTATTGCTCTGATAATGAAACAGACATAGTATGAAGTGCTTTGGCTGTAATCGAGCTTTAAAAACGACATACGGGACAATATTTAGCTGATGAATTAGTAAACAGTAAAAATTAAAAGCAGTATAGTTAGGGTTTGAAAAAAAATATTCTATTCCCTGTTTTGCACATTTAATTAATTTGGTGGCTGAAAAATCTGTTAGTGACGTTGCTAACTTGTCTACTTTGATATCAAAATTAAAAACGATTGTTACCTGGTTTAAATCAAGCATAGTGGCTAGCAACGAACTAAGAAAAGCAACTGGTACTGAAACAAAACTAATTTAAGAAGTTAGTACTAGGTGGAATTCTAAGTACTTTATGATAAAGCGTTTTTTGAAAGTAAGGTCAACCATAAATGAAATTATTAATTGACATAGATCAGTGCAAAAGAAGCTAAACAATTAAAAGAGATTAAGCACTTATTGCGACTCTTGGAAGCGGCAACTAGAGAATTATGTAGGGAACATTATGTAACCAGCAGCAAAGTTATCCCAATGGTACACTACCTTTTCGGTAAAATTTAGAGATTGGTAAAGAATTTAAAAAAAAGTTTGCTTAAACAGATAGAAAAGAGATTTGGAGATGTTGAAAACGTAGGGATACTAGCAGTGTCCACATTACTGGATCCACGCTTTAAAAGACTTCATTTTAAGAATCCATTAGCTTGCGCAAATGCTGTTAATTTATTACAATGCCTTTACAAAGAAAAACTTAAGTTACAGAAAGCTGGAGAACCTTACGTTGGCGATCTTGACAGAATTAACAATGTAGATGCAAATCCAGGTAAAACTAATATTTTTCAATAAAATGGAAGCTAATTTTTGCATCTATTTTTATTTTTTCAGGCAGTTTAAAAGAATTTAATTTCTAATTTAAAAAACCGATACGACAAGCGTCCCAATCCTTGTCGCCCCATCAAATCCCGTCCCTGCCAAATCATCAGGCACCCCGAAACCTGGTTTCAGAAGCCAGCCTCCACCCAAACCCGCTCCCCAAGCCCCAAAAAGAGAGAGGATCCCTCCTATTGTTATCAGAGACAAATCTAGAGTTGATCAGATAACAGCCCATCTGAACCAACTTAAAATCAATATCGGCCACGCCGTAAGCCAAAGGGACGGCATCAAAATTCATCCCCAAACCATTGAGGATTACAGAAAAACTCAGTCTTACCTTGAAAATCACAAGGAACAATTCCATTATTTTGCTCTTCCTGGAGAGAAAAAAATCTATGTCGTTCTCCGAGGAGTCCCTGAGCAATGGTTAACCTCTAGAATAGATGAGGAACTAAAATCCAAAGGTTTTCACCCCTTCTCCGTCTCTTGTTGGTATAACGCCGACAGAAAATCAGTCCCAATGGTTCTAGTTGTACTCCCCAGGGAAGAAAAGTGCTGTTTCTCGGTGCCGTGGTGATACGTGTTGAAGCTCAATGAGCACCCAATGCCACCGCTGTCAACTCTTTGGCGACGGTCAATCTCGCTGCAACGTGCATCCCAAATACGTGAAATGCGGCAAAGACCAAATCGTAAGATTGCGAAAAATCGCTCGCTACCCCCCCGACATGCGCCAACTGTGGCGGTGTCCATACTGCTTCCTATTAAGAATGTTCCAGAAATCCTAAACAAATCAGTAAAACCCGCGGTAGCGCCAGTCCCTCCCATCTCCAATTTCAAGTGGGGACAACAAAACAATACCAAGCTTGCTGCTCCTGCACTTGCTCCCACCCCGGCGCCATCTACCGGGCCCACCCCCAAAACAGGTTCGTCTCCCACTCAACATAAAATGTTCGCCGCATTCATGAGAAACATGCAACAGCAGTTCCTACAGCTGATGCTACTAGGGTCCCCTGCTCCTCAAACCGTTTAATGGCTAACACCCCTCGTTCTCAACCTTCGCTGTTAAAAATCGCCTCTGTCAAAATTAACAGTATTGGCAGAAAAAAGGCGGATATACAAAGGTTTCTCGAATATCACGGCCTCGATGTTCTCCTGATTCAAGAGACGTTCTTAAAGCCCCAACACCGTTTCTCCCTAGCTAATTATAATGGCATAAGGAATGACAGGCTAGATGAGAGAGGTGGTGGGACTCTAATAGCCATCAAAAAATCAGTCCACCACTATAACTCGCCAAACCCAGACCCAACTCTCGAATCTACTTTTGTTACGGTTCAGATGAGTAGCGGCCCTATACTGATAGGCTCCGTTTACTCACGCTCCACTAGGGAAGTAACCCGGGTTCAAATGGCAAACCTCTTCTCCTCTGACACCCTTATCTTGGTAGGAGGCGACTTGAATGCCAAGCACCTTGATTGGGGATGCAGGCGCCAAAATCGAAAGGGTCTCATCATACAGGAAATGGCGGAAGCCATTCCATTTAATGTATGGCCCCCCCAAGAACCCACTCACGTCTCGATAAATGGTGCCCCAGAAATACTCGACATGTTCTTCTTCAAAAATATTCCCATGCCCATACAAGTCCGTGTATTGCATGAACTCTCGTCCGATTACCTTCCCATCTACATGGAATTAGATCACCTCGCAAACAACCCTGCTCCTACTATTCCCTGATTCTTCACAAACTGGGCTTCCTATAGGAATCATCTCCAATCTTACCCAACAGCCCCTCTATTAACGGCCCCCCCTCCCTCGAAAACGCCATAGACAGGTTGACGCAAAATATCTCATAAACTTCATCACTAAACAAACAAACTATCATCAGCTAAGAGAGAGCTGCCAAGGAATTTCGATAAAACTCATATCCCAGACGATATCAGATAGGAAATTAGAAGGCATAACAGTCTAAGAAAACTCGCTATAAGATCTGGCGACCCGTTCGTAAAACAGCAGTTTTACCGTGCGAATCGACGAGTGCAATCACTTCTCGAAGACTCTAACTCCGAGAGGTGGGAGCAAAAACATGATATTGAAAAAAATATTGAATATCCTTCGGGGCTTTTCCGCCTCGCCAAAAATCTGGTTGAAGGGTGGAAAAAACCCCTCCCGTTCATTAACCACAACAACACCAAAATCTCTGACCCGCAACGAAAGGTTAAGGTCTTCACTAATTCACTTGAAGGACAATTTTCTCCTCAAGACCCCCCAAAAAACCCTGCAATGGCTTTCAGCATCGCAAATGCTGTCCAGCCCTTCAAGCTCCCACCGCAGTCCCGATACCCCCGGTAACTCAAGCCGAAATCAGTGGAATAATCAAAGCCACAAAAAACAAAAAAGCATCCGGCGCGGATCGTATCAACAATCCAGCCCTAAAACATTTCGTCGATACTCAGGTTAACCATACTACCAGAATTATCAATGGTATATTTCAAATCTCATATTTCTCCAGCCAATGGAAATCCGCTGATCCTTCTCCCAAAAAAGGGAGAATCGACAACAAACCCCTTGAGTTACAGGCTAATAAGTCTTCTTTCAGCAATGGGAAAAATCGCTGAAAGAGCTATTCTCAATCAGCTCACCACGTTCTGCAGCAGACACGAAATAATCCCTGATGGTCAATTCGGTTTTAGAACTAAACACTCCACCACCCATCAAACAACCCGGCTTGCTTTCCACATCCTTTCAGGAGCAAACCGTGGATTGCACACCAGAGCTGTTTTTCTGGACATAAGCAAGGCCTTCGACAAAATGTGGCACGACGGTTTATTGCATAAACTAGTCGATGCCCATTTTCCCGAGTGCATTATAAAACTTGTCTACTCCCTTTTGACCAACCGATCCTTTCGTGTTTGTGCTGACGGTTTTGTTTCCACTCCCCACCCAATAAGACCAGGTGTTCTCCAATGTTCCCCTCGATCCCCCCTCCTATTCAACGTTTTTATGCGCGACCTACCTCCAACCCACACAATACTATACTCCAATACTCACCACCTCTCCGAACAAACAGCACATTAAAATCGCGATTCAGAGACACCTAAACTCCCTCCACTCCTGGATGGATCACCGGAGACTGGAGGTTAACCACAGGAAGACCCAGCTGGTGATAGCAGTCTTCAAAAGAAAGTTTCAAGCCAAATTAGTTCAAGAGCATTAATTTACACATCATCTAACTATGCTATCTCACTTCTATCTGATCTTACTTATCTTCTGTTTTTTTTTAAATTAATCTCTCTCCTTCTTTCTTCAATTTCTCTGGTAATTTGTAGACTGAAAACTATATTGCCTTTTTTCGTTGCTCACTGCTTTGCGGTCATTTATTTCTTTTATATAATTTTTCCATTGCTCTAGCAGCTGCCTCTTTTTGGAGGTAAGCTGACGTAGCTTTTTATTCCGAATAGTTCATAGTTTTATTATGTATTATTTCATTTATAGCCATGTATATTTGGGAATAAATAAACCATAATTATTAATATGATTATTATCTCTTGTGAGAGAGTCTTCTAAAATGTGTGTGCGATTTAAAAAACTATTAATCATACCCCACAAGACGTTTACTGAAAACTTAAAATAAAAAATTAGTTTCGTCTGACCCTACATGAGAGTTGTAAGTAATATTATTGCCATCACGGGTGAATGTTGCTTTATCAGTAAAAAATAAGCGCGATGCAACAGGACGATAATTATTTATTCAACCACAAAATTTCATATGCGTTACATATTCTTCCAGATATAGGTGCTGTACTCGCTGTACATGGTATGGATATAATACTAAGCTTTATTTCCAACAGGTTACATATACCCAGTTACAGGAAAATCAATCAAATATGTAAATGTACAAGTATGAATGCATGAATTGTATTAGATTCATGAAACTAAACTATAAAAGAATTGCTATATAATAAAAAAAAGTAGTGAATGAATAAAAAATCAACACAAAATTAGGATAAGAATCAAGAATTAATTTAAATCAAAAATAAATTAATAAATAATAATATAAAAATAAATTAATAAATAATAAAAATAATTAATAAATCAAAAGAGCAGAAAAAAAATGAGTAAACAAATGTATTCAAACTAAAAACTAAATAACTAAAAATAAGTGCCAAGTTGTCATGGTGAATGTCACAAGTATCAGCAATAGTGTTAAAGTTTTGACACATAAAGTGAATAGGACTCTGGTACAGAATGTTGGACCTGGCTGTGTCTAAGGTAAAAGCTGGACACTGTCTAGATCCTGGGCATGGTATATGAAAGCAAATCCTTTGCAAAAGGGATGGGCAGTCAATTGTATGGTTAAGTATATTAAACAAGAATTTCACCGAATACATTTCTCTCCTCTTCGTAGAGAGTTTTGGCAGTGCTAGTGTTCGAAAAAAGTTTGCAATTTCTAATAATAAAGCCCAGCATGCGAGTAGCTCTAAAAACAGTATCTTCAATGTGAGGGATAAAAGAAAATTTTTGGTCAAAGGTGACTCCAAGGTCCTTAAAACAGGTAGACCTTGCCAGAGACTCTTCATTAACTGAGCAATTAAAGACAACTGGACTTTTGATTTGAAATTAGATGGCCACATTACACTTGGAAACATTAAGGTTAAGCCGGTTCAAAGTGCAACAATGGTGTACAGTATTGATGTTCTCTTGCAGTTGACCACAATCTGCTATAGAGTCAATCCTATGGAAAAGCTTCAGAGCAATTGAGGGTGGAGATCAAGTCATTAGCAAAAACGTTAAAGAGAAGGGGTCCCAAGTTAGAGCCCTGAGGAACTCCAGAGGTGGGTAAAAAACAAGCAGATCTAAAAATCTCAATCTCACTCTCATCTAAAGATCTCAATACAAACTGAGAGCGGTCAACTAAATAGGAGTTAAGGAGCTTTATCAAGCGATCGGAGAATCGAAACTGGCGTTCAAGCTTATTTAATAGGATGAAGTGGTCAATATGGTCAAAAGCCTTTTGAAAGTCTGTGTAGATAACATCGATTTGACCTCTATCATTAAGTGCTTCGCACATAAACTGAGAGAAGAATGCTAGGTTTGTAGTACATGAGCGGCCAGAAACAAAGCCATGTTGATCGTTGACCAGCATGGACTTCACCTTGGGAAAAATTAATTTATAAAGAGCCAACTCGAATAACTTTGAGAAATTGCACAGAATGGATATAGGGCGATAGTTCTCAATTGTTCCAGCCTCGCCCTTTTTAAAGATAGGGCAAACTTTGGCTTGCTTCCAGATATTGGGAAAAATACCTGTGTTAACGATCAGATTAAAAATGTGGAGCAGAGGGTCTGTAAGTGCAACAGAGCAGTCCTTAGCTAAAAAACTAGGAATTAGATCTGGGCCAGAGGTCATTTTGCTTTTCAGACACTTGCTCGCCATTATAATGTCGGTAGCCGCGAGCGCGACGACGTCTATGCAAGTTAAGGGAGGTTCAGAGACGACAGGATGATCGCTGGGAAGTGAGTTCGTGTATACACTCCTGAAATAATCTCCAAAAGCGGACACAATGCTGTCAGGCGTATTGTATGATTGGTTATAAAGCTTCATTGAGCCGGGGATTTGAGACTGATTACGTTTGCTTCGAATAAAAGACCAAAATTCACTCGGATCGGAGGTTATTTTGTTCTCAATACTATGGATGTACATTTTGTAGGCTTGTGCAGTTAGAGCTTTAATTGTCTTGCGCAGAGATCTAAATATCTCTAGATGATGATTAGACTTGGAAATCTAAAAATCACGAAATGCTCTTTCCTTTTTATATATATTACGAATTATGTCCCCCGAAAATCAGGGAGGGAAACGTCTTTTACGTTTTACCTTGAAGGGTTAACCTTAGGGTACCGCTCTAGCGAAAGTGTTGTTCAGTATATCATAAAAAACATCACATGCAGAGTTGACGTCCTGCTGCACCATGACAGGCGACCAATCAGTATCTAGCAGCAGCTGATACAAAAGCTGAAAGTTAGCCTTTCTAAAATTAAATTCCTTTATTTCAGTTCTATTAAGGGGTAGGTTATTGAGAAAGGTAAGGCCTGCATGAAATTCAAATGACAGAGAAGGATGGTAGGTATCCTCCGGGACAAGCGATGCACCGCTGTTAAGTACAGAGATATTAAAGCTTGCAAAGATTAAATCCAAACAGCGAAAATTGTTATTTACCACGTTATTGAATTGCTTATAGTTTAGGAAATCCAAAAAAATTACTTAGAAGTTGACGTTTACTATTGGGAGATACCGAGTGTTCAATATAAGTGGGGACATTAAAGTCTCCCAGGATAATCACATGAATAGATTACATTAACCATGGAAAAGGCTTCGAGAAAGCGTTCTAATTGCACGGAGTCGATGGAAGGAGGAACGTACAATACAAAAATATACAGTATGAAATGATTAAATTTGACCCTATATCCTACCAGGTCGATTTCCGGTATTTCTTGGCTGATCGCAGAGAGGTCGAGGGCTTCCGAGGAGAGGTGGTTCAAAATCCCCAGTAGAACACCACCACCCCTTGAAGCAGCAACAAGGTTAGTTCTTCTGTCAGAACGGTACATTACGTATGAGTTGGGAAGGATTTCACCATCAAGTATATCATTTTGGAGCCAAGTTTCTGTGATTGTCTGGAGGTAATATCATAGCCAGAAGTAGACGCAGCACTAAAGAAGGTATTGGTCTTGGAGCGCAGGCCGCGGGTGTTCTGGTAATAGCAAGAAACTAGATTTTTTAAGGAGTGGGAGGACGGGGAGGTGATTGCCCTAGGTTTTTTGCCGCTATTAAGGGAATACAATTGATATACTTAATGAAGAGGTTATCCTCACCACGGTCCCTGCGCAGCCTTAGTTCTTCCTTGACTTTATTAAGGTGTTACAACTGAGCTGGGGTAAGGTCAGACTCAATGTATATCTTTCTTCCTGAGAACTTACTCCTGTTCTTCAGTAGGAATCCGACATCCCCATGGTTCACCAATGTGATCTTAACTGGTCTGCAGCCATTACAGTTGGGTTTTCTAAATCTAGACGCCTTGGATATAGGAATATTACGGTAAACGATACCACATACATCGTTAAGCAGAGTAGAGATGTCTGCTGTGAAAGTCGGATCTTCAGACGACTCGTACTTTAGGTTAAAAAGCAGTAAATTGCAGTTACGCCTCTCCATAATTTCCTGCAACACAACATTACTAGCCTCGGCGTTTGATTGAGTAAGTGGTGGTTGTTGAGACTTGCCATTGGAAGCCAATGGCATCTTAGATGAGGTAATCTCCACCTATAATGCATCCAACTTTGTCCTGACCCTTTCAAGTTCATCCAGTACAACAGGCAGTTTAGATATTTCAGTCTTCAGCACTCCAACATCCCTTTTAAGTACTCCTACACGATCGATCAGTCCCAGCAGCTGCTTGACGCTGCCTAAGCACTCTTTACAGTAGAAGGGCATAGATCTCTTGCTTAACACCACTGCCCTGATTTCAGTAGCACTTAAATCACTGCAGCTTTGACAGACCATGCTTCTACAATGGTCGCAAGGGTAACCAAAAACCTCCCCATTTCTTTTAGGTTCTCTGCAAGTAACTGCAGTCTTACACTTAGTGCAAGAGCCAGACATTGCGATATCGGTAGCTCTACTCACACCACTAAGGCAAGTGGAAAACGCCACTTGATCATGGGAGGAAAAACTGTGTCGATATTGCAGTCCAAGACTACTTAAGGTTTAATGCACAGAGAAAAATAAAAATTAAAAATTATGTGGTTAGATGCACTCTTGATAAATGACACTGGTTTATTTATGTTATTGTTGTAGGTTATGAAAAACCGACAAGCCGTTCGTTAATAAAAATCGGCACATATTATCAGTTGTTACTTGTTCTGCATTACCAGAGCCACAAACACTTCCAGGGCTTCACCAAAATATTCTCGATTCTATCACCAACTTTTTCGTTTTTTTAAATAGCAAGATGTATAAGAAACTTTAACTTTACGGTTGCGCGTCTGTCAACTTATGTAACAACAACAACTAAATTAGGCCTTGTTCGTGGACACTGTTGATACTCTTTTCTGTAGACCAAACCAATTGTGTAGCAATTCTTTGTGAGCTGGTCGTCGCATCATCTACCAAATTCAGAATATTTTCTACTTCTTCTAAACCTTATCGAGTGGAGTTCAGATGTTATGTTAGTACTGGACAGAGTTCAGGTCTCGCGTCAATAGAAATCTGAAGGAAGCAATTATAAAAAACCCACCTTCATAAAGCATTTACAAAATTATTGTATTATTGTTATATTATTGTTTTATTGGTAACTTATAAGACTATATAAATACAATTATAATATTTTAATCAACTCAATTTATATTCGGTTGAGATTATTTTATCACACTCATAGAGATTAATAAAATTAACAAAGTTTATTGGCTCTATACCTTTCGTAAAAAGATAAGACAACACCACGCATTATTTTAGGTTTCTCCGAGCGCATATTTTTTGCGCAACGGTTTTTACTAGTATTATACGTGCATATTCACATCTTATTTTTGATGCCCCTCCGGAATATTAAAGATTTTGGAAAAGTAAAAAAAAATCCTAAAACAAAGAATAAGAAAATGGCATTTTTTTTGCTCAATTTGACTTGCTTTTATATCATGTACATAAATAAATTAGAAATATCACAAACTAAATCGCAATTCAAGTATGTTTTTTCTAAATTTAATTTACTTCGTAAAAGCCAACATGGCAGAAATAAACCTACATAAATGTCATTAAAAATGGCGCCATTAGATAATTATAATTTTATAAGAAACACTAATATAACATCATTATTTTATCTGTAATAAAAGTGTTATATATTTTTATTTAATTTTTAAAGAATACCGTTAAAATATAATTATTTTATTCGCGAACGATATCAACTTAACAGATGGCGCTTTTACAGGTGTAGAATTCAAGAGAAAACGTTTGAATTTGAGAATGATTTTGTTATTTTAAGAGATCTGAAGAAATATTATTCGGATTCTTTTTATTAAAAATCTTTTTTTTATTAAAGACTTATGTTATAGTTTATTACCGTTAACCCTAGCTCCCTACTGGTCTCTATGTTTTTAGAAATGTCAGTAAGTTCGTGAACTTTATTAGTACTATTTATAGCTGCCACTTCATCATTATCGATATCTGATATGTCTGATCAATGTTTCAGGTTGGTAAATATCCTCTGATGAAGGCGGGGATCTACATACCTCACTAATTTTTGAATCCAAATGAATGATTTTTAATGATATGGTTTTTAAAATATTCTCCTTTATCTTCCTTTTAAAATTTCCCTATTTTCAATGTTTTTTCAAACAGAAATTCTGGAAATTCAAAAAAAAAATTTTATAAATAAGTATTGGAAAGAAGAAAGAAAACAGATTCTATTCTAGCAAATATTATATATTCATTTAAAGCGTAGTTTTCAAAAAGCTATATAATCTTCTTAAACAATAATTTTTGGACACATAACACCTATTTATTTTATATATCTTTCATAAGTATGTTTATGTTTTTTTAATAATGTCTTTGTTCACCTAATATAACTTACTACAAGAAATTTATAAAATGACTTTATATCTGTTTTATAGATAAGATCTAAAACAATTTTAAAGCATCTAAATGACAAATTTTGCTTAATACATAAGTTATATAGGATTGTTTTATAAATGCATTATACCAAATTACTTATTGGATTATAAAAATATTTTATTAAGCTATAACATATTTATCTGTAAAATGTTCCTATAAAATAAGGCTGGTTATAAAACAGAATTATTTTAATTAAAGCTGTTTAGTAATATTTCATTGTTCAATACGCTCTTAATATAACTAATATAAAATAATTTTGTTTCGTAGTAGATTTTGTGTGCTGCTTGGGCAGGTTCAACGTCCATGGACTAATATAATTTATAATGGTAACAGGGATTTTTTCCCCATAAAGCTATGCTAATGTAGAAGATATTAGCAAAATACTATAAGCAGTTTCTGAATGAATTAAGAGAAAGGATTTTAAATTTGTCATTGTAGCGCCATCTAGCGCTCACCATAAGAAACTTTGTGCTAAAGTAAGTTTACTTAAATCTGCTAATTTTAATCTGAAAACTTGGGGTACGTTTTTGTAAAGGCCGTTTATGGACACTTTGTGTAACGTAAATTGCGAAAAATTTAGTACGTTAACAGAATGTATAATAGTTAGCTTCAAAACATATGAATTATTAAGTAGTTAACTTTGAGCAAAATAAATACAAAGTTCTGACTGAGAAAGCTTTTAGAAATTTATGACTGCTTACCGTGCTCTATTTACTTTTCCTGTTCTAATACATTAATAGCTTTTTTACACTTAATTGTTTTGCGATTCTTTGCATAGTCAAACTCAAATATTTAAATTTCTGTCGTATTTGCAAAGATCCTTGAATTAAAAATTAATAAATTGTAAATCCTTCTCAACAAGATAAAAACGAGAAAATATATATTTAATAAATAAAATGTTACGGTATGCACATTGATTTGAAATTTTAATGCTGTTTTAAGTAAAAGAGCCGTAAAATACTAATATTTAATTTGCACCTAAAATTTCATATTAAATAACCTATATTTGTATTGGATCATATTGATGATATGTCTGATTGATTTATGCACTCATGGCAAAAATTCATGTATGTATAATTACTTTTACTACAAATCGCAACTAAGTAGCTAGGATTGTCTTAAGTAAAATCTATAAAGTGAAGAATACAAGAATACCAGTGAACAATATCATTGTGTCCATCTATCCGAAGCAAAATAATCCATCCTGAAAATATTGAAAAATAAATTGTTTAGCCACGAACGGCCGACTATGTCAAATTTAATTTTTTTAGGTACCGTTGACTATGTCAACGGTACCTAAATAAATTTAATCGGTAAATGGGTAAGCAAATAGTTAGCGAAAATGTCTAGAAATAATGAATATTTTATTTACGCGAAACTTTGGTATTTTAAATGAATACTTTTAGTGTGGTACCTACATCATTTTAAAATTCTTACATTTTTTATAATAGATCATCAAAAAAAAAATACAAGCAATTTAGAAGTAAAAATGTGTGGTAACAAACAGTAGATTTAGTTCAAGCAAATCATTTATTTTTTTAAGTCAAAATGTGTACCGTTATTTGGGAGAAAAAAAGAGTGTCTTCAAATTTTTTGCAAAAATCTTTACAGTCTTATAACTTTGTATGTGGATTGGCAGACGTGGTGCAATCGAATGGCCTGCGCGGTCTCCGGACCTAACCTCACTAGACTTTTTTCTTTGGGGCTACTTAAAAAGCAAAGTTTATAAAACCCCACCTGAGAGTATTGAGAATTTAAAAAATAGAATATTTCAAGAATGCAGAGAAATTAGCGGGCAGACCCTTGCCAATGTTCGTAAGGAGTTTGAAAATAGGCTTTTTTATTGTCTTGCTAATAACGGCGTGCATTTTGAACATTTAATAAAATAAATTTGTTAAACTAATTAAATTTGTTTTTCTACCCTACCGATATACACTTTAATTACTTCTCGGTCAATCAATTTTATTTTTTTTTACAACCATTGATAGCATAATGAATGCCCTTTAAAATAATGTATCACACCATGGGGTAGCCATTTGACATACCAAAGTTTGGCAAAAAAACAATATTCATTATTACTAGACATTTCCGCTGACTATTTGCTTACACGTTTACCGATTTTATTTTTTTTGGTACCGTTGAATAGAGAATTTTACGCTGCTTACTATGATGTATCACACGATGGGGGTTCTTATTTGACATATTAAAGTGAGGTTAGCTGGAGGTGAGGAAGTGATTGACAAAACTTCAGTAAATGCATAATTAAACGTCCCCCTGTAAATCATATTATATTATAATATATTTGTAATAACTTCAACGTATTAACATATATTGTATTATTTATAATATATTATTTTTAACTAAGAAAAATCTTTTAACATATTCTTTAATTATACCTGGATGTATATATGTGTAAGTAAATACATAGGGAAATTGTGGATTTTTATTTGTTTGGGAAAGGGAAGTGGTTTTTTACGATCCGCCGCTATAAAACTAAATGACGCAGTAACTGAAACTGGTCGAATAGCTCCTATAAAATTCCATTAAAACAGTAAAATGGTCTCATTTACATAGTCATAAAACGGCACTTTAATAAACATTGAAAATTTTTAAAACTAAAAATATATCTCACGTCAGTAGTTTTTATAGGTTTATTTTTATTTAAAATACCAAAATTAAATGGATATGTCACCTAATGTTTAATTTATATATAGATAAAATTTAATATAACAAATATAAGTACTAAAATATCTAAGGGAACCAGATCAAAATACCTGTACAGTAAGTACCACAAATAAAAAACGCCATATATTTTAACTAATTATTTTCAAAAAATTCAAGACAGTCAATCGATGTATTTTAACTAAAAATTAAAAAATCACAATAAAAAGACAATTGTATAAAAAGCAAAAAACTTATGTTAATCTTTATTATTATTTTTGGATTCTATGGTCAATTCTAGTTGTTTTTCATATGTTTTTGATGAACCCTCTGCTTTTGAGTTTATTTGTTTTTGAGGTATTTACGCCCAAACCATATTTTCGCCTTATATTATTTAACTAAATATCTTATTATAAGATACAGGAAATGCCAGTAAAGCAGCAAAAAAGATACGTTACTAATTTTTATAAACATATATTTGTAAAAACCATTAAAAACCTATTTGGAGAAACTATTTTATTACATAACAAAAAAAGAAACCCAGGTTGAAAATTGCATCGAGACTGAACTATTTTAAATAATTATGGGAAAAACACAGTCAGTTTGGGATGCAGTTCATACCAGTAGCAGATCAGAGCATATCAATATTACTCTTAGAATAATGGTGTGCACTGGACGCCAACCGAATGGCGCTCCAACATTTTCTGTCCAATCTCAAGGTGTTATGCGATCCGTGCCGAAATAATAAATGGCACCGGACCTAATAAGTGTCTTTTACGCAACCTACAGGGAACCAGGCGAAACCCTGAAGTATGAAGCCTCACGTCCATAAGGAAGCACTGCGGATGCGGACCTCTTTTCTTTCCTACTCGTGGAATCTCTCATGGACTCGAGTAAGAAAAAAACAAACACACGTAGGAGAGTAAGGAATGCAACAGACTACGCTCTGACTCGTTTACTCCTTCGTCCAGCAAACAGGTGTCAAAGCAGTCCAGGAGTACCAACGTACAGACTGGCAGTTATAGGAATACTGTGGTGGGTATCAAAATGGCTGTAACAGAATATAGACGCTCGGAAACACTTCTGAGCCAGAAACAAGGTAGGATGGTTTAGGAAAAATTTGGAGAGAAAATGGAGTCTCTGGCGTCAACAGGTCAGAATGCAATCCAGTTGTTGGGGGCGTCGTTTTCCGCAGGGGGTCTTATGAATGACCTGCGCGACCGCGCATACTAAGAAGTAACTATCGACGACTTTTGGCAGGCTGAAGATCTTTTTGGGAGGAGTTAAGTTTCAAACTGTCAAAGCCAAGGACCTTGCCAAAAGACCAAAGGTCATTAGCCGATTCTCCGAGCATGCCAAACAAGAAGGGATCCATCTTAAGGTACAGAACCAGGACTTGAAGACGGGAGACTGGCATCTCCTGAGCCGCAGGACAAAGGAGAAAGCACAAACCCTGGCATATTTTCTTAATGCGGTATCATTCAAGACCCTGGATAAAGCAGGCTCAGGGTCTACTTCTAACTAGGGAGGGTGACCCTCAAACAACTAAACCCATGAAAACCAAAAGGTGAGTGTCATGCATATCAACCTGCACCACAGTAGGGCAGCATCTGCTGCACTCTTCAGGGCAATGGAGTCGCTTAACATTGTCCTAATTCAAAAGCCCTGGACCAACAAGCAGGTAATAAGACGTCTTGAGAGTGTCTATGGAACATTTATTTATGATATGTCCAGTGACAGACCAAGGACCGCTATTCTTATTAAGAAAAACTTCCAAGTACTGCCCATGACTCTCTTTTATTCAAGGCACCTAGTAGCAGTGAGAACAATAAATAGGCGAGCCAGAAGGACTTTGTAAATGGATCGGCATATCTTCCTTTTGATGAGCCAATGCCTCCACCTACAGACGCTGTAGAAAGATTAGCGAGAAGCTGCAGGCAATCAGGAACTGAGCTGATCCTAGGATGTTATGCAAATTCATCACATTTGAGAAAGCAATAACACGAACCCTAGAGGTGAGTCACTATTTTCATTTATAATGGCAAACAACTTAGACATTTTAAACAAACGTAACTTTAGTAACAAGATAAAGACGTGAGGTTATAGACTTAATTAGACTTAAGTGTATATACAAATTACATAAATAACTGGCATCTATCCATGGAGGAGACTTGCATACATTTGTTTTTAAATTACGGGTGTTGACCGGGAACTAACAACTTATCGAAATCCGATAACTTTAAGGTCATTGCTAAAGCAGGTAAAAAGAAACTCTTTTTAGTTTAAAAAAAAGGAGGAGGTGTTTATGAACTTTAAAGTAGACGAAAAAATTACAAGAGATCTCCTTACATTTGGGAGGAACAAACTGAGAACACTTATAGTTATCAGAACGGGTCACATGGCCGTCAAAGAATCCCTGAACAGAATTGGAGTGTATAATGAAGAACTTGATTGCCGATTGTGCGAAAAGGAACTAGAAACAGTCCGACATGTAATTTGCAATTGCGCGAAGCCTTTTGCCGCAAGAGGCAACAAATATTTGGGAGAGACACACTGGACCCAGAAGCATTAGGTACCACAGCAGTAAAAGACCTGTACCAGCTGGTCCAGGGCAGCAAGGTGCTAGGCTGGGTAGTATTATATCGGAGTGAGCACAATAAACCTTTAGGCAGAGGTGTATTCGGGCATAATAGACGAACCCCAATAGGAAAAAAAATTATTAATGCGGATCAAAAAGTTATAAAGATTATTGGTTCTCATAATTTGAACTAACAGACTTACTAATTAGCCAAACATCATCAAGAAACCGATTTATTGGGGGAGGTTTATCTAAATGATTATTGTGTAGTTCCTTCTAAAAGTCAATTATATTTTTGAACTTAGTAAGTAAGTTGTCTCCCAAGGTCATTTGATAGTTCTCTCAAGCATATTATACCATTTAGAGAATTAGACAGATTAGTCGATGTGCAAAACGAAGAAAATTAAAAAAGCAATGGTTTTGATCCTCAAGAAGTTGAGGTTCAAATGAAAACAATTAAACAAGAAAAGAGAAATTCCTTTAAAACATATATAAATCTATGAAAAAATGATAAAAAAAAGAGAATGAAAAATTTAAAATTTATGAAGTTAAACATATTTGCAAAATCACAGTTAAATAGCAATGACAGAATTCCTCAATGCCACAGCTTCCAATGGAGCCTTTCAAACTGTATCTACAAACACAGGTGTCTCAATTGCAAAGGTGAACATTTCTATAAAGACTGTCCGAAAAAAGATCACTACAGCAATTTGTTGTAACTAAGGTGGTGAACATCCTGCAATTTACAGTAAATGCGAAAGAAACTCAACTTTAAAAAGAAAAAAACCACACAAAAAACACTATCCATAAAATCAACCAATCCAAAACCTATGCTTTGCTAATGACCTCCTCTCAAAACATTACCCAAATAAACCCATTGGCACCTTAACAAAAAAAAAAACATAGCAGATACCAATAATCTCATAATACAACCACTTTAGCAATGAAATCTGCAACAACCAACAAATCTTTAAAAAAATAAATCAAAAACATAACACACAGATTCAAAAATCAAAACCCACTAGCAACAACAATAACAACAACAATAACAACCTCTAAATAAATTTAAGCAATTGACAATAAAACCAAAGCACATCTTAAGATCAAAAGCTGGAACTCTTTTTACCTAAAAAGAATTTAATTTCTAAACTACCTCTGCACCCATAACATAGACATAGCACTAATCGAACAAACCTTCTAACATCTACATACAACACAAAAAATCTAAAATTATATAATATATAAAGCACATCGGCCAGAAAGAGTGGGGGGAGGCACAGTAATAATCATAAAAAATGCAATCAACCTCTACCTAACTGGACCAACTATAGCAATTAAACTAAATTTCGAAGACTCGAAAATAATCCTATTCTCTTCTTATAAACCTCCAGAAATAGGACTTAACAACACCATATTAGATTAATTGTTTAGATCAAACCAGTGGCTGGAGATCTAAACAGCAAGCACAAAAATTGGGGCACTACAAAAAGTAATCAATCAGGCGATAAATTAACTACACACTCTATAGAACATTTTTTCAAAATACATGCCCCAAAAAAATCCTACGTATTTGAACTATAAAACGTCACATAATCTAGACGCACTAATAAAAATGTTTCCTTCAATCTAATAATAGCTAACGACTCAATAACTATAGACATAACAGAATTCTTTTATAAACCAATAATAAACACAAAAAAGTCTCTAAATGGAAGAAATATGAATGATCTACTATAAATAGTCCCAAAAACCCATAATAAAATAGAAACAAATATCTGCACCTCCCAAATCATGGAAGTATTTGAAAACTCCTCATTCACTATCCTAAGAAAAACTAGCCAACGATATTTCCTACTTAGATAATAAGGACATATAACGATCTCTAGATTCAGCAATCAAAAATAGAATAAACACTCTAAATAACAAAATCAAACAAAATATGATTGAATTTGATATTGACCGTTGGTATCCCTAAACAATAGAAGAAGTCAAATATCATATAAAGAAATTCTGGCAGAAGAATCAAATTTCATTTTCCCTAATACTCAACTCCAATAATGAATTAATGTGCTAAGAACTGTAGCATTTTTTAATTTTTTTGGATGGAGGTGAATGTTTAATTGCTGTGTCAGAAGAATATACTGTTGTGAGACATTCAGAGTGGGAAAGTGATGCAGAGGATGTCTGGGTTACGATTTACTTTAAGAATGGCGGTAAAGCCCATTTTTGTTTTGTTTATATTTCACCAGGTAATGATCTTGTGATCTTAAGTTGCTTCTTAGATAAGCTTTATAGCATATCAAATTTTATATTAGAGGATAAAATTTTAATCTGCGGTGATTTTAACTTTGCTAATATTATATGGATACCCAGAGAAACTTACTATGTAGCAAAAAATTATAACCTTTAATACTTTCTATGACATGCCAAACTTCTTTGGTCTTTTCCAAATGAATGATCTCAAAAACCAAAATAACCGAATAATTGATTTATTTTTAACCAACGATTTAGTGTTTTGTCAAAATATTAAGCACTGTCAGCTGCCTTTGGTCCGAGAGGACTCTTATCATAAATCTGTGGATTTTTATATTTGCCTTTTACCTGTGGATAAACTTAATTGCAAGAATAACAATATGTCCATAATTTTAAAAAAGGTGATTACGATGGTCTAAATTTGCAATTTTGATTGGAAAGACACTTTTAAAGATCATAACATAAATTCATTCAATGTATAAGAAAATTCTATGAAATTGTAAACCATGCAAAAAAATAATTTGGTACCTTTAAAACAAATTAATAAAAATTTTCCACTTTATTTTAGTATAAAAGTTTTTAATAAAATTTTGCAAAAGAATCGAGCGCATAAAAAATGGAAAATATTAAACTCTAAAATTCATTATCGCGTATTTAGTGAGTTACGTCGACAAAGTAAAACAATCATATGTTAGGATTATGTTAATTATGCAAAATCTGTTGATAATTTCAAAGAATAAAAAGAAATTCTAGCAATTGCCGACTTGCACATCGACTAATCTGTCTAATTCTCTAAATGGTATAATAGGCTTGAGAGAACTATCAAATGACCTTGGGAGAAAACTTACTTACAAGTTAAAAAATATAATTGACTTTTAGAAGGAATTACAAAATAATCATTTAGATAAACCTCCCCAAATAAATCGGTTTCTTGTGGGCATATCCATTCATCAGAAAGCTGCTCGGGAACCTCAGGTCAGCTAACTATTTCCAGAATTTTAGAGGAACCTTTCAATCCTGTGTACAGTCAGTAAATCACAATAATTCACCCATATTTGACGCAAATATTCCTAATGCGCTCTTTTTCAGATTCAAAGGAAGTATAGAAAGCTCTGTCTGACTTGGACGAGAGTAAGGGTGGCGGGCCTGATGGTGTACCGTCTTTTTTTTTTAAATGTGCACATTCGCTATATAAACCATTGTCTCTTATATATAACTTATCTCTTAATCAATGTGTGTGCCCTTACAAGTGGAAGATGGCTAAGGTGGTGCCTTTTTATAAAAGTTGATAAATCTTGTGTGAAAAATTATAGACCAGTAAACTTGATATTTTTCTTTTTATCTAATTCATAATAAATTGACACATTTTCTAAAATCTATAATTATCGATGAGCAGCACGGTTTTTTTCAAGCGATCAATTGATTCCAACTTAGTTGTTTACTCGGAATATATACTCTGTTCAATAGATTGTCAGACGCAAGTAGACTCTGTGTACACCGACTTCAGCATAGCATTGATCATAATACTTTATTACAGAAACTTGCTGGAGTGGGAGTTCATGGGGATCTCCTTTGTTGGTTAGCGTCGTACATTTTTAATCAATCAGAGTATGTCACTGTATATGGCCACTAGTTCTCCTCGTATCCAGTTAACTAAGGCATAGGGGTAATATGGGGAAAACCGACCAGACGGGTAATACCGACCAGGCCATTTTTGATTTAAAAAAACCTTTAAAACAATTTTACTACAGCGACAAATATCACCGCTTGCGTAATCTAGAAGCCAGTATTGTGGCCACCACTTTATATAACGTTTCGGGTCTTTGGTAAATTAAAGTTGTTTTTCCAGCGTGTTGATGTATTATTTTTGTCCCACAAAATAGGTAAATATGTTAAAATCATTGTAAAATAGGGCATTTTTTTGATATTATATTTTAGATAATACCTTTTGAAGTATAGATTTTATAAATTTTTCCATGTAAATCTTTTTGATTTTTTGTAGGTTAGGTTAATGTAATCAGACTATAATGTCGGGTAAAATCGACCATACTGATCGGTTTTAGCCGACGTTGGTTGGTTTTACCCGATTATTAACAAAGTTTTTTTTCTCTTAATAGATTTGTTTCAACATGCCGTTTAAATACCACAGGAAAACTAATCGAGCTTCCTGCAATATTGAAGACATGACGCCAGCCATTAATTCCGCTCAAAATAATACTTTAGGCATAAGGAAGGCCGCCAGAACCTATAATGTGCCCTATGGAACTCTACAAGACCGTCTTAGGGGAAAAGTTGATAATGTAAAAAGCGCACACAGTATTAAGTCCTGTTCAAGAGGAAGACAAACTATATAAATAAAACGTCTAAAATGTTTTATGGGTTGTCTAGGTTTCAAGTCAAGAAAATTGCGTTTCAATTTGCACAATCTAATAATATACCTAATACCTTCAATAAGGAAAAAGGAGTATGTGGCAATGATTGAATGTATTAAGGTTTCTTGAAACGTCATCCTTAAATCTCCCTTAGAGGACCTGAAAGTACATCGTTAAATCGAGTTAAGGGATTTAAAAAGAAAGAAGTTGATTTATTTTTTAAGAATCTCTCTCAAGCGTATGAAAAGGATAAATTCAGAGCTGACCGCATTTACAATGCAGATGAAACTGGAATAACTCCTGTTCATATTCATCCCAAAATTCTAGCTATCAAAGGACAGCGTCAAGTTGGCGCCATTACGAGTGGGGAGCGTGGCAAACTAGTTACTGTGCTTTGTGCCATGAGTGCTGCGGGGGACTATATTACCCCTTTGTTTATATTTGGCAGAGCAAGAATGAAGTATGAGCTTACGAAAAATGGCCCAGTAAATGCAATTTATAAAAATTCTAAAAATGGGTGGATCAATGAAGATCTCTCTTTGGAATGGCTTCAGCATTTTGCTACATACACTAAGTGCTCAATTAATAATATTAGGGTCTTACTTATTATCGACAACCATTGCAGCCATTACACATTAAATATCTACAACTTTTGTAGAGAAAATGGAATAGACATAGTAACCCTACCTCCTCACACATCACACAGGTTGCAGCCATTAGATGTTTGCTTTTTTGAGCCCTTAAAAACCGCGTATAATCGTGAGTGTGATTATTTTTTTAAGGCTGGAAATTATCAAAAAATTGATCAGGCAGATATTGCTGAATTATTTAAAAAAGCATACAATAAAACAGCCACAATAGAAAAAGGTGTAAAAGGATTTGAGACCACAGGAATATTCCCAATGAATCGAGAGGTAATAAATGAAAAAGAATTTGTTGTCATTGAAGAAGAGGAAGGAAACGAAACACAAGAAAAAGTAAAAAACAAAACATTAGGCAAGAAACATAACAATAACGACAAAGAAAAAAAAACATATGCCCATCAACTACTGATATAAACGAACCTCAACCAGGGCCATCTGGATTGTGTCAGTTCAAGAAGCCACAGCAAAATAAAAGTGACAGTGATTCCAGCGATTCAGAAGCAAGTCTAATTTCTTTCACCGATGAGGACACCGATAATGAACCAGCCAGGACCATTGGTACAACTATCTCATTTGAAGATATTCAACCAAAGCCTCGCTTTTTAAGATCGGTAGAAAATAACCAAAAGAAAGCGCACTCCTAATTCTTTACTTCAACTCCCAACAAAGAAGAATTGGAGTTAAGGACAAAATGAAAGCCAGAAAGAAAGAAGTTAGAAGAAAAAGAAGCTTAGCTTCAAGGAACAAAAAGAAGCATAATAAGCAGTGGTAATCAGAACGAAGAAAAAAAAATATAAATAAAGTACAAAAACTGGAATAAGCGACTGAACCATGCATCATATGTACGGAATTTGGAAAAGATAAGGAATGGTGGGTGACTTGTCCTTGTGGAAAATCTTCGCACGCTGAATGTGCCGGGGTGAAAATCACATAGATGTATATATATGTCATTTTTGCCAACCCTAAATTGGTAATTTTTCAGTGTTTATTTGAGTATATTATATTTAAGTTTATTTAGTTTATAAGGTAATTTGTTTTCCAAAATTATGTTTATTTTATACCTATTAAACGTTATAAGCAAACAAAGGTGTTTATATTATTTTTCTCGTTTTATAATGCACGGTCGATATTACCCAACGCATATGGTTAATATCGACCAGATATGGTAACACTATTTTTTTCAATAAGAATTAAACTTTTTTAAAACATGTTTTGCTACTTATGCATTATTTTCCTGTTCCCAAAACTAATTTTTTTTGAAAAAATTAGGACCCAATATCTAATATATTATTAATAGAAATTATTTTTTCTTAAGTGGTCGATATTCCCCATACTCCCCCTACCTCAAGTTTCCCACTTGGGGCCCTTACTTATTATCATCTATTTAAATAATATTAATAATAATAATAATAATAAATTTATTAGCAATAAATAGCATTACAATCATAGTAACATATACCCATAAATATATATTTTTTGTAAAGCACCTAGCTGAATGAACAGTTGTATGTGCCGATATAAATTTACATAAATCTATTATAACTTATTAGAGTGTATTCAAATAATACTAATTTCAATAAATTTCTAATTGTATCATTATGAACTAAAACTAAACCTACACCTATTCTATACATACTGGTGGTGACTTTAACTGGAATAAATTCAGTTAAAACTAATCAAATTTTATCTCGCAAAATTCCTGAGACCCGTCGATTTTTGTTTATTTTTTTTCACATTTCAAGATAGTTTTTGTATTTTTCACCTACAGGGGGAGTCCAAATTAACCCAAACTTTTTTTTTCAAATGGAAAGCCACTTTTTTTGAGCCACTCTCATTGAAAAGAGCCCTTTTTCCTGATTAAATTGCTCTATTTACTTTTGTGATTATCTAAAGGAGAAATACGAAAAAAAAAAACCATTAAATTATTAAAAGTCTCGAAATATTTTGTGTTGGTAAATTTTTGGCGTGTTTATTTATTTTATTGGTATCGAGACATTTCCTGACATTGTTGTAGTGTCACTGTTAAAGTGAATTTCAACCAGTTGTTAAATAAGTTAACTTATATAGAAAAAATGCCTTATTTATCCGAATCCTACAAGATTGAAATCTTAATGATGATTGGCTATGGGAACAGAAGTCGTACTCAGCTAGAGGTGGTCTACTTATTCAGGCAGAAATATCCAGAATTGCCACCTATTAACCAAGGTACGGTTAGTGAAATCGAAAGCAGATTTCGAGAAGTTGGGCACCTGAGGGATGTTTCAAGACAAAGGCCTTTTAAAATGCAGCCAGAAGAGTAGCTCACGAAAACTCTATTCATCATAAATCTGTGCTAAAAATTTTAAAAAGTGCAAACAAACGACCCTATAAAATGCAACCCGTTCAAGAGTTATTGGAAGACGATCCAGATCGGAGAGTTCAATTCTGTGAATTAATGATGAACGCCATTGACGAAAATCGGATATCTTCGGAGTGGATCCTTTTTTCTGATGAGGCTACATTCACCCTAAATGGCCATGTTAATAAGCAGAACTGTCGCTACTGGTCTGACGAGAACCCACACTGGGTAAGGGAAACTAATACACAATATCCCCAGAAAACTAATGTTTGGGCTGGCATAATTGGCAGGCTAGTTATAGGGCCCATATTCTTCAATGATACTTTAACTGGGGAAAGATATCTAGAATTTCTTAAACATGAACTAGTTCCAGTCTTACGTGCCTTATGTCCGAGTCAGTTCGATCCAGATTTGTATGATGAAAGAATCTGGATGCAACAAGATGGTGCTCCCCCACATTATGCCCGTAATGTACGCCAGTATTAAGATGACAATTTTTCAAACAGATGGATTGGTAGAAGAGGTGCAATCGAGTGGCCGGCACGTTCTCCCGATCTCACCCCACTTGATTTTTTTCTGTGGGGACATTTGAAAAGTCAAATTTATATGAGCAAACCAGGAAACCTAGACGAACTCAAAGAACGTATTAGGCAAGAAATCCGACAAATATCTTCAGAAGTGTTCAGAAAATATCAGAAACAAATTTTATTATCGTCTTGGGCTTTGCCAATAAGTAAATGGTGCTTATTTTGAGCATCTTATATATTAAACGCAACTTTTAATAATTTAATGTTTTTTTTTTCGTATTTCTCCTTTAGATAACCACAAAAGTAAATAGGGCAATTTAATCAAGAAAAAGGGCTCTTTTCAATGAGAGTTTAAAAAAAATGGCTGTCCATTTGAAAAAAAAAAGTTGGAGTTAATTTGGACCCCACCCTGTAGGTGAAGAAATACAAAAACTATCTTGAAATGTGAAAAAAAAATAAACAAAAATCGACGGGTCTCAAGAATTTTGCGAGATAAATTTTGATTAGTTTTAACTGAATTTATTCCTGTTAAAGTCACCACACTGTATACATCAAGTTTCTTATTTTTTTTTTCTTCAAAACAGATTTTCAAAAATTGTGTAGTTGGTGACTATATAAGATTTACATTTACATTTTTTCAAAAAAATTTTAATTTTTTTTTGTTTTTCTAATATCTATTGGTAACAAGTTATATATTTTTTAGGTCCAAGATATGTTAGAGATCGTTTATTGCCATTTTTGTGATTTTGTGGATATACCAAAATACCGTACCGTATAAGTGACTCAACTAATGCTTTATATATTACTATCAATAACTTTTTAAATAATATTTCTCTTAAAATGTAAAATGTATATATTAATTTCCTGATGTTACTTTTTAGTTTGATTATATGACTTTCCCACTTTAAGTTTTTGTCAATTATTATACCCAAATATTTTGTATTATTTACTTAATATATTTCTATTTACTTTTTATCTTACTTAATATCAGTTTCAAATTTTGGTTCCGAGATACACGAATATCTAGGGCGATTTGCTACAGAGGCAGAGAAAGCTATGTTATTAGATTTGTTTAAATTAACTGTTAATTTATGATGGTTCAGCCAGTGTTTTATTTTTATTAATGCCCTCTGTGCCTTTTCTTTCACATTCTCCCAAGTCTCTCCCGAGAAAAGCACAACAGTATCATCAGCATAGGATATTATAACAGCATCAACATCCAGATCTGTCAAGGAATTTAGATAGGAGATAAATAATATGGGACCGAAAACTGTTCCTTGGGGAACACCAATTTTTAGGCTCTTTGGCTCACTGAAAGTGTCTCTAATTTTTACTATTTGTTTGCGGTCATTAGAATATGATTCAAATTGTTGTAACACATTGCCTCTAATTCCATAATTCTCTAACTCGTTAAGTAGTTTTGAATGGGGCACTGTGTCGAATGCCTTAGCTAAATCTAAGAAAATTGCAATGTTTTTCTTACCCATGTTAATAGTGGTTGTTATTTCTGATACTAACTTATACACTATTGCATCTATAGTACTAAGTTTTTCAACAAATCCAAACTAATTTATAATCTAAATAATGCAGTTTTCCCCAAAGAAAGCAAGAAGTCTGTCTTTAAGACATTTTTCAAATATCTTACCAAAGTTATTCATAACACATATAGGTCTAAAATTGTTTGTCTAAAACATGTTTATTTCCTGATTTATAAATTGGTGTGACAATAGTTGTTTTAAATTGGATAGGAATAATACTGGTCTTAAAAATTACATTTATAATATGTATAAGTGGTTTTAATATATAAACATGAATATTTTTTATTAGTTTACTTGGTATTTTGTCAATTCCTCGGGAGCTATTATTTTTTAAAGAATTTATATTTTTGATTAGTCCATTGATTTGTACTGGATATAGAAAAATTGAACAGTTATTACTAATTTTACTATCCATATTGACTATTTACAATTTTGTCTGCCATATGTACTCCAACATTAATAAAATAATCATTGCAATAGTCTGTCATATTTTTGTCATTTTTAAAACCTTGTCCGTTGTTATTTAAAATATTTATGTTATCATTGCTTTTATTTGTTTATTCATTTGTAGCTTCAGATACTAACTTATACATTTTGTTAATATTATTTTTGTTTTCATTTATTTTGTTATTCTAATAGTCATACTTGCATTTTATAAGTATTTTACTCAAGGTGTTACGATAAGTCTTGTACTGATCTTCCATTACATTATTTTCTTTATTTTTTAACCATTTTTTTTTAGTTTGTCTCTT
Organism: Anthonomus grandis grandis; assembly: GCF_022605725.1. Taxonomy (NCBI): domain Eukaryota; kingdom Metazoa; phylum Arthropoda; class Insecta; order Coleoptera; family Curculionidae; genus Anthonomus; species Anthonomus grandis. The sequence continues at coordinate 42,577,731 of NC_065548.1, forward strand.
TTTTTATTGACTCTATGATGCCATTTGTAATCCATGGTTTTATCTTATTATAGTTTCGTATAGTGATTATTTTTGAGGATAATCATTAGTCAATGATAATCATAAATCATTAGTCTGGTTTATTATATTTAGTATGATTGGAGAGTGATCAGTTAAGTCAGATTTTAATACAAATGAGTTAAAATTCAACTTATTTGTTTTTAATTTCCTTCGCACAAATTAATGATCAATACAACTAGCAGACAAAAATGTCACCCTCGTAGGACAATTAATATAGGCCAGAAATCCATATTTGTTCAATGTTGATAAATACAAATTAACTTAATTGTTACAATCATCAGAAATATCAAAGTTCACCAATTAAGATATCAATGTCACTCTTTAAATTATCTATAAAATAGGAATATATATCCTCAATAAAATCGTTTTTGTTAGTGGATGGTGGCCTATATAAACCAGTTATACCAAACTATAGACCCTGGATGTCTAATTTTATTTTACTGATAGTAACTAAAGATTTAGGTAATGTAATATCAACGATTTTAACATTTAAATTTATTTTAGTATAAATTAACATTCCATTGTTTTTATTGTATTTAGAATTATTATAATAGACATTATACCCCGGTATATTAAATTGATTGCAATGCGAATCACAGAGTTAAAAATATTCTCCTAAAATTATCACATCACAAAAGACTAATTTAAAACTTTCTAAAGTGACTAACAATTCTTCAAAATTCTTTTTTACACTTCTTATGTTTATATATATATTACACTTATACTCTATTTCAGAAGTGTGTAGAGCAATAAAACCTCATTAGGTATGCAAAAGTGGTACCTGGTGATCCACCAATATTTTATGCCACTACCTTAGTTGGGTATTAGTTTCAATGTAAAATTCTTTCTTTTCGTTGATTGCAGGTAGTGCCACCCGGTTTTGGGTCAATTTATGAGTTTTGCCCATTGTTACCCACTGATAAACATTGAAAACGGTTCGCCAAAGGCGTGCAACTGGGACTTGTTTTTTACCTTATAATTAATGTACTTAAATGCTATTTTATTTACTTAAAATATTTCACTTATTATTTTAATATTAACACCAATTATGAAACGAGCTCACGAACAAGCATTTTCTAGTGAAATTTGTTTTGTTGACTCTACTGGCTCCTGCGATCAGACGTCTACTGTTATAACTTTCATTATTGGTATCCATAAAACTGGAGGAATTCCACTTGCTTGTTTTTTGCATACAGCTCAAACAGAAATTAATTATAATTTGACTTTTAGCATTTTAAAAACTCAATATCCGAATGGTTTTGAAAGAAATGGCGCACCAAAAGTATTCATGACCGATGACAGCAATGCAGAGCGCAATGCACTAAATTAATCATTTCCGCAAACCTCCTTAATTTTATGTTCGTTTGACGTATGTCAAGCTGTATGGAGATGGTTGTGGGATTCAAAAAAACCACATAGATATTTCAGAAAGAAAAAACTTATGTTAGAATTCCGTTACATTCTTTAAGCACAAACTGAAGAAGAAACTCAGGAATTCTTTAACAGCTTATGTAAACGGTGCAAAAATAATTTTATTTAAATTATTTAAAATTTAAAAATAAAAGTGAAAATCTTGTGGTCAAGAAAGTTGATGATGACATGTTTTTAGTATCTTCATCTCAGGATAAAAATATGAATTATACCGTACTCGCAAAATGCGCTTTATGCAATTGTGCTAGTGGAAAGGGAGGGACATTCTGTAAAGATCTTTGTGCTGTAGAGAATACCTTAAATATTAATATTTCTACAAGTCCTCGGTTACAGGAGAATGATAGGCAAACTATTGTCTATATCGCAACTAATGAACGGAAACACGTCTTTCTTCAAAAATATGACAAAAAATTACGAGTCTACTATATCTGAAGAACTGAATAACCCTGTATAATAAGACCTGCTACTTTTCTTTCCCGCAACAATTTGAAAATGGTGGACTTTCCAATTCCACTCATTCGAGAACATTTTTCAACAATTTCTTGCACAGTAAAACTAGGATAATCGTGTTTTATGCAATCATGTACATTTAAAATAATAACTTTTTTACTCAGCGATAGTGGAGAATTTTTAGTACATCTTTTCGTTGGACTGAATACCTCCATTTTTTAAATATTGGGATAATAATATTGTGATTACACTACAGCGTAGCAGTGACTACTAACGTTTAAAATATGATTTAAAAGTATTTATAGTCTGTATATATTACCTGACCCCATTTTTGCATGTTACAAAGCGTTAAAAGATAGGTACCTATACAAAAGGATTAAAAGTATTTATTTAGTATTTAATCTCTTTCAAAATAAAGGCATTTAATCCGTGAAAATTAAATTCATAAATATTATAAGTACCTGCGCCTATGAACTACCACGAAATGTAGCCAAACAGAACGGAATTCCCCAGTTTATTGCTCTATACACTTCTGAAATAGAGTATAATATATTCTTACTTGTCACAGTTTACATCAAGCAGTACGTGCTTGATGAAAACTGAGAATCAAACATGTATTGAATATATGCCTACAATAAGAAAAAGTGACAAAGAATAACCTACTGCACAGTATACTGTACAACATGTACTAAATCAAAGAAAAATAAATATATTTTTCAATGTGGTTGCTTATTTATTTATTATCTATTTAATTATTTTATAGAGAAAGGACTTGTCTATGTGAGAGCGCCGTGTTTCAAGAGAATATAATTGATATTTATCTCTAAGTCCTATTAAATTAGCATGTAAGCTAAATATACCAGTATTTTTATAGTCCAATAATCTTTAAAAAATATTTTGTATAGTTTCCAATTTGTTAGCATGCACCGTATATTGCGGAGCCGAGAGGACTAAGGCAAAACCCAAACGACTATAAATATGGGCAAAATATAATGCTTTTAGAGAACTTAAAGAGGTTAGTAGCCTACTATTTCTTACAATTAATCCCAGCATTCGATTACACTTGATGCTTAAGTAATTAATATATTCTGCGAAAGTTAGTTTTTCATCATATATGATACCCAGATCCCTCACTTTATCAGTTCTCTTAAGTAGAATTCCATTAAAATTATAGTCGAATTGAAATAATAATAATAATAATAAAGGTTTTTTTATTTAGGAAAAAAATACAATTACAAAGTTAATAGTTTAAAGGCCAGATTCAGTGCACAAAGATTCAGCAGCAGTCGTACGAAGCGGTCGTATTTTCACTCGTTGGCTCTGCCGGATTGATGTTTTCTTTTGATTTGTTTTGTTCTGTTTTGACTTTTTTTGACGTTTCTGCTGTGCGTGATACCTGCAAAAAATAATAGTTCCGCTTGACTTGACATAATTGTTCCTGATCTAAAAGTAGTTCCTATTTAATACACGTGTTTTGTCAACATAGTTTTGAACCATCATAACATTACGACGACGCGGCTAATGTTTATTGTGCGCGTGCTACCTGTTTATAAATTTGTTCCCGCTTAACTGAACTTGACTTTGGCAATTAGCATTGACCCCTACATAAGTGTTTTTGTCTTTAAACTTTTTACTCTACAATCCTAAATTTTTTATTATTATATTTTTTTTTCTTTCTTCACCTTAATAAAAAAATGGCTGAGTTCAAGTGTGATTCATGTCAAAAAACCGTATCCGATAAGGATAAATATAAACTTCGTTGCAGCGGAGAGTGTCGCCGGAATTTCTGCATGAACTGCACCGGGCTGGACAAGACAATGACAAAAGCGCTTTATCAGCAGAAGTGCCACAATGTAAGATATTTTTGCAATGTCTGTGACTCTCCGACACTCAAATACTTGCACGACAAAGTCTCTCATCTACAAAAAAGTCAGATCCCTCTTGAAATTGTTGAAGCATTGGGAACGTGCCTAAAAAAGAACAACGAACTGTTCCCCGTATCATCTGAGATCTACAACATTCTGAGCTACCATGACTCGAAATGGAAGACCTTATACGATAAAATAGATGAAATTCATAGCCTACATACGAGAACTCCTGAAAACGAAAAAGAAACCTTATTCCATTCCATCAGGGAAATGAAGCAAGGCATTTTTAATCTCTCGTCTATTCTCCTGGATAATCATGGAGATTCTGTTAAGGTCCAGATACACGACTCATCAAAGGAAGAGCTCGCAAAGGAAATGGGTGATTTCCGAAAAAGTGTTAACCAAATGGCACTTTCCATCGACAATTTAACTTCTAAGGGAAACACGAGTAGTGGAAGTAGCCTCCTGAAACCAAAAAAATCCAGTTCAACGCAGACCGAGCATTTGGAAAACCCTATAGATGTGAAGACTCCCATAAACAAAACCACTCCTCCACCTTCGAAATCTTTTGTAAAAGAGGAATGGGAATACGTGGTTGTGTCTAGGATCCCCTCATCCTATACAGCAAATCAACTTGCACACTACGTCAAGGAAAAACTTAAAACCACGGACTTTGTTAGATGCTTTCCTAAGCTGAAGAACAAGGACTGTCCAGACTCAGACTTCAAAGTTGGCGTGCAAAAAAAGGAGCACCTAAAAACTTTAAAAGACCCAACTATGTGACCAGCAGGTACAATTGTAGATGGATCAGAAGCTACGCCAGAGAGATCTTTAAGAATTACTTCAGACAAGGAAGCAATCGTTGCGAGTAAGTCCCTTGCACGGGAACCCTCTAAAATAATAATTGGAAAAAAACCATGAACGAAGACGAGCCCTTTATGGATCCATTGACTCCTCCAATGGTGAGGCTGTCCCAAAATTCTGATCCTGAGAATAGCCGTTACCTACTGGCCAGACTGAGGGACCCTTCAATTTTAAAATCACTTAGGCTCTACCTGGCATACCTCCAGGACCTGCCGGCGAGTACATGCTTTGAAGGGCACAAGAAAACTAGCATTAAACTAATGCTTGCCGCAGAAGGACTTCCCACTGACATGGACTCCCTGAGAAAATTATACTGTCGGTTTCATAATGCCTATGGTATTGGCTCGGCTGAAATTGAAGCAGACCTCTCCGCCTTTGGATCCTTCTTCTCATTAGAAAGACTCCTACGGCTTCAGAAAATTAGAGGTCAAACTAATTATTTTTCTCCAACGAAGTCAAAAATTTTTTAAATAAAACCACGCGAATAGAGGATCAAGCACCCTCTAAAAAAATGGACGTTAGCAAGCTTAATATATTCCTCATTAACATTCAGTCCTTAAGACATAAAACAGACGAATTACATCTTTTATTGGAAGAGCTAAACTTTCCACATATTGTTGCCATAACAGAACATTGGTTAAAGAATGATGAGCCTGTATTTATTAAAAACTATACCACTTTAGCTAGATATAATAGAAGTAATAATTCTCATGGAGGTACTATGATAAGGTCCACCTACAACGATTTTTCCGCGGTCACAAAATTTGATAATTTATTATCTGAAAAAGTATTCGAATTTTCCATCGTCTATCATAATACCTTTGACCTTTATATAGTTTGTATTTACAAAACACCTGACGCGGACGTGCAAATTTTTTGCCAAAAATTATTAAGCTTGCTAGAATCCCTGCCCTTAATAAGCAAATTAATTTTGTGTGGCGATTTTAATATTGACTTCTCCAGTGTGTGTGCTGCTAAGGAATCCCTTCAGTCCATATTTGATTCATTTGGGATGGTTATGCATATTAACTCCCCAACCAGAATAACCAAAACTAGCTCTAGTATCATTGACTACGTCGTATCAACCTTTGATCCAGAACTCGTTGATTCAACTGTCTTTAACTCAGGTTCCTCCGATCATGAAGCAGTGTTAACAAAATTTTCTCTAAATGACAAAAATAAAAGAGTCCCGCGCAAAATGTGCCAAATGTGTATCTTTGGGGAAAAAAATTTCCTAAATTTCAAAAATCTATGTCTAAGAACGGACTGGGACTTCCTATCTGATGATGTTAACACTGAGTTTTCTCGATTTATAAAGCCACTGTCTGATTTTGCATCCAACTCATTTCCTCTTAGACCCATCAAAATTAAACAAAATAAACCATGGTCTACTAAAGGCTTACGCTTGTCTTCTAAAAATATACGCTCCTTATCACACTTAAAAAAATGCTCAGACAGTGTGTTCTTCCACGATTACGTAAGGTTGTACAAAAAAATTTACCATAAAACAATAAAGGCAGCCCAGGACCTCTATTACAATAAAAGGATTTCTAATTCTACAAATGTTGGTAAGGAGACTTGGTCTATTGTTAATGAATTAAGGGATAAGGCTTCTCCATCTATCACAATCCCCACTTCACCGGATAATTTAAACAACTACTTTATAAATGTTGCCAAAAATCTCATGAATACCGTAACTCCTTCCCACGATCCTCTCTCATATCTCGCTAATGAGAATTTACATAATTTCTTTCTTACACCCATAGCATTAGAAGAACTACGCAGCACAATAAAAGACATTAAAAACAAATCTTCATTTGAGGCTGATGGTCTAACGCTCAAAATGTTTTCAAATCTCCCGGATATCACTTTAAACCATCTTACCAACTTGATTAATATGTCTCTTCAAATTGGAATCTTTCCAAGCTGCCTTAAGACGGCAATTATTATTCCTTCACATAAAGGGGGTGAGAAGGATCAATGTTCGAACTACCGCCAAATTGCACTTCTCCCAACATTATCGAAGATTATTGAAAGACTGGTAAAGAAACGACTTTCATCCTTTTTGCTTAAATATAAAATTATAACCCCGCATCAGTTCGGATTCTTGAGTAACAAGTGCACCAATGACGCTATGTTATCCCTCTTTAATAATATATACTCCAGCCTAAACAGCCATCTCTCTACAGCAACAATTTTCTGTGATTTCTCTAAAGCTTTCGACTGTGTAAACCATAATATCCTAATTAATAAATTGCAGCACTATGGAATTAGAGGAACACCTCTCGAGTGGTTCACGTCATACCTGAACAACAGGAATCATTTGTTAGGGTTGATTCGATGACGTCTTCGTGCAAGCCAATAGAATGCGGGGTACCCCAGGGCTCAGTTCTAGGCCCTATTTTGTTTCTTCTATTTATAAATGATATTGCTAATCTGGACGTAAATAGTAAAATTTGTCTCTTTGCGGACGATACTAGTTTCTCTTAGTAGAACCATATCTCGTGACCTAGTCACCATTAAATCGTGGTGTGATTCAAATCTCTTGTGCCTTAACGTCTCAAAAACTAGAGTATTATCATTTAGCGGTGCGTTGCAACCTTTTGTAATTAATAACAACAGAATAGAGGTCGTTGATTCCGTAAAGTTCTTGGGACTGATGGTAGACAACTTTTTAAAATGGGATATCCACATCGATTACTTATCCACTTAAGTTCTGCATGTTTTGCTCTGAGATCAGTATCCAGGGAGCTAAGTTTGGCAACGGCTATAACAGTTTATTATGCCCTGTTTGAGTCGCACCTCCGATATGCCCTTCCGTTTTGGGGTACGTGTGGTGCGACTCAATTTGAATGCATATTTAAGCTACAAAAGATAGCTATACGCTATTCATTAAGACTTAATTACAGAACTCACTGCCAGGAATATTTAAAAAAATTTAAAATACTAACTCTTCCTTCCTTATTTATATTTGAATCCGTCTGCCTAATCCGCAAGCACTTATCAGATATGTCAGAAAGGCCATCTCACAGTTATCCTCTTAGAAACGCAGAGTACGATCTTTATCTACCAACCCCACGATCAGAACTAGTTAAACGATCCATTATTTACAATGCAAAAAAAATGCACAATCATCTCCCATTTGAAATCAAATCAATAACAACTTTTTCCAAATTTCGGAAAGCTCTGAAATCATACTTGCTGGAGAGAGCCTTATACACAGTAAACGACTTTTTTTAATAATTAATGTTATGTAATTTTAAGCACGCGCTTCCTAAACACTGGTAAATTTGTTTATATTGTTATGATAATGTACATAAATAATATTCGTATATTATGTAAACAAATTAGTAGTTTGCTAATAATGTTTTTGTAAACAACTGCTTTTTTTGCCGACTTTGTATACAAGTGAATGTATATATATTTTATAGATTTTAAGGAAATGTGACCTCAAACAATTTATAAAATTGTTAAGTTTTTTGTATGTTTTGTTGTATTTTTTATTTTTATATATTTGTATTTTTTGTTTTGTCTTTGTGTATATTTTGTTTGTATGATTTATTTAAATAATAGCTTTGTCGACAAAATTTTAAATTTTATGAGAATAAAGCATTGATTGATTGAAGATTCAAATATCTAAATTCCTGTTCTTCCATCTAACTTAAAAGAAATAAATTAGTATTACGTGTAAAACTAATAAATACGCATTTATTATAATTAATATAAAGTTAATTTTTTTGGCAATACTCAAAAAATCTTTCCAAATCATTTTGTAATAGTCTGCATAAAGTAAATTTTAAAGAAAGTAAAACATTTTATAGCATCATATTAGTGAAGTAAATGATGAACTAACAATAACATGCATTAGGGAATTAAAAAACAACAAAAATAAAACAATCTTTGCTGAATGTTTTCGGCTGAGCTTTTTCACAAATTTATCGAATGCAGAAATGTTTTTCTACAGTGGCAAAGATACAATACAAATGCCAATATTTCTACCATAAAAATACAGAGTGCCACAATTTAACTATATGTGAATATTGTAGTGGTCCACATAAGTCTCGTGGATGTCCAAAGTCCATATTGATCATGAAGCAATTAATATTGAATGTCTTTCCTATAAATATGCGGTTAAAATCCTAAAAAGTAAAATAGACTACAATGGACAATCCATAGACTCAAGACAGTTCTGATGGTCACACTACCAGAAGCAGAAGTACTTGAGAGTCTGGAAGAAGTTGAAGAAAGTAGTGGAAATCCAGAAAAAGCAATATCTGAAAACATATTAGCATCAAAGCTGAATACAAGTAAGGATATATTAAGTGTAATATATATAAACATAAGAAGTGTAAAAAAGAATTGCAACTTGCAATAGCTGTGAAGTTCAAATTAGCTATTGATCATGGAGATCAGGAAGACGAACAAGCTGCAATAATCGCTTAAGGTGTCCACTTGCGTAAGGCTGAAAGTGCTAAAAAAGAAATGGATAAAGTTAAGAAAGGCGTAAAAGATGATCTTACCCATAAAGCTGTATGTTTTGAGCTAGAAAAAATGTTACCCACACTGGTGCTAATATGTATAAAAATTTATTATGCAAAGCAATTATGGACGTACAACATTTTGATGTATAGAAATTGCATGGTGTTTAATGCAGTACATGAAATCATTACCTGCTCAAATCACAGTCACTCACATGACCGCCTTCTGTGATAATTGTGGTGGGCAAAACAAAAGCCAACTTACATTAAAATTTTGGTTGTATGTAAACACAACTCTCATTGAGACTGTTGACCTAAAATTTTTGCTCACTGGTCATTCTTATAATCATTGTGACCGCAAATGACCGTAAAAACAACAAGAGGCTTTTTAAATGGGATAGTAGAGTCCTGAAACGTCGAGAGTCGTCAACGAAAAAGACAATGCTTATAGCAGCAAATCAGAATAGGTCTGCAATTGCTACATAAAGGACGTTTTTATACATTTTGTATATTGTTTAGATACCTTACATTAAAAAAATAAAAATTTTCTAATTTGGTATAAATTTGTTTTATTACATAATTCCTCATTTCTGTTAGAAGCCAAGGAACACAAGTAACGACTTTTAGAAAATATTGCCTCATAATCAGTATAAAAAATATAAAAATCATATTAATTTATTTTTTTTATGTTAGTTTAAGCCCACACATTAGGCATATACTGATTTTAATAACCATATCTTTGTCTGCATTTAATTGTAACAAATTAACTTTAATAGGTAACTAAAGGTATTTTGGTCATTCTCAACTAAATTTATTTAAAAATAAACGATTCGAGATTTTTCGGACATATAACATGTCCATCATGAGGGATAACAAATTAAGAGGTTCTGTCAATACATCTTATAGATCTAGTGCCTCAGACAAGGCTAAAATGTTAAAACGACTAAAAATGAATAAAAACAGCAGAGAAGATACATGATACATGAGAATGGAACCAAACATGGATTTAGGATTTTATAGGATGACCGAAATACCTTTAGTTACCCATTGATCTATCAACTCCACTGCAAAAAGGGACTACTTCTTCAACTTCAAATTAACTTTAGTTTGAGTTGTTCAAAACTGAGTTAGGTACATTTATATCCCTAAGCTTCTCAGCCTTTCACATGATGGCTGGGTAAGGATTGTAAAAAAAGGCAGTGGTGCTATAAACCGGAAATTTTAATTAATAAATTAAAAAGTTAAAAGTAAACGTATTCTATACTAGCACGAAGCCGCGGCCTCATTCTTGAAGAGAAGAAGATAGTGGGAGGGTGGCATCTGTACTAAAAGACGAAAGATTTATTCGCTTTGAAGAGAGTCCAGGGTGAACAAATCGATAGTTTTCACTCCAAATACATCGATTTGTCAATAATGTGAAGTTGATCTAGTAGTTACGACGCCAATTAGTGTAAAGTGTTTTCCACTTTACCCATTTTACATGCTTATTTCGCACGGGGAAGGAGGGTACCTCATGAGCAGGATCAGTTGTTCTGTCTTATTGAATAACCAAATTGAATTGAATTGAATTGAATAACCAATTACTACAAAATTGATTGCAAGTTTGCGAATAAAAACATGTCTATAACCTTCTAATAATACAATCTAAAAAAGTGTGAGAATTTTCGTTGGATTCTATATTGTGATTCTTCAGTGATTCGGGGTTATTGCCACAGACTACTTAAAAAAATAATATTGACGCTATGTTAGAATACACACCATGTATAGAATTTGTTTTATTTTAAAGAAGTGGCAATACTAATCAAAGTTTCCAAAAAATAAAAGAACAATAAAAACCTAAATTTCAAATGAATTTGTTTCTTTCATCCATCGTGAATGCACTGCATACATAGATTATAAGCTGTCAGATATGTTTAGGTGACAATATTTAAACAAATCCTATTTTGAAAAACCCATTAACATATTTTTAGGGCCATTAATGAATTAATATATTTCATAATGCTAATTTTTCGTTTTTTGGATTTACGCATTATTACACGGGATAATTGCCGAAAATTAATACTCAAAGCTGGGCCGTTATTAACAGGTCTGGCTGAAATGATGGTATTTGAGCTTTTCAAATACATTTATGTTCTCACGTAATTAAATAATTAAATTATTTGAGTTTAATTTACCCAACGGATGCCCTTTGTTGTTTCAGTCATTAAAAGGAATATTGTTATCGATTAGGTGAAGTAAAATTATTTCGATATTTAACAAGTTCACTGCCGATGACTCAACAGTTAAGTCGAGCGCAATGCGTTGTTTTACCAGTCATTACAGCTTCGGCCTTTGAAGGGGTAATACGATATTACGCCGCCCTTTTACCGAACTATAAACACGTGTTTTTGCGTGATTGGTTTTGAGGTTAAGTTTTTGTCTTTAGTACAATGGACAGTGAAAGGTAAGGCCATCTAGACCGAAAAGAAAGCTTGCGGATTATAAAAAGGGGATTTTTTTGAGTGATTCGGAGTTAGATGCAATATTAAACTGTTGCGAAAGTGACGCAAATCCTTTTATAGACAATGGCAGCGAGTATGAGCCTAATTCTACGAGTTCAAGCGAAGACGAGAAAATTCGAGGGCAAGCTATGTCTGGCGTAGAAGACCCTATTGATTCCGCTGAAACCACCCAATATGGTGACGACGATCAGCCTGAGGCTCTCATGTGGACTAACAACTCAAATATAGAAAATTTTCCATTTTCCAGCAACCCTGGACTAAAAGTAAATTTAGTATTTGACGATCCAATAAACTTTTTCAATGTGTTCCTTACGGATACATTGTTTGAAAATATCGTAGTTGAGACAAACAGAGACGCCGAGCAGTTCTTCTTAAGTGGAAAAACAAGAGAAAATTCAAGAATAACGAACTGGAAGCCTTTGACAGTTCCAACTCTAAATGTTTTTATAGGGTTATGGCTTCATATGGGCAATATACAAATAAACCGTCTGCAGGATTATTGGAAAACTCATACGTTGTACAATATCCAATGTTTTAGAATCCATATGAGCAGGAATCGTTTTTTGACGATCCTAAGGTGCTTACATTTTGCCAAAATTCCGGAACGAGGAGAGCCAGGATACGATGACCGTTTGTCGAGGATTAGATGGCAACAAGATGTTTTCAACGAAAAAATGGATGAGATTTACTACCCAAATAAACAATTATCTCTAGATAAGTCGGATGGTCTTGTGGAGGGTATATTGCTTTTCCGGCAATATATTAAAAATAAAAGGCATAAATTTGGCGTAAAATTATATGTTTTATCGGAACCTAATAGCCTCGTGTTAAAGATGAGGATATATACTGGAGACGAAGAAGTCATGCAAGGAGAGTTGGGGCATTCTGCAAGTGTTGTGTTTTGTCTAGTAAAAAATTATCTTGAAAGAGGAGACTCATTGTATATGGATAATTATTACAATAGTATTCGTTTAGCTAACGAACTACTTTTGAAAAGAACTTTCGTGACTGAAACACAAAGAGCGAACAGGAAGGGTAACCCAGAAGAAATTACTTCTAAGAAATTGGCTAAAGGTGAGAGTCTTTTTTTTTATGGTAAACACAAGCACAAGACAAGAGGAAAGTCCTATGTCACTCTTGGAGTGGTGCTTGCGCGAAGATATTTGTGGGCATTCATCTTGAATCGCTGCAGGTTGTATGCGTCAGGAAATATGTGAGGTGGAAGCCCGTTCCACAAAGAAGATGTTCTCCAGATAAATGAGTCCCGATACAGCGACGTCTTTGGGGTAGGCAGGTGGACTCGATGTTGATGAGCCGCAACTGCTAAACGCGTCCTTCTTGCCGGAACAACCCTGGGTGGAATCAGGCCTGCCAGCTCAGAGGAGCACTTACCGTGATAACAACGGTAGAATAAACAGAGATCAGCCACCTGTGCTTCAGACTATCCAGACTCTTTGTCAGTTCTGGTTTGTCGATAAGACGAATATCTCTCTTCTGTATAGAATCTAGCAGCTTTAAGCTATGCTTGGGTGCAGAGCTCCAGACATGCGAGCAATACTCGAGGGAAGGGCGTATTTGAGCCTTATAAAGAGTTAGCAGCTGTTCTATACAGTTTTTTCGTTTTGAAAAGCAGTCCGAGTTTTTTGGAAGCTGCCCTGGCGATCTCAGCAACGTGGTCATGCCAGGACACATTGTTGGTGACTTCGACTCCTAGAAGATGTAAAGATGATTTCATTGGCAATGTTTTCTCTGCCATAACCAGCTCCGGGCCATCAACGTTAGTCTTCATCATAAATACTGCAGCCTGCGTTTTTTTAGCGTTAAAATTGACCAGATTATTACCGCCCCACTCCAAGATTGCTCTAATATCGTTGTTGGTTGAAGCTACTTGTTGCTGCCTAAGATTCTGAGAAGTTGCGGCTGTCGTTGGTTTGGCGGACTTAAATGTGGAAATAAGTGTGCTATCGTCCGCAAAGCTGTAGATTGGATTGACAGTGGTTCCTAGCAAATCGTTGATATATATCAAGAAAAGGGTGGGGGATAGAATGCATCCTTGAGGTACTCCAGCGTTAATGTTAAATTTGTCGGAGAGGTGTCCATCGATGGATACTTGGATTGTTCGTTGTTCAAGAAAACTTTTAATCCAATTCAATAATGAGTTTTGTATGCCGATTGAGGAGAGCTTGGTTAGTAGTCCCTCATGCCACACTCTGTCAAATGCCTTGGAAATGCCAAGAGCGACTGAGCGGGACTCGCCGTGCTTCTCCATGGCCTCCGTCCACAAGTGTATGACGTAAGCCAAAAGATCGCCTGTGGATCTAAGCTTTCGGAAGCCGTATTGATGATCGCTGATTAGTCCAAATGATTCCAGATATCTTAACAGTTCTTGGTTGACTGCTTTCTCCATAATCTTGGATATTACTGCAACTAGTGCAATCCGGCGGTAATTGGACGGCATCGTCTTCTTACCCTTTTTGGGTACAGCTTGCACTTGAGCAGTTTTCCAGCTTGTTGGAAATGAGCCCTGTTTATACGATGCCGTGAACCGTCTACATAAGGGAGGAGTCAATTCGTCTGCACAACATTTTAGTACTAGGGCTGGAATTCCATCGGGTCCAGAAGCTTTGTTGGTGTCTACGCTTTTAAGAATTTTATTTATAATTCATTGGGAAAACGAAATTTCTCCCATCGATGAATTCACCCTGGGCAAATATGGCGGTGTTTTGCCTTGAGAGTGCAGAGTAGAATTGGACGCGAAGAGTTTACCCAGTAAGTTGGCTTTTTCCCTTGCTGTTACCGCGATAGAACCATCATCTGCTGTTAGGGGTGGCAAGGCCGACTTAGCAAATCCTTGACTAACGGCTTTCGATACCGACCAGAAAGATCTTATTCCATTTGGGCAGTTTAGCAATTTGTTTTTGATCCTGTCATTCGCTTGCAGCTATTTCTGGAGGTTAAAAAGTTCCTCCAATTTTCGGTGGAAGGATGTTGACGCCATTTGCGATATGCTGCATTTTTAGTGTTTACTACTCTTTTGCAATTCAGGTTGAACCATTGCTTGTTGTCTTATCAAATATTCCGATGGAGTTACAGTTGGAAAGTGGCGAGAAGAGAGAGAAGTTCTATTCATTTCTACCGAATTTGATAATGAAATGGTACAAGTGCAAAATAGACGAAGAGAAGAAAAACAAAAACTAGCGATCATTATGTACAATAAGTACATGTCCGAAATAGATAGGCAAGACCAAATGCTTGCGTATTATGCAAGTAAATGGAAAACACTTCGGTGGTACAAAAAGATGGGTGTACATATTATATTGTGACGACAGGCTACCTATTTGAGAGACCACCCTGTACGAGCTAGTTATCCGAAGCGCGCGTGGGCTGGGAAACAACGACTCAGCATAGTGTGTTATTGTAATTGCATAGCTAATAAAATGTACTAATAATTAGTTGTCACGTAGACACCAGAATTATAACATCTAGGCAACTCAATATACCATCTGTTCATTAAAGCCCAACACAGTAGTATTAATTAAGCTACAACCCCCAAAGAAAGTAATGGTGTCACAACTGGTGGAGGCGCCGGGTAATCCTATCGTACAGAGTAACTTTCGCGAAAACTGATCTACATCTACAGTTAAAGTACTAGTTCGCGTGGTTGATCACTCGTAACGTAACGTCGGTCGTAGAAAGTGTAGAGTACGTGTTAATGGTTAGAAAGTGTAGTGCGAGAGTAGTGAATGTTCTTGAGAAGTCACGCTAGAGCCAATAGACGCCGCTCATCACTTCTACCAGTTAGAAGCAATCAAACAGTTAACATGCCTAACAACCAAGATAATGACGAAGTAGGAGAAAATCCCAGAGGCCAAGACCGAAACGCAAGGGAAGTTTATACTTCTACTATTCGCAGGAAAAGAGGGTGAAAAACGTGGCATCATTTATAAAAAATTTAAATAGAGCCGCAAGAGCAAACTGTTGGTCTGAGGAGACTAAACTTCTCCAACTACTATGCTATTTGGAAGGTGCAGCTCTAGAATGCTTTGAAACGATAGAGGAAGATATAGAGACGTACGACGAAGCTCTATTGCTTCGTCTTTAAGAGCCAACTTTACAAAAACAAAAGACCAAGAGCAGGTGTATGTTCGGCTATTAACTAGAAAGCAGCAGGATCTCGATGAACTGTAGTCCTATTATCATGAGATGTTGAAATTGTGCCATGATGTAGATCCAGATATGGAAGAACGAGAGCAAGTTGGTTTCATCATAAGAGGTCTGCAACCGAAAATTCTACAGAAAGTAAATTTAATGGACAACCCGACAGTAGAGGCTCTTCGAAGGAACTTGCAGAAAGTAGAAACTACCGAGTTTTTGGTGGGAGAGTCGTACCCTGATGGAGCCATGCCGAGTACTAGCAGAGGACCTTACCCTGAAACAGCCAGAGGAAACCATCACCAAATGAATGATCTGGTGCAGAGAATCCAGCAACTGGAAAGACAATCAGGTAGGCAACAGTCAAATTTTAATAATCCACGTTATTTTAATCATAATTCGAGAAATAACGGATTTAACAATCCTAGCATTAAAAGAGAGGTACGAACGCCAGAAGGAAAAATAAGGTGTTATAGCTGTGGAAAAATTGGCCACTATGCAAAAAACTGCTTTGCAAAAAACGGCAATACCCGTCGATAAGCGACGGTCAATCTACAAAACAAATTCAATCAAATTTAATGCTGAATTGTTATTTCTGTAAATTAGATAGCCATAAGAAAAATAATTGTAGGTTTAAGAAAAGGCAGTTAAAATCATGTACTTATACTATATCTGACATAACGACATTTATAGAGCCAGTAATTATTAACGGACGTATAGGTCAAAATAATGTAAAATTTATTATAGATACTGGGTCAGGAATAAGTTTAATTGATTACTCTTGGGTTAGACACTGTAAAATAGAAAAGGTAGGAAGCGTGATAATTAAATCAGCTAGTGGACATTTATTGTGGGTTTTAGGTAGGATTAAGTTGAATTTTGCTTTAAATGGTGTAGAGTTGTCATTTGACTTCATCGTTGTTAAAAATTTTGGAGAAAAAATTATTTTAGGAAATGATTTTAATGACAAATTTAGAGCTGATATTAATTTTCTTCTAAAATCCACAAAACTGCAAGTAGGAAAAGACTCGCGTATTATTAAATTCGGTAAATTAGATTACGAAACTCCATCGCAAGATAGTGTTGTACGCAGTCTCTGTTTTGTTAAAATACCTCCTAAAAGTTCAGTAAAAGTTTCAGTGCATTTCAATAGAGCGTTAGCAAGAAACTATTTTTTTTCACCGTCCACTAACAATTTTTTGAATCGAGCTTGTAAAATTATCAATTTTGACGAAAAGAAGACGATAGTTTACATAACAAACACCTCTAATGTAACTGTAGACATTTATAAAAATACCGTGTTGGGCGAATTAAATAAGGAATTCTCGCGCGTAGGTGCGAATGATTTTAGTGAGTATCATAAGGATACACTTTTCGGGAGTTACCCTGTATTTTTACAGGAAGACAATGTAGTATGTGATGTTAATTTATGTAACATAAAGAATTCTGTTGTTCTATTAGAAAGTAGTAAAAATAACTCATTAAAAGCCATAACATCGCTTATAGATTTAAATGAAAATTTAGAAGAGAATAATTACAGAGAACTACTAATTTTGTTAGAAGAATTACCCGTGCGGTCATTGAACTCGATAAATGTTAAACAATTACAGCAGGAAGATTCGCTGCTAAATAAAATAAGGTGTGCACTTGAAAATCCTGACGCCGCAGAAAGCAAAATACGTAAAATGGCACGAAGTTATTTACTACATGAGGATTTGCTGTATAAAAAAGAATTTAATTGCAAAACCGGCTCCACCAAACGTTTAGTGATACCTGAGAAAATGAAACTCGATATTTTAATATCGTGTCACGATGATTGTTTGAGCGGTGCACATTTAGGTTTTGCGAAAACATTTGGTAAAATAAAAAGTCGCTATTTTTGGCCTGGAATGTATGAGGAGGTTGAAAAGTATGTAAAATCATGTCTTCAATGTCAACATCGTAAAAGTCCTCCTAAAGCGGCTCAAGGGTTAATGCAACCTATAAAAGTAGGATTACCATTCTCTAAAATAGGTATTGACATCTTGGGACCGTTTCAAAAAAGTAATTTGGGCAATACGGTTATTATAACTGCAATTTGTTACGCAACAAAATGGGCTATAGCAAAACCAATGCAAAATGGTACAGCAAAATTGGTAGCAAATTTTATGTTAGACAACATCATCTGTCAGCATGGATGCCCGGATCAAATTATAACAGATCGAGGAAAATGTTTTACATCCCAATTAGTAACCGAACTGCTACGAGGAATAGGCAGTTATCCCTCCACAACCACGGCCTACCACCCACGTACAAATGGGTTATGCGAACACTACAATGGTACGTTAGCGAACATGCTTGCAATGTATGTGAGTACGAACCAAAAAGACTGGGACACATATGTAAATTTGGTAACTTTTGCGTATAACACCGCACCTCAGGAAACAACGAAATGCTCGCCATTTCTTTTAGTTTATAGAAGAGAAGCGAGGTTGCCAATTGACGTTGCATTAGGAGTCGAAAATAGTAGGGACGAGGATGTTCAAGAGTTATTACGAAGAATTCAGAGTACGAGGGAGGAAACCCTTAGGCGAATAGCAACAGAACAACAAAGACAAAAAGAAAGATTTGATAAAGGCAAAAAACAAGTTGTTTATCAAAAAGGGGATATGGATATGGTATATACCCCTATAAGAAAAAAGGGCAAATCTGAAAAATTATTACATCGGTGGTTTGGACCCTACGAAGTGATAAACAAAATTAGTGACCTCCATTATCAGATTAAAATTAAAAAGAATAATAAAAATGTACAAGATACCATCCACGTGGAGCGCATGAAGAAATATGTAGATCGATCATAATTAGGTGTAAATATAGTACAGGTCATTTACGTTAAAAGTAAGCATAAAATTTTATTTTAGTTATGTTGAAATCATAATTATGGCGTATTATAAATAGGTTTTATTTATGCTGATTGGAAGCAATTATTAAAATAACAATAAGGTAATTATTATTGAGTTTTGTAATTTGTATTTAAAATAATACAAATGAATTTATTAAAGCTGCTTAGTAAGATGACTGGAGTAATTTTAAACGATAATTGGAAGCAGTCTTTACTAACTTTTGAAAATCCAAATATAAGCAAAATAATGCCAGATATGCTGGAAGCTAAGTATGTAGGTAGTGATAAATTGTATAGTTTTAGGTATCATTATACTGGGAATTTACTTACGATTATAAATGTTATAACAACCGCTTTGTTTTTCGTAGTAATTATAAGAAATCCATATTTATTAGGTTTAGGGTATACTCCAGTAGCAACGGCAATGAGCGAAGTAAGTGTAATTTTAAATGATGTAAACGCTGCCGTTCTAATTTTATTGGTAATTGTTTTTATTTTTTAGGCTTGCTTTAAATATGTGAAAGATAGACGTTTAAGAGAAACGAAAGGTAACACGGAGGAAATTGATATGATTAGTGAAATGACCGGGATTTCATTGAGCGCTTCTCAGTCGTCCGTGGCTACCCAGACGTTAGGGAAAAGTCAAACTAGGTTTAAGTTATGAAATAAGTTTATTGTTTCTTTATTTTATTTTGTGTGTTTTAAAGAAGTATACTGCTGTTTTTTTTTCTTTTTGTTATAGATGTTGATCGTTGCAGTCCAGAACACAAACGCTGACGAGAGGTCGATGCTCATCAAACGTCGAGGTCGACGTTTTTCTTTCAAGAAGGGGGTGTGTGACGACAGGCTACCTATTTGAGAGACCACCCTGTACGAGCTAGACATCCGAAGCGCGCGTGGGCTGGGAAACAACGACTCAGCATAGTGTGTTATTGTAATTGCATAGCTAATAAAATGTACTAATAATTAGTTGTCACGTAGACACCAGAATTATAACATCTAGGCAACTCAATATACCATCTGTTCATTAAAGCCCAACACAGTAGTATTAATTAAGCTACAACCCCCAAAGAAAGTAATGGTGTCACAATATCAATAATGCTTCTCAACAGTTATCATCTGTATAACCAATATTCAACCAAGAGGAAACTAAACTATTATGACTTTCGGCATAACATTATAGAAAGCCTATTGGCTGAAAAAGAAGAAAAACCTGAAGTCGATCCATCCCAAGAAAAGAAAGTCTCCAAAGAAAAGTCTAGCAATTTTCCTGAAAAATAGCAGTTAGATGCTGCAGGACGACAAATGAGAAAAAGATGTAGTCTGTTATCAGAATAAATTGCGCAAAAATACTACGTTTTTTTGTCCAGCTTCGTTAGATAAGTCGGGGTTGTGTCTTGGAAACTGTTTTCAAATGTATCATACTTCTAAGTAAGTGCGAACTTACTTTTTTACTTTTAAGTTTGTGTGATATTATGTTTTTGTTGAGAAATAAAGTTTTGTTTGTTTATGTTTATATTTTAAATGAATGTTTACTCAGTTTATACTTAGTATTTGTTTTTTTTTAAGATTTAATTTGCATTTTGTTTAGTTATTAGTTTTTACAACTTAGGTATTTTTTTTGTTTGGTTTTTTTATTCTTTTTTCTTTATTTCTTTGTTAATGTAATTTTTTTATTTAAAAAAAAATCACTGAATTTATTACATGACTCAAACGTTGAGTCATGCGGCCTCTAGTCGTAGAAACGTATCTGAAAGGCCGATGACTCCACCCTTGAGTCAGGGTAGTTTTAACCCTCAAGACATCCAAAAAACAAATATAATAGATAAGAGAAGCCAAAAAACACCTTTTCTTCATTGATTTTGAAAAAAAATATACTGGCCTTTTAAAAAGTTTTTTGAAGTTTATACGGCAGTGAACGTGTTAATTTCGCTAATATTAATTAGTTTCTTGTGTTTCATTATTAATAAGGCATGAACCGATTATAATTTTTATAATATATAGACAGTCTTAACAAGTTAGGAAGTGAAAAAATATGGTACTTGCTTACACCTATTCTACTTATCGTCTTCTTTAGGGTAAAACAACCACTAAACCAGAAGAACATACACAAGGGATCACAACAGAGCAGACAATCGATTTGTGTACACAGTTTCAATACTTTTGGTTTTGAACGCAAAATAAAATATTTACATCTAAAAAGCCAATTTAAAAAGGGAATGGAAATAAAAATGATAAAGTAAATAAGTTAAATTAATTAATTATCAATAAAAGTTTGTGGTTAATAAGATTTATACTTTTTTTATTTTCGTAGCGTTTCACCATTATTTCTAATCTGAGCGGCCTTCAGTAAAGGTTAAATTTGTTTTAGTTAATTTCCACCTTATTAAAAAGCATTTTATAATCCTTTTTAATTTTAACCATTAATAGGTTAAAATAAAGCAAAATATAGTCAAAATATAGCAATTTTTTTAATTAGGTTGGTATTTAAGTAATAAAAAACGGTTGAATAAACATGTATTAATTCGAAACTCTCAGTTAAAGAAAAATAAACTCGCTTGAAAGAACTCCATTAAATTTCGGTTTACATAGTACCCATTTAACGTTGTGAAAGACGAAGGGAAATAACCGAAGAGTCAATATGAGGGATAACGCATCCGCTAAATCTCCATTTCAATATTGGATATTTTACATTCCTAGAAAATTATGTAAGCACGGTAGGAAGAATTTTGTTTGAGGTCTCTATTTATTTTTTATAATAATTTTAAGAAAGTACATGAACACAAAAATTAAAAAATGCAGCGAAATATTTTTTACTTATTTTACTCATATTATATTATATCTTTTATATTAAAAAAAAATCAAAACGGGAAAAGTTGATCAAAATTTAGTAAATAAAGTGTGGGCAAGAATTTACTAGAATGTACTTTTTCGATTTGCTTGGTATCAGAGGTGTCTATAAAATGGCCATAAGCAAAAGCGCAATAGTTAAATTGTGATTTAAGTTAGTTATTTTCAAGCTGTAATTTTTGAATTGCGCCTTTTACTACTGCTTTTTACTTGTGTGTAACTTTTTAAATAAAGGTCCTCTACTATAGCGTGAGTATTTCTACATTATATTGCTGTATGTATCTTTAAGTCTTTAAGTTTTCGAGAAGATAGGTAATTTGAAAACATATATTGGAATAAATGTTAAATTGAATAAAATAATTGAAAATGTCAGAAATCGCTTTGAAACGTCCTTTTTACTAATTTGGCATAGTTCAATTTATTTTATATTATACAGCATCTTTTAAAATTGATGTATACTTCATCTGCTGCAATCAAAAAATTGTTTAAATTTTGTAATAGAAAAATTTCCTGTATTAACCCTTTTAGTACAGCTGACGGGTATATACGTCACTATAGGGAATTATATGATACCACCCACAGATCCTACCATTATGGGAACAACGCCTACACATGAGTTCCCGTGGAAACCCCTGACCAAACAAAATATATGCAAGCACATTTATTTAATATTATAAATACCATTGTAACTGATTAAAAAGAGCCATATTTTCTCTTCACTCTGTTTATGTAGAAATATAGTCGTGATAATTTGTAAACCTGTCGTTTTTAAAAACCCCGTTCGATCGTAAAATTGACGCAGTTGGAAGGATTTGTGCTAAAACGCTTCGACAAAAATCGCTCAAATAGTTTCCGTTTCTACGGTTAATTTGGCAAATCGAACACACATCGCTGTGGGAAGAGCACAGAACGCACTTGCAATTATCAGCGTTGCTGGAAGACAAACATCGCGGAAACCAGCATAGCTAAAAAGACCAGGGACTAGAAGACAACAGAAGACAGCATCGATTCACTCCTATTGGCATTAGGTTAAGCAAGAATCCAAAAGAATGATACGAATCTTCATATTAGTGTAAGTCATTTTACAAGAACTATTTAATTGTTTTAATATACATAATTTTGCTTGTTTATTTTCGACAAGTAAATTTTTAATTTTAATGTGATAATTTTCATTTTAAACGATTTATCTTAATGTCTGATACTGACGATTCTGACGTCTCATTACAAGAAATAGTTAAAAAATATAAATTACCAAATTTAAGAAATAAAACTAAACCCGTGCTTAATTCAAGAAATATGGCAACAAGTCAAGCTAATCTGAAACAAACTGCAAAGTACCAGTAGAAATAGTACTAATACCAATAATACGAATGTAAACTATTCTCTTTTAAAGCTATATATGGATACTATTCCTAATTTTGATGGAAACCCACATACTTTGGCTGTTTTTATTAACAATTGTACAAGTTTAATTAATAATTTTTATAAAGAAGGTGATGAAATTCATAACAATTTTATATGTAGGGCAATTATTGGAAAGTTATCTGGTAGAGCTCTAACTTTGACTGGTTTTAGATTAAATAAATTAGAAACATGGGAAAATATAAAAAATGCACTAGAATTAAGTTTTGGTGATCAGAGAAATCTTGATTCTTTAGTTTAGGATTTAATCACATTATCTCCAAATAAGAGCGAAACCCCGTATAATTTTGGTATGCGTTGTCAAGATGCACGGTCTTTAATATTTTCTAAATTAAACATTTTAAATCTAACAGCAGTAAATAAAGAATTAAGAACAAAAAACTATGACGAATTAGCTCTAAAAACTTTTATTAGAGGTCTAACCGGAACTCTACAAAACAATATTAGAATTAGGAACCCCGAAAATTTAGAAAAAGCAATGTCTCTCGTAATTGAAGAAGAAAACTTCCTTTATAGTCAACAAAGAAGTAACACCCCTAATACCCATAACTTTAGACCGACACCAAGAATCATACCCTTTTCAAACTATGGAAATACGAAACCCATTAATTTTCCAAATAACCATAATGTGGATTCCAGAATAAATCAACCACAAAATAATTTTCCACAAAATAATTTTAGACCCAACTATTCCCAGAATCGACCCTATTTTTCAAATTTCAATTAAAATACTTTTAGGCTAAATGCCCCACAAAATAATTTTGCTCAGAGACCAGTTTTTGGATAATCCCTTTTCTTTTTGAGAAACAACGTTCCTCGATATAATTCTACGCAAAGACCCAATTATTTTAATAGACTCAACTCTAATCTCCAATCTCCATAGATTCAATAATAAAAAAAATCAAAACAACGCCCAACTATAACATGAACCAATGGACATTTTTCATCGGGCCATTCCAGACAAAAACCAAATCAATTGAGGTACACAGAAGTTTCCGATGAATATGATTTTGATTATGAATATTTTGATTATGACTATAATAAGTAAAGTGAAAATTTCAAAGAAACTTATCGAGACGACCCATATCATAATCAACTCGACAATAATGTAAATAAAACCAAATCCTCAAATGACATTATTCCACATAATATTAACCAACCCACACAAAATGAATATATGCACCCACATCCGTATCAACATTCCCAAAACAACAATAGTGATTCAGCAAATGTTATTATGGACCCAACCAACAAGGAAACGACATAATACTTTTTAATAATACATCAGCTGACTTACCATATATAATTAATTATCCAGTTTTTAAACTTTTTAATGTCAAAGAAAATTATAAGTTTTATATTTTTGATTTTAGTAATAAATATGATGGTCTCATAGGTGTTGATTTATTTAGTCAGCTAAAAGCAATTCTAGATATTAATAATAAAAAAATTAAAACACCACTTGCAAAAATACCTATTATCTATGATCTAGAAAATACAACAATTACAATTTAAACCTAATAACCAAGAAAATATAAATCAAATAAAATACCCTGTCAAAATACCCAGTGAAACAAAACAAATTGTTAAATTACCCGTTAATAAGGAAAAGGGCATAGCAATTTTCAATTACATTAAATTCGATAATAAACTTGAGACGATTACTTTATGACAACAGTAATTACTAATAGTGACGAAAACCCTAAAACGATTAATATTTTAAAACCCTTTAATATCGAGTTGCTAAATCACAATGAATTAAATTTAGTGGAAAATCTAGACAATTATGAACAGGTATATGATGATAAATCACACATGACAATTTATTAAAAAATAATCTAAAAAATATTCGTGTCGATCATTGTAATCAAGAAGAAAAGCAAGCAATTAGAAATTTATGCTACGAATTTAGAGATATCTTTTACTGCGAACAGATTCATTTAACTTTTACGAACAAAGTACAACATAAGATAAACTTAACAAACGAAATATCAATTTTTACTAAAACATATAGACCCCGAAGTTCATAAATCTGAAGTAAGAAATCAAGTACAAAAAATGCTCGAACAAGGTATAATTCAAGACTCAGTTTCTCCATGGTCTAGTCCGATTTGGATCGTACAAAGCTGGACACGTCTAGAAAACGAAAATAAAGACTAGTTATTGAATATAGAAAACTAAACGAAAGAACAATAGACGACAAATATCCATTACCAAACATCACAGATATATTTGACAAATTAAGAAAAAGTCAATATTTTTCAACCTTAGATTTAGCTAACGGATTTCACCAAATAGAAATGAACCCTGAAGACATTAAAAAAACGGATTTCTCCACCGAAAGAGGTCACTATGAATTTAAAAGAATGCCGTTTGACTTAAAAAATGCACTCTCTACGTTTCAATGAGTAATGGATAATATATTGCGAGGAATACAAAACGAAGAATGCCTAGTTTATCTAGATGACATTGTCATTTTTAGTACTTCTCTACAAGAGCATCTAGACAGATTAAGACGAATTTTCACCAGACTAAGAAATGCCAACTTTAAAGTCCAACTTGATAAATTGGAATTTTTGCAAAAAGAAGTTAATTACCTTGGACATGTTATTACTAGAGACGGAGTTAAACCGAATCCCGATAAAATAGAAGCAATAAAAAAATGCCCTTTACCAAAAAGCCAAAAGGACATTGTTAAGGTCAAGGACTAATCGGTCCACCGATATATATATAAGCACATCGCCGGCGTCACTAGCATCGCTCATCTCACCGCGCTTGCGTTCATAGGAACATAAGTAAAACAACTAGTCGACTGACGAGTTCAGTCAGCGTTGCCAGGTCTACTGTTTTTGCAGTAGATCTACTGTTTTAGGCTTTTAGCTACTGTTCTACGGCCAAGAGGCTAAAATCTACTGTTATTTCTTAATACTGGTATAGACGAAAAACTACTTAAGTACAATATACATTTTAAATATAGTTTGACAAAAAATGAAGCCTAAAGTCTAAAAAGTATATTTTTTAAATCAATACAGGCAGAATACACACACTCTGTAATTATACTCTATTTCAGAAGTGTGTAGAGCAATAAAACCTCATTAGGTATGCAAAAGTGGTACCTGGTGATCCACCAATATTTTATGCCACTACCTTAGTTGGGTATTAGTTTCAATGTAAAATTCTTTCTTTTCGTTGATTGCAGGTAGTGCCACCCGGTTTTGGGTCAATTTATGAGTTTTGCCCATTGTTACCCACTGATAAACATTGAAAACGGTTCGCCAAAGGCGTGCAACTGGGACTTGTTTTTTACCTTATAATTAATGTACTTAAATGCTATTTTATTTTAGAAAGTTACTTTTGTTTAAATGGAATAATATATTTTTTTCACAAATTTATTGAACATTATATGTAGAGTAAAACAGTTGAAAATGTCACTTTTGGATCTGGCACTTTTTGAACAGTGTATAACAATTTTAAATTATAATAGATTGTAGTCTTCTTCGTCATCTGACGAACTGTCATCACCTCTTGACATTATAATTAAAGGATCGACTGTCTGATCGATGAGGTTGTCAAAATCCCACATTTTGTCCTCTTGCTTAATTACATGCTGGACTGCTTTTCGCCAATTCTCTGGTGTCGCTTCCGTAATGGCTTGATCAAACAGTAGCTTAACATCTTTCATTTTAAAAGTCGTGTTTTGTCTTGCTACAAATCCTTTTACCTGCGCCCATATCAGTTCTATAGGATTTAGTTCGCAATGATATGGCGGTAAGCGCAGTACAGTTATATTATATTTTTCGGCTATATCTTCCACGGCGTATTTCATGAAACGAGTTTTGTGTAAGTTTGCTATTGCCAGCAGTTCTTTTTTTATCAAATTTGCTTCAAACGCAATACCTTTTGCAGTCAGCCAATCGATAATTTCTTGTTTTCTCCAACTTAAAGTTGGCGTCTTCTCTATTCGCCGTGAATGATAGCTTGCGCTATTCATAACCACCACCGAATTAGCCGGAAGAAATTTTATCATTTCACCAAAATAGTCCTCGAAAACGTCTGAGTTCATGTCTTCATGGTAATCTCCTGTGCGAGTCGACTCAAAGGTTAGCAGACCTTCTTTTATAAATCCCTCTTCGCTTCCAATATGTGTGATTATAAGTCTTTTTCCTTTTCCCGAAGGTACTTTAATACCCGTAGACAGGCCTTCTATGAAAGCTTGGCGAGCACTGGTTATATTTTTGTCTTGCCACATTTTTTGGACTATATAACCTTCGTTAATCCACGTCTCATCAAGATAAAAAACTTTCTTTTGCTCCCTGCGGTACTGCTTGATACTTCTCAAGTATTGTCGTCTTCAACAAACAATTTCGTCGCTCTCCAGTAAAAGTGCTTTGTGGTTATGCTTTTCCCAGGCAAAATCCATATTTTTTAAAGTTTTCCATAAAAGTTTTCTACTTATCAACGGAATACTGTCATCTCGGCCAAGCTCCATTAAAATTTTGTCTAGGGTGGGTATTTCCTTTTTAAAATAAAAATAGTGAACTTTTCTTCGAATTATACATTTAGCATTTTCATCAAGGACTTTTGTAGGTCGTCCTGGCTTTTGCTTGGGAAATTCCACTTGACCTGCTACTTTTCTTTCTCGCAACAATTTGAAAATGGTGGACTTTCCAATTCCACTTATTCGAGAACATTTTTTAACAATTTCTTGCACAGTAAAACTAGGGTAATCGTGTTTTATGCAATCATGTACATTTAAAATAATAACTTTTTCACTCAGCGATAGTGGAGAATTTTTAGTACATCATTTCGTTGGACTGAATACCTCCATTTTTTAAATATTGGGATAATAATATTGTGATTACACTACAGCGTAGCAGTGACTACTAACGTTTAAAATATCATTTAAAAGTATTTATAGTCTGTATATATTACCTGACCCCATTTTTGCATGTTACAAAGCGTTAAAAGATAGGTACCTATACAAAAGGATTAAAAGTATTTATCTAGTATTTAATCTCTTTCAAAATAAAGGCATTTAATCCGTGAAAATTAAATTCATAAATATTATAAGTACCTGCGCCTATGAACTACCACGAAATGTAGCCAAACAGAACGGAATTCCCCAGTTTATTGCTCTATACACTTTTGAAATAGAGTATTATTATTATAGTATTCAATACTTCTAACAGATGCCGCAACCTGTGATGAAAATTTCCTTCGTATTGCATTGGGGAATCCCGCGCGGCTCTTTTTGGGGTTTACCGTTTCTTGTTTAGTTGTTTATTATTTGCATTTACCTATAAATTTGTGAATTGGGTTGGCAAAATTAACGTATTTATTGAGAAATATAATTACATGATTAGAGAGTGAAGTGGTTTATGGTTTATTGTTGTTTATTACTGGTTAAACTCAACAAAGAGGTAAGATTTTAAAATAATTGGCTAATTATCTTGCCCTAGGTATTTTAACTACCTAGTATTATTCATATTTTAATTTTTTGATAGTTCGGATTCTGATTTTTCTGGTAAAGCAGGACCCTCTTCCCCAAAAAAAGTCTAAAAAGATTAAATACCAGCAAAAATATAGATTGGATTGGGAACAAGATGAAATGTTTAGAGGCTGGCTTTCTAAGGGCAGATCCAAAAATGAGGCTTTTTGTAAAATATGCAACAAAAATATTTTAATCGCTTCATTCGGAAAGACAATACTTTTAAAACATAAAGAAAGCAATATCCACCAAAAATTTTCCAAGGGACTAAAGGGTCAGCAATCAGTACTTAATATTTTTAAACCAAATTCAAATATTGATAAGTCTGTAAAAAATGCTGACTTACATTTTGCTGCATTTGTAAGTGAGCATAATCTGGCCTATAATCTTATGGAACATTTGCCCGATTTATTAAGAACATTTTTCAGTCAGACTTTCAAATCGCAAAGAAAATACAATGCAGTCGAACAAAATGCTCTGCATTAATAAAAAATATGATTGGCAAATAAAATGAAATTAATGTTATTAATGATTTAAAAAATACGAAGTTTTCTCTTATTGTGGATGAATTAGTTAAGCTATTTAATAGTAATAAGGTCCTGTAAAAAAAACAATCTCATTGGTTTCGCCTCAGATGGGGCAAACATGATGTGCGGTAGACAAAACTCGATAAAAACTAAAAATAAACAGATAAAAACTCGGTAATGTCTCGTTTAAGGCAAGAAATACCAAATATTTTTTTAATTAAATGCATTTGGCACAGTTTTAATCTCTGCGCTTCTCGCGCATGCGAAAAATTACCTAGTGAATTAGTGAATTAGAAGATTTTACTAGAAATGTTTACAATTATTTTTCATTGAGCCCTAAACGGGTTGAATATTATAAATACTTTCAAATATTTATAAAAACACCCGTACATCAAATTCTCCATCCTGCCCAGACGAGATGGCTTTCATTAGAAAGTGTTGTTGGGCGGCTCTTAGAGCAATACAGTGCGTTAACACTTTTTTTCACAGATGCAGTAGCTAATGACTACAACACTCGTGCTGAAAATATCCTTGTTAAACTAAAGGACCCCTTAACAAAATATTTTCTTATTTTTCTACAGTTTTCTCTCCCATTTTTTAATAAAATTAATAGAGAAATGCAGAGCAAGAGACCTAAACTTCATGATCTGCACTCAAACATAACATCAACCTTTAAAACAATTCTTGAGTGTTTTATAAAGAGGGATGTGCTTTTAAAAACACCCATATATAATATTAATTTTAAAGACCCTGGAAATTATTTACCACTTTCAGGTATATACTTGGGGGCACAAATTGATGCAATTGATTCTACAAATTTAAATACAAAACAGATTCATGTCCTTAGAACCAGATGTTTAGATTTTTTTGTAGAGGCGGCAAATCAAATTTCCAAAAGGTTTGATTTTAATAATGATGTCTTGAAATCATTATTTTTGATTAAGCCTCAAATTGTTATGGCAGGGGAATATGGTAGCATTATTCCTTTAGCAAAGCATTTTCCCAATTTAATTAGGGAAAATGAGTTGCAAGAGTTGGACAATGAATACAGGTTATTAAGAAACACAAATGTTACATGGAATGACGATATTGAAGGTTTTTGGAATTACATTGAGAAGATGTGCTATGGTGATAAAAAAACCAATGTTTTCTGTTTTAACCACTTTTGTTTTTAATAATTTAAGTTTACCGCACTCTTCGGCGAATGTCGAGCTCAGTATTAAAAACTCAGTAGAGAAACAAGCCTGCCACAGTAAGCATTTCAGGAAATTTGCACTCAAAAAACTTCATAGCTTCCCAAGGCAAGCATTGCTTCTCTGCTGAGTTTAATAAAAATATATTGACTTTGCATTGTCAAAAAATGTATCAAAAATCATCCGAATTATCAGACTCAGATTAAAATCTTTTTTAAATTTCAGTTTTTTTTCTTTACAGTTTGCATTATGTATTATTAGTTTTTAAGATATTTCATGTTTTATTTCAATAAAATATTTGTAGACATTAATTAAGTTTGTACCAAAACTCAATTTTTCTTTTTTTAATACAATAAAACATAAAATTTTAAATCTACTGCTAAACTTTAAAACCGATCTGGCAACACTGAGTTCAGTCCCCGTACGATCGATGAAAGGCGAGGGTCTCGCGCGTCACCAAGCTCAAACGTGTGTGAGATGACGTCATTTTGTACTTCACTCAGTTAATAACGTTTTCGGTACGTTTTGTTAAAAATGTCATGTTTCTTTCGATGTGTAATAAAAATACAGTCCATATCTTTAAATAAAGTCCACCGAAGGTGATAACAGACATAAAAAGCTTTCTAGGATAAATCGGCTATTATTATAAATTTATTAAAGATTTTGCACGCATAACAAAACCTTTAACGCGTTGCTTAAAGAAAGAGTCCAAAGTAATACACGACCAAGATTTTATTTCTGCCTTTAATATCTGTAAAAATTTATTAAGTAACGCACCCATACTCGAATACCCTGATTTCACAAAAAAACTTATATTGACGACAGACGCATCTAATTTCGCTATTGGTGCCATCTTATCGCAAGGAACCGTGGGCTCAGATAAACCTATAGCTTACGCATCGAGAACTTTAGACGAAAGCGAAACAAAATAAAGTACTACTGAAAAAGAGTTATTAGCGATAGTTTGGACTCATAAATACTTTAGGCCGTATTTATTCGGAAGAAAATTCACAATATATACTCACTATCGACCATTAGCATGGATAGCTAAATTAAAAGAACCGAATTTAAAATTAAAACTAGAAGAATTTGATTACGATATTGTATATAAAAAAAGGTAAATTAAACAAAATTGCTGACGCTTTTTCTAGAATATAAATTAATTCAATAGAAAATGAATCAATGATTAACAACCCAGGAAACCTTAAAGATCAATCAGAAACCTTAGATTACTTGCGACGAAAAGCAGAAAGTTTTACCCTTTATGAATTAACAGACACAACAAATATAAATGTCGACAGAAATCAACCCTCATCTAGTCATCAAATCCCAGAAAACAAACGAATAAAAATGTTATCTGACATACAGATAAGACCACCGGATAATCAAATAATAAATAATGAATTAGACCAAACTGATTCACAAACCCAACATTCTTCGATCAATGAAACTACCAACAGCGGAATAAAAATACTCGATGAAATGATCAACAATAAAACAAATCAAATACTAGTTTTTCCCCATATTTATCCTAAACTAAAAGTCAACCAAGATAACTATGAACACCATAAAACTCTAACAATTCATATTCCTCAAACTAATAATGAGCATTTAATAATTGAGTTTTCAAGCGACTACACTATTTTAAACAAAACATATTGTATTTATTCTCACACAGACGATCTGTATACAAAATTTAATTAAGTTTATCTATACCATTTTACAGAAAATGGCCCAAAACTCTTAAGGTTTACTAAATTACTTAATACTATAATTGATAAGAAAGAACAAATTTTATTAACGAAAAACCGCCACGAAGGAAAAGTAAACCATAGAGGTATAAGCAAAACATAACAATATCTAAAACATAAATATTAAAAATAGGCATTAAAAACACTGTAACCGAATTTATTAATTCTTGTGATATTTGCCAAAGAGCCAAATACGCACAAAAACTACCATATGCACCCCTTATGCTAACAGAGACACCCTCAAAACCTTTCGACTTTAGTAGACGCATTTTCAAAATTCGTGCAAGCAATTCAAATACCCGGCAAAAATGCTATTACTATATTTAATGTTAATTAAATATTTTTCTTATTGTGGTATACCAAAAAAACTAATAAGTGACAATGGATCATAATTTAATAACGATACCATATGTTCCGTACCAACATGACCTGTATTATTATCCTTATACCCTTTAGTTTATTTATGTTTGCTTGTTGTTGCAATAGTTTGGGAAATAATTGTATGTATGCGCTCGCGTCAATATATTTATAATTTGTTATTTTGCCTATTCTTATTGCGCCTGGGTCAACCAGGCTTTCATGGTACGCAGTACCATTTGGCGCTCCCCACCAAAAAAAATGTGTATATATGGAACGGAGAGCGGACGGAGTCGCCCGAATTATTGGCGACAAAGAACACCAATTAAGGTAAATTTCGCACCTTTTCGTAACAATTTTGGTTTTACGGTCTTTCGAAGTTGGAAATACATATTCCTACGCGATAATTAAACCTCGCCGGATAAGTGTAAAAACATTGATCCTTTCGCGCCGGATATGAACTAGAAATTCGGGAAAAACTGCCTTTTCTGCCTATAATATTGCACGTGCTGAGTGAATATTTTCGTTGTGGCCTGGCTCTCTTTGTCGTAATCGGATAAGTTGCTGGAATTCCTATAATATACGGAGAACGGAAAAGCCGAGAAGATCCCAGGTAAAGATTAGGCAAATTTCCTTTTAAATTCGTTTGTTAAAAATAAATTTCTTTTTGTCGTTTTCGAAAGTTCAGACATACAATTTACCTAATATCTATTGGATTGAAATGATTATTAGCTAAATTTATTACATAAAAAAGTAAAATAATAACTATAAAAAATTTATTGAAAATCACGCTAAAATCCATAGTTATAATCTTGGGCACTAAATTCGCTGGTACCAGGTATTTGACCTTCGAATTTTTGTTAGGTTTTTAATAGCAATTACAGGTATTCGGTGTACGGTACTTGACACTTATACGTTACCAGTATTCTTGCTACTTGTTTTGATGCGTGGAAATAATTTTTTGACCTTAAACGGTTTAATTTAATTTTGAACGTCCTTGCAAGCAACTGACAGCTATTTGTTTACGCTTGGCTTGTTTAATTTTGGCCGTAAATAAATAGTAAAACGGGATTATTATTTGGTTTTTCAATTTAATTTAATTTTTTTAAAAAACTGGTTGCACATGCGTTGAGTATAAAGAGTTCTTTAACTTAAGACAGTTGCTTCTATACATTTACGTCTTGTCCTATTTTACTTTTTTTCGGAGTAGGGGCTACTTAATAACCTTCAATTTTTTTTTTAATTGATTTTTTTTTTTTTGTTATCTAAAATGGCAACGCAATTAACTGCTTCCCAAAGCGAGAAGTTGAATAGGCTCACATACCAGAGAAACGCTGTTTCATGTAGCTTTAAGTGCGAAAACAGATGAAAATTTAATTTGTGAAGTTAAGGCTAGGTATGATGACACTGTTAACGATTTTCAAACCTTTCGGGAGTTACATAATTCGATAATTGGTATGACGGCGAGTTTAGGCGATGAAGAATTTCAAAGGCAGGATGAGTTGAGGGCAGGTGTTGCAAAAGTTTTTTATTCGTTTAAATCTTTATATAATCAACTTGTAGGCAGTTCGGTCAATGCTATGGCTTCTCAACCTGCTCATAAAAGCATAAAGTTGGAACCATTAAGTCTAAAGGCCTTTACTGGTGACTTTAAAGAATGGAGAACATTTTTTGATATGTTTAATAGTTGTGTGCATAATGACTTGGAGCTTTCTGTTATTGACAAATTTAGATATTTGCTAAAATATTTAGGTGGTGAACTCTTGGCTTTAGCTCGCTCTTTGCCTCTCACTGAAGATAACTATGCCATTGCTTATAATGCTTTAATAAAAAAATATGAAAATCACAGGTTAATTGCAACAAATTTTTGGAATGAAATATTCTTTTCTTCAAATTTAAGAATGTTTAATGCCGAGATGTTTCCCTTTATTGTTAAATCTTGTAAGCCCATGGATTCCATTGATCATCCCTTGTTTTTGGAAACTGTTTTTGGTTGGGTAATCATGGGTAATGGAAAACCTTTGGAAAATTCTTCTAATTCGTCAAGGTTATGTTTGACAGCTAATTGTTTGACATTAGAATCATTAGATGAACATTTAAAAAGGCTTTGGGAATTAGACAACATCCCTCTTAAGAAAATTGAATCCCCAGAGGCAACATTTTGTGAGGAATTTTACTCGAACACATATGCTAGAGACCCAGCTTCTAATAAGTATGTTGTTGCTTTGCCCTTCCGTATTAAAGACCCTATATTTGGTGAATCCAGACATTTAGCCCTTCGTCGACTCTATTCTCTCGAAAACAGGATCTACAAGGATTCTTCATTGTTGCAAGGTTATAAGGGTTTTATGCAAGAATATTTGGATTCGGGTTATATGTCTTTAATTTCATCAAACCAGCATAATAGCAATACTTATTACATACCGCACCATTGCGTAATAAAGGAAGAATCTGTTTCAACCAAATTGCGAGTGGTCTTTGATGCTAGCATGAAGTCCTCTGCTGGAATTTCTTTGAACGACACTCTTTATGCCGGTCCAAAGCTTCATTCTGATATTGCCACTGTACTCCTTCATTTTAGATTAAATAAATTTTGTCTGATTGCAGATATCAGAAAAATGTTTTTGCAAATTTTAGTCAGGGAGGGCGATAGGCGTTTTCAGAGAATCCTTTGGAGATTTAATCGAGAGGATTTCGTACAGGAATACGAGTTAAATACTGTGGTATTTGGTGTTACTTCTTCACCATACTTAGCCAATAGGACTATACAGCAGTTAGCCATGGATGAAAATGAATCTTTTCCAATAGCCTCGGAAATTCTTTTAAAAAACATTTTTGTGGACGACATTTTGTCGGGTTGTCAGACTCTGGATATGGCAATTAAAATTAAGGGTGAACTTACAAATTTGCTTAAAAGAGGAGGGTTTGACTTAAGGAAATGGGCAAGTAATTGTCCTGATATTCTGTCAGGCACTCCAATAGAACACCAACAGCCTATTTTATTCGATACTGAAGAGCCCTCTTGCCTAAAGGTTTTGGGTTTACAGTGGCAACCTAGTTTGGATAATTTTGTTTACCAAATTCGCGAGACATCTGGTGACGTTTGTACAAAGCGTTCAATTCTGTCTAGTTTGGCTCGGATTTTTGATCCTTTGGGCATGATTTCTCCGCTCACTATGTATGCCAAAATTTTAATACAGGATTTATGGAAATTAGGTATGGATTGGAATGAAAATTCGCCCCCTGATATTACTCGCAGATGGAAAAGGTTTCAATCAGAACTAGGGCTGCTTTCGTCTATTAAAATTCCTAGACATATTCCTGTAATAGAGGCAGAATCCGAGGTGCACGCCTTTTGTGACGCCAGTGAGAAGGGCTATGCGGGTGTTATTTATTTTCGTGTTTTGGTGGAAGAAGAATGTCGGGTATTCTTTGTGATTGGCAAATCTAAGGTTGCTCCTTTGAAAAAAATTACATTACCTCGACTTGAACTTTGCGCGGCTGTATTGCTATCTAACTTGTTCGAATTTGTCATAGAGGCGTTAGGAGACAAACTTTTAATTTCCAATATTTATGCTTGGTCCGATTCTAAAGTGACTTTGTCGTGGATCAAATCTTCGGCTCATCGTTGGCACACCTTTGTGAGTAATCGGGTAAGCCACATTCAAGAAAGAATCTCCCCTGAAAAATGGCGTTATGTTCCCACTGGCGACAATCCAGCTGATTGTGCAAGCAGAGGTCTCTGCCCTGCCGATTTAACAGGTTATTCTGCATGGTCTTTATTTCTTCGTTTGTCTTCTGAGCATTGGCCCATTGATAATCATTTTACTGTCAATAATGCCGAGGAATATCTGCAGGAAGAGAAAAGAGTTGTCTTGACGTCCTTAAAACTTTTGGAAAGGGATGGGTTGTTGTATAAATATTCTTCCTTACAAAAGATTTTGCGTGTCTTAGGGTATTGTTATAGATGGGTAAAGACTTTTCGCAGGACCAAAAATAAGGAACCTCACGTAATCGGTAAATTTTGTGAAAATGATTTGCAGGAAGCCCTAATGTGTCTTGTAAAACAGGTGCAAGAAGAAGTGTTTTCCGAGGTGATATCCAACCTTCGTAAAGGAAATCCTATTTCGAAAGGATTGAGACAATTAAACCCTTTTTTAGACGAACATGGATTTCTTAGGGTCGGCGGTCGTCTCACAAACTCGACCTTGTCGTATGATAAAAAATTCCCTCTTTTATTGCCCCAAAGACACAGGCTAACCGAATTATTAATAGTAGATATTCACGAAAAACATTTACATCCTGGCTTGCGAACATTACACTCCTTTATAGTGCAGCAGTTTTGGATATTGTCCGCAAAAAGAGCAATAAATCGATGTCTATCTCAGTGTTACAGGTGTTTCAGGGTCAATCCCAAGCCTATTGTTCCCTATATGGGCGATCTACCTGCTTGTAGAGTATCTCAGTTAAAACCCTTTGAAGAAATTGGTGTTGATTTTGCTGGGCCATTTTTAGTCACATTAGGCAAATCTAGAGGCATAAAATCGCAAAAGGCTTATGTCTGTATATTTGTTTGTTTTGCAGTTAAGGCGGTACACTTGGAGCTTGTGTCAGATTTGAGCAGCAATGCATTTCTTGGAGCCTTACGTCGATTTATAGCCCGTAGGGGTCGATGTAATAAAATCCATTCTGATTGTGGCACTAATTTTGTCGGGGCCAATAGGCAACTTCTGGATTTGTTTAAGGATGCCGCGCTCACTGAAAGGATTGAATGGAGTTTTAATCCGCCGGCAGCACCAAACTTTGGAGGCTTGTGGGAGGCTGGGGTGCGCAGCATGAAAACTCATTTAGTAAAAATAGTAGGAATGCAGGTTCTTACTTTCGAAGAGATGTATACAGTTTTATGCCAGATAGAGGCCGTACTTAATTCGAGGCCATTGCACCCTGTTAGTAACGATCCTAATGATGTTACGGCTCTAACGCCCGGTCATTTTTTAACACTAGAACCACTAATTTCTCTTCCTTCAAGGGATTTTTCCAAAACCAATATTAATACCCTACAACGTTGGGAACTTGTGCAAAAGATCCAGATTGATTTTTGGAAGCGTTGGCACCGGGATTATTTGCATACGTTGCAACAACGGTCGAAATGGACAAATAAGTATCCAAACATTAGGGTCGGGGACTTGGTTGTCATTAAGGATAATTTGCGGCCGCCATTGCATTGGTTGCTTGCACGGGTGCAACAGGTTCATCTTGGATTGGATGGCATTTGCCGGGTAGCAACGGTCAAGACAAGTAGTGGTACTTTACAAAGGCCCACCTCCAAATTATGTCTCTTACCAAATATTAATTAAATTCTTCTTATAATAAATTCTTAAGCCATTTATAATTTCATTTAATTTTGTTTTTTTTTTATTTTTGATTTTTTTGTTTTGGCATTTAGTTAAAATAAATAGTTATTTTAAGGTCGGCGGTATGTTCCGTACCAATATGACCTGTATTATTATCCTTATACCCTTTAGTTTATTTATGTTTGCTTGTTGTTGCAATAGTTTGGGAAATAATTGTATGTATGCGCTCGCGTCAATATATTTATAATTTGTTATTTTGCCTATTCTTATTGCGCTTGGGTCAACCAGGCTTTCATGGTACGCAGTACCATTTGGCGCTCCCCACCAAAAAAAATGTGTATATATGGAACGGAGAGCGGACGGAGTCGCCCGAATTATTGGCGACAAAGAACACCAATTAAGGTAAATTTCGCACCTTTTCGTAACAATTTTGGTTTTACGGTCTTTCGAAGTTGGAAATACATATTCCTACGCGATAATTAAACCTCGCCGGATAAGTGTAAAAACTAAAGAAATCCTAAATTTACATAAAATTAAAATTCATTTTACTACTCCATATCGACGACCCTACGTAATTTCACAAATATTAGATAGAAACCATGTAGAAATATCCATAAGAAATAATCTTGATAAAAAACAGCTTATACACATAAAAGAATTAAAACAACCACCAAATGTTGTTTTAGATACCTCTCCTGCACATTCGGAGAACTAAAATATTCCATGACATGACTGACAACCCCGGATTACTACCCTTAAAATTAGGAACAGCCTACAATAAAGTAAACTCATGGTTTTTTATCCAAATATTTTATTTAACCAACATAACAAAACAATATCATTACTTACAAGAACAGTACGCCCGAATAAAAGATACTTTCGAAAATCAAACAGATGTCTCAGTAACTTACAGAATAGGTTTCCAAAATACATATAATTTAGCACTCTCATTAGAAAACAGAATTATAGTACAATTAAGTCAATCAAATCCCTTATTTAAAAGTAGGAATAAAAGAGGCCTCATAAATGCCTTTGGCTCTATAATAAAAGCAATAACTCGAAATTTAGATCAAGATGATGCTCAAAAATATGATAATGCAATTCAAATATTATCTAGTAATCAAGAAAAAATTAAAATCATTGTCAAAGATCAAATCTCATTATTGACACATCTATACAACTATTTGAAAATAATCTGAAAAACCTAACAAAGAATCAAAATATCTTAAAGGATAAAATAGGTCAAATTGAAATACTCTTCGTACAATGGTACAGTACATATGTAGCTATAATTATCTATTTTTAGAAAGTTTACTTTCCCAAATAATTACACAGTTTCAATCAGTATACAATATTTTTGAAAACATAGAGATGGCCATCACTTTTGCCAAAATAAATATTTTCCACAACTCTATGATAGAATTAAATGAACTTTTAAAAGAAATTAGTCAAATTTCGAAATACCTGGCACAGAGTAAATTGCCTTTTGTTCCACAAGCTGAAAATCTTATACTTTTCGAAAAAATATTAGAAATTAAGAGCTATAGCAAAAGAAATCAAATTATATTTATTATCGATATACCACTAATTGAAAAAGCCAAATATAATTATTTTTATCTTTATCCTTTTCCGATAATGAGTAACGACTATTTTAATATAATAATTCCAGTTTCCAAATACATAATATTAAATGAGCAAAATTATGTATTTTTCGAGCAATCCCGTAAGGAAATCATTCCGGAGGAATTCCTTTGGTACGAAACCAGTCCCATGAAGTCCGATGATGAGTCTCCATGTAAAATTCAACTAAAGTTTTCACAAAAGCTGTCCAATTGCCAACTAGTACCAGCACATATAAGAAAAGAAAAATTCCAGAAGTTGGAAGACAACAAATGGATTGTTATATTCCCTAATCACACGGTAGCTGTTCAAAGATGCAGTAATAATGTCGAAAACATCCTCCTCGGAGAAACCTACCTTCTAGAACTAACTCGTGATTGTGAAGTTCAAATTAAAGACAATATTTTTCGCAACTTTGATGCAACGAACACTAATTTCAAAAACATTTTAATAATAATAATAATAATAATAATAATAATAATAATAATAATAATAATAATAATAATAATAATAGTATAAATGTCTTTTATTTAAAATTTACAGATGTAGTTAACAATAATAACATTCTATAATTAAGTACCCGAGAAGCAGAGCACAGTCTAGCTAAGACAGCTGCTCTACTGAATCCTACTCAACGGCCATAAACTTAAGCTACAATATAAAGATTAACTCTATTAAATTCATTAAATACCCAAATAAAGAACAATATATATTTAATTTAAATAAATATTAAATAGCTAAATATAAAAAATTGCCAAAAATAAAATAAATAATTAAAGGCCTAAATTACGGGTTAAATGTTAAATGTAAAAAATATTTCTTAAACTTTGATTTAAATGACTTCTGATCTAAAGTTGACGATTTAGTTGGTAGGTTATTGTAGAGTTTAATGGCATTGTACGTAAAAGACCGTTGAAGCATTGCAGTCGAATGACGAGGAAGTGTCATCCTCTCTGGAAATCGGATCACTCTTGTGTGAATGTTTAAACGAGGAACAAATTTATTCCGTAAAGTGGAGGGAAGGGAGGGGTTTAATAAAACTTTAAATAAAAAAAATGACCTAAGTGCAACTCTCTGCGCCTGTCCATCCTCAACCAGTTAAGCCCTTTAAATGTATGTGAAATGTGATCGTATTTTCGTAATCCAAATATTACCCGTGAGCAAGCATTTTGAACTTTCTGAATACGATTTTTATCTGCAATATCTAAGCAAGGACCATAAATAAAATCACAGTAGTTGAAGTTGGACAGGACCTGAGACTCACAAAGCATTTTCCTCAAATGAAAACTAAGAACCTGACGACTATTATATAAAATTTTCAACGATAAAAATTACTTCTGAATTAACAAT
Source organism: Anthonomus grandis grandis (assembly GCF_022605725.1). Lineage (NCBI taxonomy): Eukaryota > Metazoa > Arthropoda > Insecta > Coleoptera > Curculionidae > Anthonomus > Anthonomus grandis. The sequence goes on from NC_065548.1 coordinate 42,618,328, forward strand.
TTAACATATTCAGGAAACCTTAACACAGTATCCAGGACAATGCCTAAATTTTTTGCACGATCCATCTTGGGAAGAGAAACATCATTTAATAAGATATTTAAACTATTTTTAAGAAAATCTTTATTAGGATGAGTATGCCGGTTCCTCTAAAAGGCCAACACGTGGCCAAAAGCGTAAACAAAATTTAATGTATTATGGCTTAGATGATCGCGATGTTAGGCAAATTTTACATGCTGTGGGTGATAATAATATTTTCCTTAGTGTGGAAGAGCCGTTTCAAGACAGCGGAAGGGAATATTCACCTGATTTAAACAGTGACAGTGTTCTGAAATATCGTCTATTGATGAAAATGACGAACCTGAGCCAGCTAGACAAAATGAGGTACCAGAAGATTTGGAGGCTATTTTACAGCAAAGCGAGCAAGACATTTTTTGGACTCTTGGGAGGGAAAAGGGACAAATTTATACTAAAATTTGTCCCTCAAGTACACGAATTTGACCAAAATAAAAGTGGTTTGAACAACAATACCTTGACTCCTGAGTCAAAAGAATTAGATTATTTTCTTAGTCTGTTTTCGGAAGAAATATTAAATATAATTATCATAGAGACTAACCGATATGTCGCTCAAGAGAAGGCTAAAAAGTGGAGAGATGTTACTCCTTTAGAAATGTATGCATTTCTTGCAATAACTATGTTAATATCACGCGTCAAAAAACTCGATATGAAGGAGTACTGGTCACAGGATAATTTACTACATATGCCGATTTTTTCTCAAAAGATGTCCAGAGACATATATTTCGAATTTGTCGGTACTTGCACTTCAGTAATAACAAGGAAGCGCAGCCGAATAATCGATAAAATAAAATTAACCAGTTATTGCAAAAATTGAAATTAAACTTTCAGAACTTGGTTATAGACGAAAGTATAGTCTTGTTCAAAGGACGGTTGTCTTTTAAACAGTTTATTAAAAGTAAGAGACATCGCTTCGGAATAAAATTTTACGTCCTTTGTAACTGTAAAACGGGATTCGTGTTAGACTTTATTATATACGCGGGTAAAAATAAATATAGAAGTTGAAAAGGATCAGAATCTGGGAATAAGGGGAGCAGTTGTCGCTAAATTAGTAAATCCTTATCTAAATAATAAAGTTTTTTTTTTTACTCAATCTTTATTAGAATTAATTAACTTACATGCTCCTATAAAAAACGTAAAGGGTAAAACTAGACCATATTGCCCCTGGATTACTCCTAATATTAGATTTATACAAAGACTTCGCAACTCGGCTTTACGTAAATTTAGAAACACCAAAAGTCGCGAGGATTGGGAAAATTATAAGCAGTACAGAAATCTTGCAACTAGTTCAATTAGGGCGGAAAAAAAGGCATACCTGGCTCACAGATTTAGAGTATGTAATAACAAAGAAATATGGCAAGAACTTAATAAACTAAATATTTCTAATAAATCAAATATACAACTTCCTCCTCTTATGCAAGATGTAGATAAACTTAATATTTTTTTTTCTAATATTAACAAAAACAATAATAACCCTGACGAAGAATTTGTTGGGTATTTTAAAAAACATAGGTTAAATTATTTGGCTGAATTTAAATTTAATTTGGTGACACAAGATATAATAATAAATTACTTAAAATCTATTAAATCTAAATAAAGCATTTGGCGTTGATCAATTAAACATTACCCTGATTTTGCTTTGTTGTCCTGCCATAATTAAACCACTCACTCATATTATAAACGTATGTTTAGAACAAAACTGCTTTCCCGATCAATGGAAAGAAGCCAATGTTATTCCTTTGCCCAAAATAAAAAATCCTGTTAAATTTAATGATATTCGCTCAATATCTGTACTTCCTATACTATCAAAAATATTAGAAAAAGTTATGGAGTATCAAATAGTTCAATATTTAAATGTAAATAATTTAATTCCTAAATACCAGTCTGGGTTTCGTAAGGGGTATAGTTGTGCAACCGCTTTATCTAAAGTGACTGATGATATTTTTAAGGAACTTGATAAAAATAAAGCTACGGTGTTGATTCTCTTAGATTTTTCTAAAGCCTTTGACATGGTAAATCATAGAATATTACTGGCTATATTAGAATATATGGGTTTTGCTGAGTCTGCGTTGGCATTGGTGTCTTCTTTCTTGTTTAATCGAAAACAAAGAGTAGTGCTTAATAACAATAAATCAAATGCACTGGATGTTACCTCTGGGGTACCCCAAGGTAGCATTCTTGGTCCTTTGTTTTATACTCTTTATACTTCACAAATTACTAAAAAAATTTTACACTGTAAGCACCATTGCTATGCAGATGACACCCAGCTATTTTATTCATTTCATCACACTAATGTTGTCCAAGCTAATCAATATATAAATGAGGATTTAAATACCTTAAATATAGAAACTCAAAAATTACTTCTAAAGATTAACCCCACTAAATCAGCAGCTATTCTTTTTTGTAGTGACAATCATCGAACTAATATTTTAAATAATTTAAATGTACACCTTAATAACAATATAATAAGTTTTAAAAACTCTGCAAAAAATCTTGGACTAGTAATGGACTATAAACTTAGATTCAAAGAACATGTTACCCTTAAACTAAAAAATGGATATTCTGCCTTAAAAACAATATATCGTCAAAGACATTTTTTAAGTTCAAGTATCAAAAAACTGCTCTGTGATGCTTTAGTACTATCACCGTTAAATTTTTGCGACACAATTTATGGACCATGTCTCGATAACTCCGACTCAGGTAGAATTCAAAAACTTCAAAACTCTTGCTTAAGACTTATATTTGGTATAAGAAGACGGCAACATATTTCTTATAAATTAAAAGAAGCAGGTTGGCTAAATATGCACAATAGACGAATATTACATATTTTATGTTTTTCTTACAAAATTCTTCAATCAAAAACTCCGCCTTATTTACTTGAAAAGCTTACCTATCGTACTGATGTGCATAATCTTAATATAAGACGTAAAAATCTTTTAACAATTCCTAGCCATAGCAAAGAACTCTTTAAGCGATCCTTTTCTTATGTCGTACCAAATTTGATTAATAAGTTCAAAATAATTAATTTGACTGTCACTAAGAAAACTTTTAAATTAAAAACCAAGCTTCTTCTTTTAAATCAAACTTAATTTTTTTTGAATGCCTTTCTTTATTAAAATACTACGCACATGCTAACTAACTGAATGCAACGTAAAATATTCTATTGACATTTATTATTCAAAAATTAACTGTTTAAAAAAAAAAGAAGAAAAAAGAAGAATTCTTTCATTCCGTTTCATCCATTTTTCCCCCTACTGCTTTTTCCTCTCATAAGTATATGCCTACCTATTTATTTTTTTTTTAGTTTGTCTATAAGAATTGTTTTTTTTTCTCTCACTTCTTCTATTATAAGCCTTAACAGAATCCAGGAAGTTGTTTCCTTCTTTTCTGGAAGTCTGAATGCATGGCTTTTTAGTTGCCTTACTTGTGTTAACTAAATTCTTTATATAACCTATTGTTTTTAATATGCTCTCTTTGTTTAATATTCTAATATTCAATTCCATGTATATAATCATATTACCTTCTGTAATTATGCTTTTTTTTGTATTGGTGGCTAATAAACGTCTTATTATTATTATTATTATTATTATTATTATTATTATTAAATAAAGGAAATTCATTGTTTACGGATAAGTTTTATACGAACCTTTCTCTATCACATTATTTTTTCGAAAACAAAACAAACTTTTGCGGCACTGTGCGACAAAACCGAAAAAAATGCCATTGTTTAAGAAAGAAGCTAAAACTCCTGAGAAGTTGCCTGGAAATGCAGCGGAAATATGTTGGCGCTGAAATGGAGAGATCGACGCGATATTGTAATGCTGGAAACAATGTACGAAAATACAATTGTTACCTTGCCTAAAGTAAACAGAGTTTTAAATGAAAGTTGTAAAGATGTGCTAGAAGTTTTCCGGCAGCTATTAGAAGAGTATTTTAGAGCAACTATTTGGGCAATCAATGTTTCTAATATCACCCTTTTTTTAGGTATTCATCGATTGAAGCCAAACCAGCGCATTTTGACTAAGGAAAAGCAAGGCTGATGGCACGACATTTTCCGGTATTGGTTCCAAGGAAAGAGCGACAGAAATCTACAACTAGGAGATGCAGAGTTTGCTCCCAGATGAAGGCAGAACCAAAAAAAAAAAAGAAAAGAGAGTAACTACATGTGTAGAGCATGTGACGTTGGGCAATGTGCAGTACCCTGTTTTAAGAATTATCCCAATATACCAACAAGCTGACTTCTAAATGATTAGTAGAGTTATCCTTATTAACGATTTTCACCTTAATTTTTTGGAGCTTTCACCTTAAAGTTTATTTTTCTTTAAAGTTTATTTGTTAAGTCAGTTTTTTTTTGTATGTTTGTTGTTAAAATAATACATTATTATTATATTTTTGTATTAAAGTTCCGAAACCGCTTTATTTTTTGCAACTAACTTTTAATATGGTGACGTATATACACGTCATCAGGCGCCGCACCAATAGAAAATGTGCCGGCGGTAGAGGCAGTACAATTGAAAAAATTCCCGTCTTAAAAGGGTTAAAGTTGAGGAAGTATTGAGGAATTAGCAAATTAAAGGAGCTTATACTATTTGTTACAATTATTACAATAAAATAAATGAACATATTATCATCTATTTAAATGCATCACTGAATTGTTAAACATATGCATTTAAAATTAATGAACTATTTTACATGGATGACCCAAAATTAATGACAATAACAAAACACCACCTGAAGCACTTGTATCTTATTTTTTGCATAATGCATTTTCAAATAATCAAGTAACGCACATTTGAAATTAAAAAAGCCTGTTGTGTAACACTGACTTTCAGATAGACAATACTTGGATGTAAAATGCCCAAATAATTCAGCAATAAAGACATAATTAATCATTTAAATAAAAAATTGCTCTAAAGTGGACATAATTACAAAAAAAATCTGTAATAGTATTAAGAGGTATATTGCGATTCTAAGCTACTAATTTAGAGTTTTGATATGAGGCAAAATTTATACTAATATATTGCAAAGGAAAATTGGAATGCTACGAACAAATTAGAAATTCTCTGAAGATAAATTCATTCTACTGAGACTAAAAATTAAGCTGAAAAGCTAAAAGGAAAATAACTTACACGCGAAATAAATCAACGAGAATATGTATTTATTGGCTGATCTTGGTACAAAAGAAATCTTTAAACAGAAAATTCTCTGTTTTGCTTTCATTAACTTTGAAACTGACATTTATTTTACTAGAATAAAATATACATTTTCATATCTATTTAACTAATTGTAACTTAATCTATACTAGAATAGGTATTAACAACTAAGGCGGACTAAACTAATACTACTAAATATTTACAAACATACACAAAACCAGCACTAACCGACGCACCGCCTCGTGGTGGTCCTAGGCTTGCTGACCTGGGCGGAGTTGAAGGGGTTTTATAAAAGGCAAAAACACAAAATCTACAGCATTACAGAAGCATTTAATAAAATGACAAATGTTACATGTTTCGCCCGACTAGATCATCATCAGACTTATAATAATTAAGATAATGTAACCCGAAGAAAGGAAATTCAACAAAAACTTACCATAACATACACAAAACACCTAACATACACGTTTGGCGAGTTGAATTTTACGGATTGAGTTTAGGGTAAAAACACACGAGGCTGTTTGCAAGCGGTAATGTATTATGTAGGTACCCAGTCACGTTCAGGCGGCCGGCCGGCTTAGACCGGAAAGAATTTCTTTTGAAGAATTTCTTCTTGGCCACTTCTTGATACACACGTTCGGTTGGGGGACAGGTCGTGGCCTGTCTTTCGTCGTAAATTGTTAAAAACTCAACGTGTGTAGTGTTTTGTGGACGTTATTTGCTGGCCGGTGTGATTTTACTCTAGACTAAAATTTTTACCCGTTTATAAAGTAATAGCTAACAATCCAGACTTTACAAAGGAGTTTATTGAAATGTACCGTGCCCATAAATGTTTATGGAAAGTGAAAGATGCAGTATATGCTAATAGAGCACTTAGAAATAAGGCATACGAGGAGTTATTGCAACTTTATAAAACAGTGGATCAACATGCTACAGTCGATTCTGTAAAAAATAAAATAAACAATATGAGAAGTGCTTTTCGAAAAGAGCTGAAGAAAGTGAAGCAATCAAAAGAAGCGGTTCTTCTCCAGATGATTTGTATAAGCCAGTGTTGTGGTATTATGACAGTCTTTTATTTACTGTTGAGCACGAAGAGTGTCGAACAACTATTTCTTCAGACAGTGATGTACAACAAGAAGAAATGCATAACGACGAAGAAATTAATGAAAATGCGGTAAGTTGATACTGATTCACTTTCACTATATTTATGTTTTCTTTATAATCACATTATACAAAGCCATGTTGTTTAATTATAATAAATAGTTATAAACAATAATACACAATTACCAATTCGGTACCGATAACTACAAAAAATTATCTTGCCAAGATAGTTTACCGGTAGTAATAAAATAGTTCTTATATTTTTCACGATTTTGTTTTACATTTTCCGGCACATTTTTATGTAGGAAATTGTGTAGTACGCAAGCACGATAAAATCAAATTTTTTTGGATCCATATTTATTGCGGTATGAAAGACTCTGAAACGGTTTGCAAGAATCCCAAAAGCGTTCTCCACGTCTTGCTCTGCTCAAACGATAGTTAAAAATTCACTGCTGTATGCTGGTATGGTTTCAATATATTTTCGTTCAATGCAAACGCATCATCTGCTACAAATACAAAATTTAAATTTTCCGTTGTATTTTGGTTATCTGGCAAGTTTAATGATTTATTTAATAGTTTGTCATGAAAATCGGTGCACTCGAAGACACCACCATCCGATACTCTACCATTGCAACCAACGTTTACATAAACAAATTTATAGTTAGCATTTACAAGGGCCATCAGAACAATACTAAAATCTTCCTTATAGTTGAATTAGTAAGTCTCACTGTTTCTGGGTTTAACTATATGAATTGCACGTCTCTGGAATAATTTTTCCCAACACTTGGGGCGAAATAATTGCAGTAAATTTTAGATCTTCCATGCTGCGGCCTGTTGCTAAATATCTTAGAGTCACTAACAATCTTTCTTCAGCGCTGATTTAACCAAATTTAATAAGTATTGAAAACAGTCACTGTCCATTGTAAAGTAATTTTTTAAATCACTGTCGCTTGTTTGCCGCAGTTCTCGTATAAGTTCCAAATGTGATAAGGAACTACGTTTTTTTAACCACTCCTTCGCCCACATTTTCTTTTTTGCCCTTTTCTTTCGTTCTTGTGATAATATAATATAATGACAATAGCTGCAACGTATTCTTGTGACATGTCGTCGATCATTAACTGAATGTGTGTACTGAATTTGAACCAAACGTCCGGCAAATATCGCATCGGATAGAAAACTGTCGACAGAAACCCTAGCAACAAACTGTACGTGTGTAGAGAGCGACGATAATAGCCGGACAGGCAGGCCGGACCGTCCAAGGACTGCCGGCCGCCTGAACGTGAATAGGTAGGTACCTTTACACCTAATAGATAGTAGACAGAGAACGATTGCATCGGTAACCTCCCACCGATAGCGACGCCGATTCTCCGTACTGCTCGCAATGTGAATTTAATTTCAACTTGCCCTTGCTCGCAGTGATGTTTTTTAGCAAGCGCTTGGAAGTGGGTAGGTCAGCCTCGAATCAAGTACATATTGGATTTCAGGTGCACACGAAAGATAAAAATGTATGTTGTTTTTTAACGTGCTCATAAGTAATTAACTAATTAATATGCTCATAACTAATTAATATGCTCAAATCTTAAAAACCTTTGGTGAAAACTAAATACAATATTCTAAAATAAAATGATTAATAACTCTATATTATAATAACAAAATAATAAATCTATTTAAATGGATTATTTAATAAGGTGTTCAAATACACCTCCTTGTTGGGCTTCACAGTATCCCAACCTGTCGTAAAATTCTCTACGTACATTGGCTAACATTTCAGGTGTAATGGATCTAGAAATATTAATAATTCTAAGCCGCAATTCGTCCAAATTAACGGCTCTTTCATGTCGGTGTTGGTAAAGAATTTCCGTCAAATAGCCCCATAAGAAGTAGCCTCAAGGTGTCAGATCTGGAGATCGCGGAGGCCATCGTATAGTACCTCTTGTGGAAATAAGCCGTTTAGGAAAAGTGTTTGTTAAATAGTCCTGCACTTGTCTAGCGTTGTGAGCGGGACATCCGTCTTGTTGAAACCAAATTTCCTCAAAATTAACATCCAAGTTTCGTACAGCGGGTATAATATTTTGTTGCAATAAAAGTAAATATCTCTCAGAATTTAAGGTACCATCAATAAAAAAAGGCTCTACGATGTGGTTGGCTAAAATACCAGCCCAAACATTTACCTTTTGCGGGTATTAAGTGCGTAATGGTACACTCAAATATAAAGAAATTAAGGTTCTTTTAAATGCGACTCAACGAATTGAATTTTTAATTTTTATTGGATACGGAGGTAAAAAGGAACTCAAGAAGAAGTTTATAATTTGTTTAATGCATATCCGGAAAGGCACATTACAAGAAGTACAGTAAGTAAAATTGAAAAAAAAATTAGAGAAACAAGGACAGTAAAACATCGTATACGGCCAGGTCGTCCAAAAATTAATAAAAAAACAAGATTGGATATTTTATTAAAAGTGGAAGATAATCCCCATATTTCGTCTTCTGAAGTAGCTTCAAATAATGTTATTAGCCAACGAACAATTTTGCGTGAGAATTAAAGAAATAAAAGAATCATCTATACAAACTTAGATTACTGCATGAGTTAAACGATAATGATCCTGAATGTAGACTGGAATTTTCAGAAAATGTAATGAAATTGTGTAACTTAAATCCATTTATTTTGCTAATTCCAAATTCCAACTTTCGCAATTTCTTTCTTAAATGCTAATCGGCTTAATATGCTAAATAGATCTTTTTGGTTTTAACAGGATGGTGCCCCACCTCATTTTGCACGACAGGTACGCGAATATTTAAATGCGGTCTTTCCTGGACAGTGAAAATGGTAGGAGGGATCCTACGTAATGGCCTACAAGATCCCCAGATCTCACAGCTTATGATTTTTTTCTTTGGGGTTATTTAAAAACAAAAGTTTATAAATAGAAATCGCGCAATATAGATGACCTAAAATTTAAAATTAAATATGAAAGTAGTCAAATTAATGAAAAGACTCTTAGCAATGTTTTGGATGAGTTTTTACATAGATTTTTTACGTATATTGACTTTTTTTTGACAGGTATCATGTTTTTTATGTTTTTAGAAAAAAGGAATTAAAAAGTAAAAATAAAAGAATAAAATGTGTTTTTTTTTTTAATTTTTAGTAGAATAAGTTTTAGAGGCTTTTAGATTCATAAAAACAGCAATTTTCAAAACCGCGTGTTAGAAACAGTTGAATAAAAGTATGGAATGAGCATGTGACATCAAAATATTTGTAATTTTGTATATATCTAAAGATGCAATCATATATATATTCATTTAAAATAAGAAAGCAGGTATTCACCACGGATACATGCGACGCCCTGTATACAAAATTTTTGTTGAAAAAAATGCGCAACCAAAACTATTAATCGACGTGTGTGAACGTTTTTTCGAAAATGCCCCAATTTATTTTTTATTAAATTTGTTTCATATTTTTGCCGTTTTTGCCGTATATCCTTTTATTATCTTGTTTTACTATCTGCTCGTTAAACTTTTTTAATAGCAGCTCCATTCATTTCTCGGTCTTCATCTTGGTCTAACTTTTGACAAGGGAAGAATGGTCGGCGAACCAAATTAAAGAGCCAAGTGGTTTCCAGGCGTGGTACACAGACGGATCATGGATGAAAAGCACCAATTCAGCTGGAGCCGGAGTGTATAGGATGGAAACGAACACAGAAGAATCCTTCCCGCTAGGAAAACACACTACAGTTTTCCAAGCGGAGGTGTTTGCTATACTCGAAGTAGTTATTTGCTACGAGAGACATTGGAAGGTAACGGGGGCAATTTGCATCTACTCCGATAGTCAAGCTGCCCTCAAGGCGATTCAGAGACCCAGGGTCAGCTCAGCGCTAGTCCAGGAATGCAGAGACGCATTGGAAAGGCTTGCAGCACACAGGGAAGTGAGACTGAGGTGGGTCCCAGGACACCAAGGTATCGAGGGCAATGAGCGGGCCGACGAACTAGCAAGACAAGGTTCCGTTAACCCCTTCGTAGGCCCCGAACCTTGTCTCGGTCTTAGCAAAAAACAAATCTCCCAGGCACTTAATAATTGGACCTGGGAAAAAACAAAGAAGAATTGGAGAAGGACAGAAGGATATAGACAGGTCAAGGAAATGATACCAGACTATGACGCCTCTAAAGCAAGGCGACTGCTAACAAAGACCCGACAAAGTATCAAAGACTTGGTGGGAATCCTGACCGGGCACAACAGTCTAAACAGGCATTTACACCTTCTTGGTATAAGAGAAAGCCCACTCATAAACACAAAACTTCATACCACATACTGGTAGTATCTGTGATAGGTGGAGTCGCCTGAGAAGGAAAATTTTCGGAGCAAAGACACTCTAACGGGAAGATTTTAAAGATCTGGACTGGGACAACCTGCAAGCCTTTATTAAAAGGACATGCCGACTCAGTGAAGACCGCGCATTGGGAGTGGAGGCGTACGGGTGGGTGATTCTGGGGTTGGCGAAAAGGGACTATCCAGGCCTACTTGCCGAGCTCTAGCTCCCCCACCCTTACTACTACTACTACTACTACTACTACTAGCCTAACTTTTTGTTAAAGGAATCCGATAAGTTGGGCTTCCAGATATTCGTTACTTCTGAGACCAATTGTAACAAAATTCGGGACCACACTTACTATAGAAATATTCTTTTATGTCATGAACATGTTTTTATTAATAACGTCAAAGACTTTAACCTGACTCTCCTTGACTATAACCTAATTGTTTCCGAGGTAAACAATAAAACTAATTAAAATGTCACGAAATGTCAAACGCGGTTTGTTTTAAAGACCCATGGAACAATTTAGAAATGTTTACAATTATCCACGTTGTTTTTGCTGATGGAGACCTATAATTTCAATAGAACTAGACTGATACTCAAAGCAAGCAAGTATACAAATTATAGAAAATTTAAAATAAAGAAATGTACAAAAATATAATTAAAATAATCTAATTTGAGGCTCATATGGGGCCCTCAAACAAGATGAACTACTAAAAACTAGACACTATAGGTGGAAATAATAAACTAAACGTAAGTAGAATCCTAAATACGGTTACTAAACTAATTAACTTAAACTACAAAATACGCGCATAAGAGTACCAAAACTATGAGTGTAATTAACGTATTTAGATTTTTATAACATTATGATAATAATACATAGAAAATTTGTGGAGGTTAAAAATTTGCGATATGCATATTTTTATAATATACATTTGTTAAAAATAATATAGTTAGTATGAAAATAATCATATGTTTACAACTACTTTAAAAGTAGGTTGTAAGTTAAATTTTACAACTTATTCTTTACCAAATTTACTGCTTATTTCTATTATATTTAATATCTAAAGGTACATGCTTAACATTTATTATTATTAGTTTATCTGCAATAGTTATCCATAATGTTATTAAATCCTATCCGCAACTCTCAAGAAATCACCTTGAGAGTCGTAAATTTGCATATCGCTCGAAAATGTCCCTAAATTTCGCAAATGCAATATGTTTTAATGAAAATAGACGATTGGAGGGTGATATATATTACAAGTTCGTGCGATTGTGCTCGAACCGAGAGACCCACAGTCATAGATTTCAATTTTGAACAATAAAAGCAAACTCTCTTAATAGGAGCAGACATAGGTGGGTATATACGTGTATATATAATTATTTGTAACAATTTAGGTTTATAGTTCACACAAAAATAAATAAAAAAAAATTTATAATAATGTATTAGTAGCTACTAGCTATTTATTTTAAGTAATTGAAAAAATATTATAAGAGCAATATTAAATATTTTTAACAAATAATCCTAATATTAAACTATTAGAAATTTTTACTTATAAATGGGTGAATACAATATAATATCCTCAGTACTATTCCTCTGATAACAATTTAAATCATAAATATTAATATTACTTTAGGAAATGTATATATGAACTTGTCTCCCAGCTAGCACGTTATATAACGTAATGTTCAAGTCATATATTCTTTGTGTTTTCTATATATTTGTTTGCAACTTATTATCAACATACTGGCATATACTTGTCTTGTTACAATGCAATATTAAAATATTACTTATATGACATGTTACAGATATTTCAGTATGATACATTAACTACTTCTTTTGATGTAACTAAGTTTTATACAGCAATCATCAAATCAAATCTGAAAGAATAAGTATTATATTATATATTAAAAACATGTTGAAGAGCAAAATTAATAGCAATAATCTTATTTCCTTAATAACATTACTTAACCATTGCCTTTCTCAAGATTTTTTCCATTTCAGTAGTTAAGTCTTACCAACAGCCAGATGGCTTGGCTATTAGCTGCCATCTGCTTATATCCATTCTTGGTGGATGTTTTCATGTATTATTTAAAATCAAATTTTATAATAACTGACAATAACAATGAAATTTTGAATTAGTATAGATACGTTGACGATTATCTCTGCTTTTGAAATTGTGATATATTTAGAGCCCAGTCATCCTTAAACAAATTAAATCAAATTCACCCTAAAATTTCTTTACTCTAAAAACAGAAAATAATTTACATTTTTTAGATTTAACTATACATAAACTACCAAATAATTTATAATATTCAACATATCGGAAGCCCACTTACACAGACCACATAATTTCAAAATAGCTGCTTTTAACTAAGTGAGAAATTTCGGCAACGCTGTCGCAGCAAGTATTTGTATTGCTTTATTATCGTTACTAAATTAATATAATTTAAGTATCTGAAAGCAAATTAATTAGTATATTCTGTCAATTGACTCCCTAGTAACACTTTTCGAGCTACTGGTGAGTTTTTAATATCCAATTCTTAGTTTATAATAGTGCTCTTTCTAGCAATTCATTTACAAACGAGAACTCGCTTGGACTTTGTACTCACGTGTAATTCAACAATATACCAGTAGGCGACAGCAGTTTACTGTGCCGTACTTGCGACCTCTAAGCGACATTGCCGTAATTGGTTTTGAGTCGGACGAACTAGGATTTGAAAGATTACGTGAAAATTACTGGCTCTAAAAACTGCAAAATCTGTAACAGAAATATTGGCAAGAGGCTGAAACTTCAATGTGAAGAATGCAAGGGGTATTTTTATTTGGATTGTGGGAATGTCTCTGAAGTTGATGCTAGACTTATGCAAGTGGGAAAAGCGCTGTGAAACTGTAGGGCTTGTAACAGTGGTAACGAAAAAAAAATGTGGCAGTCCCCCAGATTGAACTGAATGATAGACGCCAGTCTGTTATACTTTCACAATCACATCTACTAGTAGTCTTGGAAGACATCAGAAGTAAGTAGAACGGGACCTGAAATCTTAAATTAATGATAAGGAAGCTTTAATCCCAGTTAAAAGAAGTAATAAGGATAATGGAATTTTTTAATTCGAGATATGAGGAGCAAAAGAAAAGGACTAAAATCTGATATGGTTTTAGACATGTCCAGAGACAACCAAATACTAAAACAGGAGGTTTTCAGGTTAAAAAGTATCGTGGATGAGGACCGAAACCGTAAAGTTGCAAAAAAAATATATATATGTATATATGTATAGTGTGTCCCAGGATAAGCAAATTTAAGCGTAAAAATGACACAAAATTTTAGGGTTGAAATTTGACCGTCTGGAATATAGACGCCAGTCCAAATTGCGTCATTGACGAAATATATCAACGACATCAAGGGAAGCCATGCAACATAAAAAAACACGAACTGCACACCACCATATGGAAACAGCTTTTCACGCCAAATACATGGATGTTTATTTCGCCAAATCCAATAAACATCGCGACTACCTGTAACGGCATAAGGGAAGAAATATTTGTAAATACCACCGGCATAATTCAACTAACCGAAGCATGCATCTTAAAAACCAAACAAAACAATACATACCGCAAAACACTTCGATACCGTTCCTGTTGTGTCAAGCTATACAAAAACATCAACATATATTAAAATCACCGACCTACACTAAGCAAAAACTAATCCAGTTAGCAGTTTTTCGAGGGAACCCGTATTCAACGTACCAAATGACCTAACTAAACTTTCATTGGATGAGCAGTGACTAGGTCAGCAGTTGGAAGGCGAAATACGCAAGAAAGTCCCACTACACTGCAAGTACACCTAGTAGGTACGCAAGTAGTCCTACACTGCAAGTGGCTGCACCATATTGATCATTATCTCGATATGTTGCATATCCTTATGGGTTATGAAGATGCAGTACAAGCGACGTCGATCTACACAAGACCCCAACGAGATGACGCGACGATGGTGGAACTCCGACCCTTAAACAATTTCTCCAGCAGAAAGCAGAGAGCGGAGAATATGTCTAAACGGTATTTTTTAGTATTTTATATTTTTTGTTAGCTTTAGGTTTCCATTCATAATTATATAAAATTGTTTATGTCAGTCGGTCAAAGTGTTTGCGATGGATTTTAAGCTCACGTCTGTTATAAGTTCACAAGGTCGATTTTGGCAAAAAGTTAAAATTATGATTATGTTGCTCACGTTGATTTTTATAATTACCTCGAATTGTTATCTTAAGGTTGATATAAATGGTTGTTAATTTTTGTGAATAAACCAGTATTGAGTTCTATACCCAGTAGTCTCTTATTGCTCATCTTACTACGGCCAAGCCACCTTGTCTTAAACCTATAGTGAGGCTGCTATAGGGTAATAGGGAAAAAAAGGTTTAGGGAAAAGCCCTAGATCTTTTCATTTAATTTCTATAATTTTCTTTAGTACTAATTCCGAGTTTCCTAGAGGCCCAATAGATATTAGAGCTCGACAATTACCTCAAAGACCATTACCAACAAGTAGACAAGTTTTTGACTTTCCTCAAAACGTATTTAAACCTACAGCAATTCCTAAAAATTAGCCAATGTCTACAAAGACAGTATTTTACTATGCCTTCCAAAGAAGCTTTCAAAACAAGAATAATAATAATAATAATAATCAAAATCATTTTAGACAAACAAGAAACTTTGTATCCGAAGAATTATATCAATTTGAGAATAAATAAGAATTTGAGCCTAATCAGGAAGAATATTATGCTGATAATATTGAAAACGACTATTATTCTGGTAATAATGATCAAGACCTTAATAACCATTATGAACCATATAATTGTAATCATAATCCCGAATATGACCCTAATTATGATTATTCATTGTTTAATGATTTAACATTAAATGAAAATCATAATCATAACCCTCCTTTCAGAAATTCACAAATAATTTTTGACATAAATGTAGAAACAGACTAACATATCTACAAATAAAACAACCCCCTGGCAAACTTTTAATTGACACAAAATGTTCTCATTCTTTACTAAGACCATCAATTGAAACACTACCGAGACAAAATATATCAATTTTCCTCTACCTTAAAAACTGGCGTAGGAGAGAAAGAAATTTTATTTAAAGCGCTTTTCCCGAATTTAAAATAAATAGAGATATTTTATTCGACTTTCAGAGAGATCTTATACGACTTTCATAATTATTTCGATGGCATATTAGGATTAAATGACCCAAAGAACTTTGGCTTTAATATAGATTTAATTAGTGAAAGGCTAGTCAGCAAAAATAAATCGTTAACCCTATTTTATCGACAACCCGAGCGTAAGAAATTTAAAATTACTGTTAATGCAAACGGGGTATTAAGTGCCAAGATTCCAGTAGCACATGATGACATTGATATAATCTTACTAGAGACAACAATAGGTAACTTATAACTTCCCGAGATACTAACAACAGAATGTACATGGAGTCGCACGCCTTGAATTTTTCATTACACTGATAAGAATGTACAAATATAGTAAATTGAACCACTTATAGGTCATATTTTACCTAATTTTCATAATTTTGAATTTTTCCATATCAAAGAATTTCACTATGACATAAAATATCAAAAGGGAACCCAAAACACTAACGCAGATGCATTATCCCGCATCGAGACTAATGTACTGGAAAATCAATCACTTTCAAGAATCCCTGGCGATATCTCAGATTTTATAACTCAATATCTATCTAATGAACCAGAAGACGTGACAATTGAAGAACTAGATCAATTAAAAAATATATTTGACCCAAAAAAAAATCCACATAATATAAGACATTCGAATTAGACTAGAATTAGACCCCTATTTAATCCTAAAAATATTTAAAACATCCAAAACCAACAATATTATGGAAATACAGTCCATTCAGCAAATGAAGATGCTAAATATACCTACAACAGAGAACTGTTTAAAAACTTACACATATCAAAGTGTAATACTACCCAATATGTTTAGACACAATTCTTATAAACTTATCATGACAAAATTATTTTTAATTAATATAATAGATAAACATATGCAATTTAAACTAATAACTAACCACCATAAGAAAACTTGTCATAGAGAAATATATGAATGTTTGACGTCCCTAAAAACATTATAGTACTGACCAAATATGAAAAATGATTTAACAGAATATAATAATAATTGCGAAATTTGTCAGCAAGCTAAATACGATCAACATCTACCTAAAATTAAATTTGCTTTGATACCTACACCTGAACCCTTAGAATCTATTCACATAGACACCCTTCAAATTTGTAACACAAAATTTCTTACAATATAAGTATTTTCTAGACATACTCAAGCACTTAGTCATCACGGTTTACCACAACAAATTACTTGTGATAATGGTTCCGAATTCAAAACATCACTAATGCTTGATTTTTGCAAATTACATAATATAAAAATACACTTTACAACGCCTGGTAATTCAAACAGTAATAGTCCTGTTGAAAGAGTCCATTCAACCTTTATAGATTTATTTAGAGTTTTAAAACTAAAAGAACCCAATGCCTGTACCAAACCTATGTTATACGCAGTGTCACAAAACAAAGACCATTTGACATCATCGATGGTCGTATAAAATCCTTAAAATCCTGAGACCTCTTCGATTTAACTGATGAATAAATAATTCTCAATAAATACATTTCTCGAAGAGAACGCCCAAAAATAATATATGATAATATATTTAAAATATCCCTAAAAACTAAAATAAAACAAAATGAAAAACGTTAAAACCCCGTTGACATTCCTTCTGGAAGTAAAATCTATGTACATGACAAACAAGGTCATAGATCGAAAGATAAACCCAGAAAAAAAATAGAAATTGTAAAGAAAGACATCGGAACTAAAATAAATACAAATAAAAAGAAGGTCATACATAAATACACATAAAAGACTTTCTTTTCCGCAGGAAAATTAATATATATCGCACTACTGATAACTGCATCGTCACAACAGATGACGGATCAGAATGACTTATCAGTTACTCCTATAAATACGCCCTTAGTCCCATTCCACCTTGGTAATGCACGAGTAATAGAGAATACATTTACAATTCATACATTTATCAATTTTATAGAATAAGAAGCCTTATTATTAGAACTTAAAAAGTTACTACTTAGAAAGTAATTTAGAAAACGCTTATAATATTTTAGCCATTTCGTGCAGTAATACTAATATAATCAATTTGATGTTAATGCATCTTATAAATTATTTTTATATAAAGTACAAAAACGGTAATAAATTTTAAACTATTAACAACCAGACAATAACATATACGGTTGTTTTAATTGCAAATGACTTCCTCAACAATTTAAACAATGCATGTATACATACATGTAAATTAGTTATAACGTTATTGGAATTTTAAAATGCTATATCTTAAAAACCTAATTTAAAATGATTTTTAAATATTTCTATCAAATTTTGACATTTTCTATCAAAATATGCAAAAATATACAGGGAACAAAAACAATAAGCAGCAGTTATCACATCTTTACGTAACATTTACATACCAAATTTAATTTGTTTTGCTTAAAAAACCAAGAAGTTGGTACATTAAACATTGATTTAAAAAGTGGGTAAAATCATTAAATTTACTTTGAATGTACGTGCTACACTGCAAGTTAATACATTAGTTTTATCTATTGTATAATTAAATATTAATTATTTCACCATAAAAGAACCGAATGTTAACAAGCTAAAGTAAGCTCATCAATATTCTAAATAAAAAAATCTCAACAGCTATTATTAAGGCAGTGAGCCAACAAAGGCTATTAAAAATAAAGTCTGCTTTAACAAAATAATCTCACAGCTGCTCTAACTTAAAAAGTGCTAAATTCTTTGCGCCCTTATTTTCGTGCCGAGTAGGATTTCCGCAACATAATTTGAATTTAATCATTTTTAAATTGTCGAAACAAATGTGCACACATAATAAAACACCACTTTGTTTTAAGAAAACGATATTTTTAAAAAGTGGCAAGAAATTTCAATATCTCTTTAAAATATTCCCATTATCTAAATGTATCATCTAACATAGCAAAAGAAAATTGAATTTTATACAATTGAACTTGACAATAAATTGCCTTTCGTAATGTAAAGCGATATATTAACTCTGTCGTATTACTTATCGTTTTTTATAAGTATTTTATCAACTTTTTATGGAGATAAAATATTTGATGCTTTATAGATTATCTGTCTAAATAAATAGGGAATAAATATATATTCTAGACATGTATTCTATTCAAAAAGATTTTTGTGGCGACTTTAAACATAAAACAGAGTTATTTTATTCGTGATGGTACCCCTAGCTTAATTATTGACATTATTTTTTTAAATTCAAAACTTAAATCATAATCCAAACACTGATTTAAAAAAAAAATTGGCGGTAACTGTTAGGCGGAGGTATTTTACCATAGAAATTCAATATGGTGGCGCTAAAAGATCTTTAAGAAATAATTTTCTGCGAATTAGCAATTTAACCAAATATGAATGGCGGGAAACCATTATTATGAATGTAAGGACGAGACTTTCATTTTACTTGTCAAATAATCAGACACTATTTAAAATGGTTTTTTTAAATAAAATAACTTAGTGTAAATTATTCCTCTCATATGTCCTTAGATATTTTAATGCCCTCATAAGTACCCTTAAATTTATGATAAACCTGACTTTGTTCCATGCAGACCTCTCCTCATTTTTTACATTTTAATAAAAACTAATTTCTTTTTAAAAAAACCTCAATATTAGGTAATAACTCTAAATAAGCTAAATATGATACTTATTCGTTGCTACATAAATTAATTGCTATATTATATAAATTCGATAAGCAAAATTAAGTGCCAGGAGCCAAGAAAGATCAGAATTCCAAGAAACCGTAGAATTCCTCTACTTTCAAAATTTTATTTAAGACCTAAACCTCAGGAGGTAGCCACACCTTTAAGCGCAAGGAGAACCGAAAAGCTTAGCAATGGGCTTCCGGATCAGTCGGTTCAAGATGGAGAAGCAACAACAGGCTGGGTGGCAGCTCTTTTACGTGCTTATTTCATAGAGTATCAAGTAGAAGGCATGCGGTTCGACCAGTTCCGGCACTGTCAAGTTCCGGTGAGTCTGGTCAGCCCAAACAGTAGAAGCTACCCAGCTCCGTCAAGACTTATAAATGAACAGATAAGGATGATTCAAGTTAAATTACAATACATCCATACCGCTTCCGCTAAACTGATTAGCATCATGGCTGGCAAAAAAGACAACTTACTTGCTGTCTAATTCAGGAAGTTACTATTTTAGGAAACAAATAAGAGGGCTAAAGGCATCAGGTCTACATATCTGCACCGGTGCCCAAACTAAAAGAGAAACTGCTAGCACTTGCAAAATGGCGTCCAGGGAGCTACAGGTTACATCGCTGACCCAGATCAGCTCCAAGGATATCACAGCGGTTGTTCTAGAGTACAGTGTTGGTAAGAGTAAGGACAAGTTAATGGTTGCAAGTTTATATCTTATGTATCGAACTTGAGCGGTTGACAATAAATGTTACGTTTATCCTTAGACAGATATACAAACTTCCTCTTTTATCCTATGGTCTATTCACCCGTATTATTTTATGACCCGATCTATTAAATATTACAGAGGTTATGTTAACTATGATTGCATAGCAACATAAAAATTTTTTTGTTAAATCAGAAAAAAAACCTTTAAAGCCGATAAAGTTTGAGTTTGATATGTAGGTGAGAAATTCTCATTGCTAAAAAAGGTTGGCTACTAAGCGGTTGGCGCATCAGAGGTGACTGACTGCATCCAGTGTTGCCAGATGATTGGGTGAGAATTATGGTACGTTCTGGCCAAAATTATGGTACAATCATACAATTCTGTCAGTACACAACCTTTTCCTATGTATGACGTCACGTCACAGTCGCGCCGTCGCCAAACTTATAAAATGACAAATGTGTTACATTTTGTTGATAATGGATTATGAATTTAATCAAATTTCCTGTTCTGATCAATTCTTTTAAATAAAAGAACGATTTCTAGTAGAAATAAAATAATTTTTTAACAAAGATAGTAATTTATTGAAAAATGAACAAAACATTGCACTCAAAATCTAAATTAAAAATAGATAAACATTAACACAAATACATATACAAATTTGTATATTGGATAAATTGGTTTAACCAAACAAGAAAAACATAAAAATATTGCATAAAAACATAATTGACATGTTAGGTATAATAAAAAATGGTACATTTCGCATTTTACTGCGAAATTGTTCATATCATATTAATATAAAAAATAATCATAGAAATTTATAAAACCCAAAAAAAAAACAAAATTATGGTACAACTATGGTACATTTCTGATTATGGTACAAATTATGGAGCAAGCAAAAAATGTTGCAAAATTATGGTACAATTCCATAATTATGGTACGTCTGGCAACACTGACTGCATCAGCTGAATAAATTGCTGTTGCATAGGTGACATAAAAGCAGTGAAGATTTGGTGGGGATGGAGAGTCGTCATATTATTGGTGATAGGGGGGTTGGGGCGCAGGGACTAAGGCTGCTAAGTTACTATTATTCTGCCGTCCCCACCTGAAATTATAGGTAGATGAGGCTGCTGTTGCGACACGGGCTTTGGTGATTTGTTTGGAATTTTTCGGACATCCCTGGTATGACGCGGTATCGACACCGCCACAGTTGACGCTGAGGTTTCTAGAGGCTTCTTACATGCCGACGAAACATGATTTTTACCGTATTTGCACATTTGGGGTGCGCATTGCAACGTGATTGACCATGCCCATGTAATTGACATCTGTAACATTGAGTACTTCACGTCTTGGTTCGTTGACCCTCAATATGAATCCTCATGTCGAAGAGGGCTTGCAGGTGGAATATCTGCTTTTTTCCCTGAGTAGAACTACAAGATACATAGATACTGTCTTTTTGCGGTATTATATCAACGTGAAGTTGACAAAGAGTGAAACAACTAGAGGCAGGTTAAAAACACACTCTTTTGTTTATTAAGTGGACATGAGTAAGTGCAGAACAGGTACAAAATACTACCAACTTAGGTAAACTTTAGTTCACATGAACTGAGAGACCCTATAATAGTAACTTTTATTTACCTGAACTGTGCTACAATAAAAGCTCTAATTCTGACAATTGGCCAGACATCGGCATAAATAAAACCTTATATAAAGGGCGGTAACTAGGTATATTTTAAAGAGGTCAAAATGATTCAAGCATTAAACAAAGTATTTTATTTCAACTGTTCAATTATTTTTTAGGTTCTAATGTCTTTATATTTTCTCTCAGTTAACAAAGATGATTGGGAGATACCCGATAATAGGCAAAACAAAATAACTTTAAAACTTAGATATTAAATGGAACTTGCCCTGTATTACCGATTATGGCTTAAGATATTCTAAATTAAGTCAGCTGACATCTTCTTAAAGAATTGCATCTGCTGACCCTATATAAAAACTATAATTAATTTGTCTTTGTTAATAATAAAAAATATACATAAAAAGTTATTTAAGAAAAAAATAAGGTATACATACAGGTACTTCTAAAAGTAATCGGTATAATAAAGAAGATACAATAGAGATCGATAAAGATACAGATACAAATGACAAAATAGTTATTATATTATAAATAGAATTAATCCACTCTTTTCTTAACTTGGTGGACCTTTCCCAGCAATGTCAATGGATTTGCTACCAGTGAGAGCCACCGAGTTTCTCAAAACCAATCGCAGATGCCACCTCTTTACTGTTAGAAAAGTAAGTCTTTTACCAGTAAGCCATATTTTCACTCGATTAAAGCTTCCTTATGATGCTGTTTATAAAACACATATTTCTGCACACTGTAGATTTTTATATTATCGAAGGCAATAATTTACCGCTTTCAATGCTTGTAGCTCCCATCGACAGAGTAATGAAACGATAAATGTCCTTGGTTTAGGCGCAGATAATGTTTTGCTCTTTAACTGTGATAATAATTCGAACTGCATTTTTATATACTTATGATATTTTTTTGCTATTTTATTCTTATTTTTAAAATTAAGTAAAAGTGACTTTATTTGGATTTTATATAAGAATTAGTAAATGCTAGTTAAAAGTTCTGAAATTATTCGGTAACATAGCATGTCAAAATCAGATGTTAAACTTTTGAATTTGTTTAAAACTTAGTATAAAGATGAAGATTTAGGCAAAAAATATGGGTCGTTGGATACACTACCCTGTCACTTTAAATATCAAATAAGTAGCAAAATTACTTAGAAATATTACTTTTACTTTTTGTTAAGACTCGTAGAATAAATTCTCTAGAATTGTTATTGTTATTGCTATACATAAGAACACAAAACGTACAAACTGATAAATTTTAAACTTCCATACTATGCTAGTATTGGACTTAAATAGGAAATTATTTTGATGATCATAATATTGTGGGTATTAAAATTAGCGAGTTAGTATCATCAAGTATGGAGAGGTTAGGATTTTATCATACGAATATTTCTCCATATGGTACTAACGAATCTTATACTCTAAAACAAAGTAAGTTTACTAGTCACAGTGGTATAAGTACTATTTAATTATAGCAATTTCTATAAAAAAATTAATTGAAATCTTGAATCGAATAATTGTGATTTGATACATAGTTGTTAGCATTTTAGAATTTTCAGTTGGTTACGCTAGCTGGCAGTAAAGGATAGCCATTTAACTATATAAGATCTTAGTGATGGCAAGTGGAAATAATGAAATACAACCTATTATTTATTTTAGAATTTTAGTCTGTTCTTAAGAACAGAACCATAGTATTAAAAACTAAGTTTAAATTGTCACCCTTTATAGAGAACTAGTACAATTACCCTCTTTTGATATTACAGTATAATTCCAAATGAAGTAACATCAATCATTCTCTATCCATTACTTTTAAAAGCGACGACTTCTTTCCAATTCCCAAATCTATCATGTTCTTTGTTAAATCCGTTCCGCCTGTTCAGCAATTCATAGGTCCGATTTGGCTTTGCACTTATCTTTCCTATTTTAAACGAGAAATTGTCGTAAAAGTAATTCTGAGAGGATTTTAAGAAGTTTCTTTAACGTAAACCTCTTTTTAAAATACGGTGTAGACTTAAACATAAAAGGAGGGTCGTATTGATTTTTTTACGCTGAGATCCTCAAGTACATAGTGATGTACTTAAACAATTTAAGTAATGAAGAAAATTATTTATAATCCATTATTTTACACTAATTTTTTTAAGGCACAAAAAAAATACTTTAGTTTTTGTCAAATCACAGCATTGTACAATCACAGCAATCCTTAATATATTGAATATCACAGTTTATGGTACGCATTCATGTCTCTGTTAGGAAGTGTCCATAGAATAGATGGTTACTCTATTCTTTACTAGCTTTTCCACTATCTTTGAAAGTGTTGGCAAGAGAGCAATGGGCCGACAATGTTCAAGTCTTTTGGCATCGGTACATTTTGGAAGTGGAACCACCATGGAAATCTTCAGACACTCTGGAAAGGTACCAGTCAGAAAGCAGTCGTTAATTGCCTCAGAAAGTGCAACCAGGGCACAATCGGGCAGATGTCGAATTATTTTGAGTGATATTCCAGCCCAACTACTACTAGTCTTGTTTTTTAGTTCCCTGAGTACCTGTTCTATCACTGTTTCATACTGGTTCGTTGGTGTAAGAAAAAATGAGTCAAGTCATCTGTCCTTTAAGAAATCCAGCGGATTAGTTGCACTTTCAACGTTACTCGATAGTCTTTGTAAAACATTGCGAAAATATTCATTAAGAACTTCAGACTCAAGTGATATTTTAGAATTCCCTTTTTTGGCTTTGCTGCGCGGTTGGTTGACCATGTTCCAGTACTCCCTTTGCCTTTTAGAAGAAAGTGTTAATTGGGCTTAAAAATATTTATTTTTTTAATATTCTATTACTTTTCTGTAAAATGTTCCTGTAGTTGTTAAAATAAGCGATAAAGATAAAAAATTTACGATTAGAATGAAGGAAGGGTAAGTTTTTAGAAGCAGTAATTATACCTTTGGTAACCCAAGGCTTTCTATTTTTGGTCTTTAAAGGAAACTAAATTCCTTAAAGGAAAACTTTTTTCAAAGATTGTTATAGAGCGATGGAATTGAGACAAAGTGTAGTTGTTAGATAGACTCGTCCAATTGATGCTTTGACATTTCCGCATAAAAAATGTAAAGTTATATTTTGAAAAGATTCTTTCCTGCTTCCTAGGACGCGCAGTTCGCTCTCTATATCTACTCAAAGCAATACGAAAAAGTAGAGCCTCTTGTTAGGAGAGACCTGGATTCGTCAAGTGCAAACACTTCTTAAAGAAATCAACTGCTAGTTGTGGGAGCAAAAACAATACGATATTGATAAAAACATTGAATATCCCTCCGAGCTTTTCGGCTTAGCTCGGAACTTGGTTAAAGGGGTAGAAAATCTCTTCATTTTAATAATTACAACTCAAAGGTTTTCGAGCCGCAATAACAGGATGAAGTTTTTGCAAACTCGCTCGAATGTATAAATAACTCTGCTCCAAAATATGTTATCGACACTCAGATCACTGATCTCGCTATCATAATAAATGGTGTATTTCTTTTTCGTACTTCTCTACTTAATATAAATCCCTCGAGTTACAAGCCAATTAGTCTTGTTTTAGCGATGGAAAAAAAAATGAGAATGATCAGTTTGGCTTTAGAACTAAACACTTCACCACCCACCAGACTACCGGGCTTGCTTTCTACATTCTGTCTAGAGCTAATCGTGGAATCCACACAAGGCCATATTTTTCGATATAAACAAGGCTTATTACATAAACTAATCGCTAAAAACTAACAGAAATTAGGTCGCTGGCTGTTTTACCGATTGTCTTGAAAATCTAGACTTTTTGAAAAAAAAATTTTTACCTGCCGCAGTGTTAATTTCAAACTAATTTTTAAAACAACTATTATAAAAGAGAGAAGTCATGTAAAATGCTGACACGACAAATATAAAATGTTGTAATACTACAATATATAATTTCTATGTGAGTTTGTAAGTAATGTGATATATAACTGAACATGCAATTTTTGAGGATACCGAGTACAAAATTAAAAACGAATTGATTTTATGGTCAATTTTCAGAAACCAACGGAAGCATTGTGTAATGGAAAAGAATATTCATCTGAAAATAAAATATTTTGTAAAAAAAATCAATTTTCATGTACTTTTTACATCATGGTTTCACAAAATTCCATTCTCTTCAATACTTCTACTTATTCGTGTTGAATTAATTTTTAGGGCACTAGATGGTTCTTGCACTTTAGTGTGGCATCAATATATGTATCAAATATTTTTCGTAAGGAACCGGTCTATTTTCAAATGTAATTGAGAACAAATCTCTATGTTGTACTGCCGAATTTCGTCGATAAAAGCATTTACTAATTTAACATTTTTCGGAAGAAGTATAAACAGCCATAATAGGTTGAGTAAAAATAATAGCGGTTTAAGGTTTAACTATGCAGCGTACAGTCATAGAGCAAAATATTATTCTGTAAAAAATAAAAACAGCAAATACATATGACTGAAGGCAGCATCTCATCGATAAGAGGACAGGTATGGGCATTATTTTGGACAATGCGTTTTCTTGAATTCCCTAACCTGTATTTGTGATTGTGACAACCAATTAACTGATTAATGAGACAACTCTAGGACGATAACCTTGTGATCCTATGTAAAACTCCTCGTATTAAACAAGCTACTGCAATGTTAGGTAGAGTACAGAATAAAATGTTATTATACTGATATGAATATAATAATTGGTTAAATGTTGAAAAAAAAAACACCGATTTTTTCCAAAAAGACCGTTGCCATAATGGCATATGGCAACGGTGCTTCAATGTTTACATATGTAATATTTTGTGTCTAGTAAATAAATTTCAATTTGTTAAGTAAATTGAACAATAAAAATTTTTTAAACGGATTGGTGTACAGTTAACTATATTGATAGGTAGTAAATAAAATAAAAAAAGAAAATGATTCTAAACCTTTATCTAACAAAACCTCATGACAAAAATTTGTTAAGTTGGACTTTGAACCCACCGAATTTTAATAATTTTATCAATATAACATTTACACTGTTGTCACGTTAAATAATAAATCTGAGTTGGTAATAATAAAATGACAAACTCAAAAATTTGCAAATCTTGTTAATTCAATATTGGCAAAATGAAAATAAAGCTACTCTGTGGAACTTGCAAAGGCGTATTTCACTTGGAATGCGGACATGTAACTGTGATTGATACCCCTGTTATGCAGCAAAAAAAACCTGGTATTGCGAAGATTGTACTGATGAGAGGAGGACAAGCCTGGCACACCAAGCTAGATCCAGAAGAACTTCCATAATGCCTATGGATCCGAGTCCCGATAAGAAAAATGAGGAAATCATCTATGAAGTAACAACCATTCTAAAGGGTCTACAAAATGACATAAAAGAAATGAGACGGTCCATGGAGTTTCTCAATAAAATGTATGAGGAAGAGAGAAAACATAATAAAGTTATGGCGGAGATGTTCTCGGAAATATCAAAAGAAAACCAATTACTTAAGAAAAGGGTTTCCAGATTGGAACCAACAGTAAGCGTGCAAGAAACTGATAAAATAAAGAATAATATATGCATCAGCGGTTTGATTTGCGATGACTCGGAACAATTCTACTCCTGAAAAACAACTTGTTACATTATGTAACTTCCTGAATGTACCCTCATTGATAAACAACTTTGAAGTTATTAGTTGTTTCAAAACCCGTAACCAATTTAGTTCAGTAGTCAAAGTTACAGGACTCGTGTAGCGTTTTACTTTTCTATTCCTTATGTTCACTAACGCTCCATTGACATTTCATTAATTTCAATAATTGCATTAATAATTTCAGCCAACTTCTTTTATTCATATTTCTTTAAATTCACTCTGCCAATGACACATTATTGTTATGGTAATGACGCATCACTCTCCTAGTCATGATTTCTCCGTCCGGTCCGTCATTTCTCTGATTGGTCATTACTAATATTTTCTCTGATTGGCTGATATTGACAGCTCAAGCGACAGGTGGGGTCGTTATTCATTAGGATACGTTAAAAGACGAATATGCCAAGCCAATGAGAGCATTCCCGCACCACAGAGGCGTGGCTTGCGTACCGCCAAAATTCAAAATACGAAGTTTTCAATGCATGTAGTTGAACAGCGAGATTTGGTATTTCTGACCTATATATTTGCTAATATAGGACTTTATTTTATGAGGCATTTATATTTTAGATGGAAAAAGAAATGCGATATGCATGTAAAAGATGCTCAATAAAGAAATATTTGTAGCTGTTATAGATTAGTAAATTAATGATTTTATATATATATTTACAGCGTGATCAAGATTTTTGAGAATATGAAAATAGGCAATTTATTAATAGTGGCCAAATTTGATTTTTATAGATATCTATGTAGTACCTTATTGAACTCATTTTACTATGATAGCGATAGAGGTATGAAAGCCATATCCATTATTCCTGGAGATAGTTATGAATGGGGTTAAAAATAAAAAAAATAGAAATCAGGACACTAAGTATTTCTAGGGTTTTTTAGTTGAAGTTGAAACTTAAGAATAGGAAACCGAGTACTTCAAAGTTTGTATTTTTTGTTTGGTATTTTAGCTTGTTTTAAAGATGTTTTTTATGGTATTATATTAAAATTTAGTGTGAAAAAACCTCTTACATGTCATATTCCTATGAAAGGTACCTATAATTTATAATTTTCATAATATAATAATTGACAATGAACGTTTGAAGTTTATTTAAATAGCTAAATTATACATTACTTAGGAAATTGAAATATGTGGATCAGAGAATATCAAGTGGGTAGATGATAAATATTGCTAGGCGATGAATCACAATTAAAATCAAAATATATATTACAAATAATCCTAAAAAATATGTGTATTTATTTTAATTTTTGGATAACTATTTAGGCATTGTTTTGATAAAATCCCATGGGTGATGCATCATCATAGTCGCCATAAGAAGTAAATATTCCATAAATATTTTGAGGCAGCTTACTTGCAGAGTAATTTTTTAAAGACAATTTGAAAATTATTTAAATCATTGTGATGACAGTTACTTTACTTTAAAATTAAAAATTTCCCATTCTTACTAAAATGTTTTAAATTTCAGCAAATATACTTTAAATTTTATAATAACATATTTTATAATAATAATTTTTAAAATAAACTGTATTATGGACTTTATATTATGTTAAAATTGGTCAAAATGTATTATATTATATAATATCAACAACTTAAAACTAAAATCGGAGAGAAGAAACTAAATCCATCATGCTTGGTCTGTAGACTGGCACTTCTTTAGCATTGTCATCTCTGCTGATCACGTACAGCCCAATCTTCCATTCAACAGATTTTTTTTGTAGTACCATGAAAGAAAAAGAATACTGTTCTTTATACATTTTCATAAATAAATATATTCACAGAGGGTCTGTCCCTCATCACTCCATCTTCATTTTAAAGCAATTAAGTTAGGTTTTCGGAGCTCTAAAAATAATATATAGTTATATATTGCTATATAAGTAATATTATATTAAATATTACTTATATAGCAATCCAAATTTAAGTACATCTAAAAATTGAAATAGAAAATAAGTAAAATACCAATAAACTAAAATAGATAAAAGATACCTACAGCTATATACGTAGAAACCAATCTTAACACCTAATCTCAAGCCTCTTAAAATTGATATTTACTGACCCTGCACCAAAACCGTTAAAGACTATATTTAAATAGAACACAAAATACTGAATAATACACCCTCATATTTTAGTTACATATACAGATATGATCATTCTAACTTCGCCTATAGGAATTATATATCGTGGTAGGTCTGGCAACGTTGTGACAATATACAGCGGACCCCGCCGAAGCCCGAAACCGAAACCTTTCAGTATTCTTAAGGCGTTCAAGTGAGGATGCACTGCTCTGTGGCAAATAAAAAAAAAAATTTTTGTTTCGTTTGAGTCTTTGCTGCTGCCTGTCCTAACAGCAAAAAATAAACTAAAAACCGACTGCAATAATGTTGTAAACATAAATTAACTAAATATTGGACAGGAAATAAAAAAATTAATTCAAAATAAAGCAAAAAATTAAGTTAATTTGATAATATTAAATAAAAATTAAAATTATATTATGTCAAAAAGGCCACCCTGCTTAGCAGTGCAGTACGTCAGCCGATCATAAAACAACCTTCTCGTGTTCAACAACATTTCAATGGAGATACTATTAAATGCTCGCCTAATTTTAACACAAAGCTCTTCTGAATTAGTAGCCCGTTCATTTTCGTGCCTATAAATTTGTTCTTTTAGGTATCCCCAAAGAAAAAAATCATTGGGGGCTAAATCGGGGCTACTGGCGGGCCATTTAATAGTACCGTTTCCACTGATTGTTCGATCAGGGAAAGACGTTTCGAGAAATTGACGTACCACTAATGCGTTATGAGCGGGACAACCATCCTGTTGAAACCAAACTTGTTCTAAATTGATACTGAGCCCTCGAATAGCAGGAAGAACTTCATCCCTCAAAAGATTAAGGTATTTGTTGGCATTAAGGTTTCCATCGATAAAAAAAGGGCCTATAATTAAATCACCTAAAATGCCAGCCCATACATTAACCTTTTAAGGGTATTGTGTACGTGTTGGTATGCTTATGTGCTTGTTTTCCCTCGAATAACCCACTGTAATTGACGGATTATGTTTACCACAAATAGAGAAAGAGAACTTAACTGAAAACAAAATGTTACTAATAAACATTTCGTCCCGATTTGCCCTTTCCAATAATTCATGGCAAAATTCCATCCGTCTCTCATGGTCCTGTGGGAAAATTTCTTGGGTTTTTTGCAACTATAGCACTTGTACTTATTTCTTTTTTAAATTCTTCTAACCCTTAAAGGCTCAATATCCGTTTCTTTGACAATCAGGTCGTCTATTGCAAGTTGCAAAATTCATTTCAGCAACAGCACAAACATTAACCTCTCGAAGCTCCCTTTCTTCGCCTAGCGGTCTAACAACAGGTGGTTGCTCATTTGCGTAGTATTTCCTGCAATTTTGCAAGCACCCAAAGGTGTCAAGCCTATGGATAATTGCAAAAATTGTGCTGCGTACGGGAATGGACCGATTTTCGAACGTGAATACAACTCTGTCCAACAAGCCTGCAACAAGCCTGATATTTCATCGACAGAACTGCCGGCATAATACCACTTAATAATTTGCTTTTTTTCCTCAAGAGAACACATTTTAACAAGAAAATAGCAAGCGGTTTTAAATTTAATCTTTGCTGATTAAGCAGGAAGCTAGGAATAAAAATAACGTTAAACGTTTAAAATGCAATCTCATATTAGCAGTGCAGTGTGATGGGGATAAGAATTGTCTCGTTTTTCGATGAACGAGCGGAGAGCCGTGCGGCAGAAATATCAGTGTTGCCAAACGTATTAATTTGGAAACGGCATGTATTATGCCCTCTGCCTGTCTCATGCGGACTCCATATGTCCCCTCTCGCTTACGCTCATAGACTATTTCCTATAGGCGAGGTTTGAATGATTATATCTGTATGCTGCCCTGCTAAGACAGAAAGTCGTATCTCGTAGTCGTTTTTTTCTTTTTTCCCATTTATTTACACGTTAAAGTATGCTTTACCATCTAGTCAATGTGTAAAAGTCGGATCTCTATTACAAATAGTGATTTCAAACTATAATTATTTGTCATATCTGCAAAAATCCATATTTTACTAGGTCCAAATGTCGTATTGGTTGTTACAAAGCCACATTGTCGTATCTGAATAAAAATATAGGAGATACGACATTTTGACTTTGTATCGGGCAGTGAGCGATCTTATTGGTAACAGTTTATGACCTTGTGTGTAAAAGTGAGATTATGATTTATGTTTCGTTTTTATCACATGTTTTGTTTATAAGTTTTACTTATTAGTTTTGGTGGCTGCAAAACCTTGGTAACAAGATATATTTAGTTATTGGTTGTGCATTCTTAGTGTATTTTATTTCACTGTTATAGTTTAAATAAAACTATTTAAGGTATGTTATTGAACATTACTATTTTCATTTTGTAATATATTATAATGTGTGCTTATTTATGCTAGATATCGGAGAGATGCAAAAAGTTAGTTACACTAGCGCCTAATAAAGAGCTGGAATTACAAAAAAAGTCCTTATTTAGGGTAAAAAATATGACAACGTAAACAGCAAGATTAATAATGGCGATAGTTTAGATGATCCAAATGATCCAGATTTTATTCCAGAGCAAGCAAAGAAAATGAAGATACAAAAACCTAAATGTAGTAAGAAAGTTAAAAAGTAAATTAATAAAAACTCAAAATTAATATTATTTCGGACATAATTATTTGTAAGCCTCAAGGAATATTGGCAAAAAGTTGCCTTACTGAAAATCCAAATAAATTTATTGCGGGTTTATTAAATATTATGATAAAAAATGTTATTAAAGAATGTGAGCAAAATCAGCTGAATAAATTTACAAAGGACGGAAAAGTTCGAAAAAGGAAAAGATATAACACATCTTTACAGGACCGGAAAAAACAGAAACGGGATGAAAAAATTGCAAAACACAGTATACAGGAAACACGCAAGGAAAATTGCATAAAAAAGTGCTCTCAAAAAATTGACAAGACAGGCAAATAACTATTAATAAAGAATTTTGGCAATTAACAAATGAAGAACAACGCCAATTCATTTTTAGTTCTGCAAAGAGAATCAATAAAAAAAGAAAAACTAAAGATGGAGATTCTAGGCGTAATCACACAGTAGTTTATTACTTAAAATCTAATACAGAGACTGACGTAAATGTGCGCAAAAATTTTTTTTTGGCAATTTTAGGTTTTGAAGTGTATAATGATCGAATAATTAGAGATGTATTGGATAAAACTGACTCGAAAAGTTTACTTGTAAAACCATTAAAGCGAGGACACCATTCTGAGAAAAAAATTGACAGACAACAGATTATAGTTCATAGTCATGAAGAGTGTTGGCAATACGAAACATTTAATCTTCATTCTAAAAATACAAAACGTGACAAAGAAAATCTCCAACTCTCTGTGAAGATTGTGAAAAATGGAAAATTCACTATGAAAATGCCGTAGACGCGAGAAATGAGTATAAAAAAGACGCATCTTTTACTGCAGTAAGCTCTGAATCATTATATTTTTCTGCAGATTTACAGAAGGTACTTATGTTATTTTTTATGTTAAACCGTACAATAAATTTTATATTACGTTTGTAGTTTATAATGCTTCCACGCTGTGAGATGTTTAAAGAAATTATTTTTACTCCTCGGATTATTTGTTTTAATGAGAGTTTCGTTACCCTCGGCAAGCAATCTGTAAAAAACAAACCAGTAGCTATTATTTGGCATGAAGGAATGGCCGGAAGGAGTAAATCTGATATTATCTCAACATTATACAAATTTCGCTTGTTTGACCGTGATGCAAAAGAAATAACACTTTGGCTAGATAATTGCGCCGCCCAAAATAAGAATTGGGCTTTGTATTGTTTTTTTATTTATTTAATTAATTCAGCAGAGGTTAATCTAAATTTACTAAAAATAAAATATTTGCAAACTGGCCACACTTTTATGTCTGCTGACTCTTTCCACCATCAGGTGGAAAAGTCCTTAAAACAAACAGGCAAAGTTTTGGATTTTGATGATTTTAAAAAATCAAACAGTTCAAGGGTTGAGGTATTCGAAATGAATTTAAATGATTTTTATGATTTTGCTGATTTTTCGTCTAGATTTAAGATGAATAAAATTATACCAAAACCTTATCTAGCCAATTTCGTTGAGGTTCAATTTAAAATGGAATCTAAAAACCTCTTTTACAAAACAAAATTTAGTGGTGAATTAATAGAACTAATTTTTTTATTAGCAAAACAATTTAAAAGTGACCTACCAAAACCCACCATAAGATTGGCCCCCAAAGGTATTAAAAAAGAGAGGAAAGCTAAATTACTACAAAAGTTGCAAGAAATGGCACAATTTGGCAGAATCAAGAGAAGCAGAAAATTATGATAGTGAGTAGCTTATCTTATTAATGTACTTGTTATACTCATTTTCATTAATATATCTTATATTTCCATATTTTTAACTGTTTATTTCAATTTATAAATTAGGTTTATTATTATTTTACAGCAAATTTATTTAGTATAAAAATTATAAGATGTTTTCTTTTACTAAGACCAAATGTCGTATCCAACAAAAGTTTTTTTTCTGCAAATTATGATTAAACAAAATGCTTAAAACATCTTAAAGTTGTTTTTTATAGTTATTTACAAAAATAAATATTAAACAATAAAGCAATTGGCAACAAACAGGGATTGCATATAATTATTTACAAATTGCTTATTATCTCTAAATGTTGTTTTTTCACATACGACTTCTTGTCTTAGCAGGGCAGCATGCCTATAAAGATAAAATAAAGCCATAACAACAATTTATATTTGTTCCATCTATACAAATAATTCTTTTAATTTCTTCTCCATAATTCCATTCATGTAGTCCACAGCAAAATTGTTATCATTCAGTCCAGTGGCGGCTCGTGAGTTTTTGGAAAGGGGAGGCTAAAGGATAAGTGCAGATAGAAAGCCCGGAGGCACCCAAAAATTTTGCATGTCACGCCCACTTTTTACCCAATTCTCGTTAAAAGTTAGTCTTGAAAATCGTTTTACAAGTCGTGTTCGATTTTACTTTTAATATTGCCTATTTTAGGTATCCTAATGTAATAATAATTATATATACATAATTAATATTGTTAAATATTTAATTATTAGGTACTTTTTATATATTAATTTTAAAATATTTTTTTAAAAAACAAGAAATATAATAAACTCTTCTCAGTCAACAATTCATACTTTTTTAGGTCATACAAAATTAGCAGATTTCGAAAAAATAGTTATATTTAATATTGGACCTAAAAGTATATTTTATTGTCCAGCAAGAACCAGCGCGGAGGTGAGAGTTAAGTCTTGCCAGGAATAGGAAGGGATAAGGAAATAGGGATATGGTTTATGAAATAAACAAAAATAAGGTATACATTATATGGGACTACAAAAATAGGATAATAAATAAAAAGAAGAATTCTATCATCAAGTGAAACCATATAATGGTTTTATATACAAAAATAAAACAAAACGTAAAAATATTTGCCTTGGTAAAAACTTTGGTTAGTTGCTTATATTGCAGATAGCAGAATATGCTCTAAAAGTTTATAAAAATAAAATATTTACATATTTACAAAATTATTCTATAAATAAAAAAAAACTCGACTCTAGCAGAACCATGTAATGGTTTTATATACAAAATATAACAAAAACGTAAAAATATTTTCCTTGTTAAAAACTTTGGTTAAGTAGCTTATAATGTAAATAGTATAAATAAGCTTTAAATTAATATATTATATACATACATACATACATACATGTTTATGTACAAAAAATATTTTATAAATAAAAAACTCTGTTCTAGCCAAAACTATGTTATGGTTTTATATCCTGAATCGAAGTAACAGAACAAAAGAAAAACATATTTTCTTTGGAAAAAACTTTAATTATTATTGCTTTATGTCACAAACAAATACTTAGAAGAAATAGGTTTTAAAACTCTAAAATAAAAATATAATATACATCTGGTTTTGAAGGTGGTAGACAATGGTACAGTGAAAACATCTTGTCGGACTTGCATTGTGTTATTTATTTAATGTAACACGACGTTTCGGTTGGTAAGTATCTCCAACCATTATCAAGTGTAAACTGACAGCAAACTACTATTCTAAAGGCTTTTATACTAGATGTGTGCAGCGATGTGGAAAGAAAAGTCATCCGTGAAAAGAGTTGGGGGGAGGACACGCCTCTCTCTAGATCCTACACTGTCCTGAGAGTAGAGGCTTCCAGATGTTGGGTATATCGACGCTTGGCTGGCTGAAGATCCCCTTATTCTGTGAAATGAAAGCTGCCTCTACGAACTTCCTCTTGCGCCAGTGCTGTTCCTTGTGCAGAATCTTGGCTTCTGACCAACGGATATTGTGTCCATTATGCCACGCGTGCTCTGCTATTCCGGATTTGGAAACCTCTCCTCTTTGGGTCCAGCTGCGATGTTCCTTCGCTCTGACTTCTAGGGGGCGCTTCGTTTCACCTATGTATGAGTCACCGCACTCACATGGGATCCGGTAGACGCAATTTTTGGTATCCAACAGGCCATCTGGTTTGGTCTTTGATACCACGCTTCTGATAGTGGTGCTAGATCTAAAGGCAGTTCTAATATTGTACTTGCTGGCAATGCGTCGGATTTGTTCCGATGTACCCCTAATGTAAGGTATGGGTAGAAGTCTGGTCGTCGTGGTGGCCTCGTCTCTGATTTGATTTGGACGCGTCCTTTGGATGGTCATACTTATTAGTTCTTTGGATATCCATTCTGTTGTAGGTCTTTGTAGATGGTATCCACTTCAGTCTTGAGATCCTCGTCGCTTCTACAGACGGTTCAAGCTCTATTATAGAGGGATCTTATGATGCCTACTTTGGTGGTTGCAGGATGGTTGGACTCATAGTGAAGATACTGGCCCGTGTGTGTT
The DNA here is from genome assembly GCF_022605725.1 of Anthonomus grandis grandis. Classification (NCBI taxonomy): domain Eukaryota; kingdom Metazoa; phylum Arthropoda; class Insecta; order Coleoptera; family Curculionidae; genus Anthonomus; species Anthonomus grandis. The sequence continues at coordinate 42,654,717 of NC_065548.1, forward strand.
GGTTTTCTATAAACTGAAGTTCGTAGATTTCCACCGACCTATTTAGCGAGGACATCTAGGAAAGGTAGAGCTGAAGGTTAACCTGAAGTTGTTGAGGTGAAGCAAAAACTCCTGAAGTGCTTTTTCCTCTTTGTCACAGATGATGAAGGTGTCGTCCACATATCGAAGCCAGAGCTTGGGTTTGCAATGGGAGGCATCTAATGCATGTTCCTCGAACCATTCCATGAAGATGTTTGCTATTACTGGGGAAAGAGATAAACCCATCGGAAGTCCTTTGTCTTGGGCGTAGAATCTATCCTTAACCTGAAAGTAAGGATTACAAAGACAGATCTCCAAAAGTTCCATCACCCCGTCCAGAGGCAGTGTGGTCCGAGTTGAGAAAGCTGCATCCTTGCTTAATTTGTATCATATGATGTTAAGAGACTCTTCTATGGGTACATTGGTGTAGAGACTTTCGACATCAAAACTCACCAATGATATATGGCATTTTTGATGCCCATTTTTGGGCTCAAAAACGAGTTCGAAAAAATACTCGATTTCTTAGTTCTGCTCGGATTCCCTTATAACCCGGTATTTTCGTGATCTACTTGATGAGAACAATCCGCTGGTATAGTTACTTCGAATTTGAAAAAAAAAAAATTCTGAAAAAATCCAAATGGGAAGGTATACCCGAAAAATGAAAAAACTCAAATTTTAAAGGCCGATATCTCCGCTTCTATGGAAGCTATCGGAAAAATTATAACGGTTTTGTCTTAGTTTCGTCATTCCGAATCCAACGAGACTATCTGCAAGGTCGTAGCTTTTACGACAGCCGATATATGGCATTTTTGATGCTCATTTTTGGCCTCAAAAACGAGGTCGAAAAAATACTCGATTCCTTAGTTTTGCTCGGATTCCCTTATAACCCGGGATTTTCGTGATCTAATTGATGAGAACAATCCCCTAATATAATTAGTTCGAATTCGAAAAAAAAAATTTTCTGAAAAAAATCCAAACGGGGGGGTATACCCGAAAAATGAAAAAACCCAAACTTTGAAGGCCGATATCTCGGCTTCTATACGAGCTATGGTGAAAATTCCAACGGTTTTGTCTTAGTTTCGTCGTTCCGAATCCGATTTCTTAGTTCTGCTCGGATTCCCTTATAACCCGGTATTTTCGTGATCTACTTGATGAGAACAATCCGACGGTATAGTTAGTTCGAATTCGAAAAAAAAAATTTTTCTGAAAAATATCCAAACGGTGGTGTATACCCAAAAAATTAAAAAACCCAATTGAAAGCCGATATCTCGGCTTCTATGGAATCTATCGGCAAAATTTCAACGGTTTTGTCTTAGTTTCGTCGTTCCTAATCAAACGAGACTGTCTGCAAGGTCGCAGCTTTTACGATAGCCGAGATATGGCATTTTTGATGCCCATTTTTGGCCTCAAAAATGAGGTCGAAAAAATACTCGATTTCTTAGTTCTGCTCGGATTCCCTTATAACCCGGTATTTTCGTGATCTACTTGATGAGAACAATTCGCTAGTATAGTTAATTCGAATTCTAAAAAAAAAAACCAAACGGGGGGGTATACCCGAAAAATGAAAAAACCCAAACTTTGAAGGCCTATATCTCGGCTTCTATGGGAGCTATCGGGAAAATTCCAACGGTTTTGTCTTAGTTTCGTCGTTCCAAATCCCGAAAAATGAAAAAACCCAAACTTTGAAGGCCGATATCTCGGCTTCTATGGGAGCTATCGGGAAAATTCCAAAGGTTTTGTATTAGTTTCGTCCTTCTGAATATAACGAAACTATCTGCAAGGTCGTAGCTTTTACGGTAGCCGAGATATGGTATTTTTGATGCCCATTTTTGGCCTCAAAAACGTGGTCAAAAAGTGACAATTTCCGAATTTTCAAAATGCTCTCATTCCCTTATTTCTGATCGAATCCTGTTATAACCCGGTATTTTCGTGATCTACTTGATGAGAACAGTCCGCTGGTATAGCTAGTTCGAATTAGTGAAATATGCCATTTACCGGCGGTAAATGGCATATTAAAGACTTAAAGCGTTTAAATAATGGTCTTGATGATGATTCCGATTCTTTGGAGTAGTTGTATTCGAAAATTATATATAGAATTATATTATCTTCACTTAGATTCTTGCTTCTAGTATAGACATCATTCCGAAATTCCTACCAATTGTTTTTTTTTTGATGTTATAATCTGGTCATTTGGGCCATATTTTAATTTTTTGGGTATAACCTGTTAGTGGTTATGTACTGTATGTCATAAACTTGACATTTTAATTTTTATAGCCTAGGGCTAAGTTTTGATGGTTGTTATAAACTGTATATGGTTATACACCATACATTATTTAGAAGGCACCCAATAGACGGTTGTCATACTCATAAATGAGTATACACTTTATGTCAGTTTTGACTAATTTTTCTTGGCCGTATTTTCTGGGTTGTTATAACCTAGTGGTGGTTATAAACCCATTGTCAAATTTGACTGTTTGAGGTTATATTTTTGGTCTATTTTCCTTGTCGGGATCAGTGAACCTGACAGAGGATGAACATTACTGTTCAGTTTGTTCATTATTGAATTTTGTCCAATTTTTTTATCACAGGATGCTGTGATGAAAAACCAATAGTAGATTTGTTTTTTTGTTGGTGTGGTCTCGACCATGGTCGGATTATTAGAGGACTATACGAAGGTATCCTTCCTCACCTCAAATTAATTTGGATATTTATGTGGGTGAGTCAAATGAAAAACAAATTCTATCAATGCTTTAGATTATGGCTGTATATGCTGTAAGATATATTCTAGTGCCGTTCAGAAATGGATTTGGGGGCACACAGAATTTTGTAATGGGTAAGTAATGTGACAATTGATATTGCTGTTATGAATTTTGCCCATGTGTTTGTTATCTGGTGCTTGAGTTATGTCAGCCAGTTTTGTTTCTAGTTGCTGGAATCCGCTATCTAAAAAGGGTAGTTTTGTAGAGTTTTTTTTTGTTACACACAATACCATCTCTTGGTGAGAAGTTGATTGCAACTTTCATGAGTGTCCCCTAGGTTGGAGTTCTATAGTAACTGATTTCTATGGTAGAATTAAATGTCGTGAGTGTACATAATTTTAGCTTAAGTTTTGATTTAAGTTTACTTTAAGTTAGTTTTATAGTACTTCTGTATTCTCAAGATCACTATTGTCTTACCAACTTGTGTCCTTCCTCGATATTAAGATTTCCTAATTTATGGCCATACCGATTGTGTCTTCCTTCAGGAACGGGTGATACACGTAGTTATCCTGAATTGAGTTAATATGAGAAGATGTCATTTTTAGAAATAATTTGTATATTTAAATTGTGGAACAGATAATTAACAGAATTGTTTGTTATTTAGTAAGGCATAATAATTTATCCGGGAATTTTTCTTTGGTATTGTTAGATATTGGTAACTAGTATAGGTTAAACTTTTTTGTTAAAAGACTTGATGTTAAAAAAAATTTAACTATTTCATAGCTAATTTTTTTTCTTCAAGGAAGGGGGTAACTGTAGCATTTTATTTTTCTATTTCTTATTTTGACTAACGCCCCATTTATATTTCAATAATTTCAATAATTATATTAATAATTTCAGTCAACTTCTTTTATTCATATTTTTTTAAATTCACACTGTCAATGACACATTACTACTGTAACGCATCACTCTCCTGGTTTAATTATTCATGCTTTCTGTTGACGGTCCGTCACTCTTCTGATTGGTCTTAATTAATGTTTTCTCTGAATGGCTGACATTGACAGCTCGAGCGAGAGGTGGGGTCGTTACTTATTTAGTCGGTACTGCATCCATTTTTCGAGGACTTGTTGCAGGTAGAAGCACACGTAAAAGGCCAGTTTGTTATTTTCGAAGTTTGTGAAGTAGGAAGTGGCCAATATGGTTTATAATTTATAGTCCTTAATCTTGTTCCTTTAGGGAACCGTTTATTTCATATTTCTGGTGCAAGATGCCCAAGATTTTGATGGATAGATAATGAAACTTAGCAAGGGTTTTACTTTTCCGTTTTCCTCTTTATTCTTTTTCAATTATTGATGGCTGCAGGCTTTTGATTACCCCGGGAAATTGCTGAAAGCGGTGGAGCTGGAGCCAGAGTTAGAGCTAATATTAGAGATTCTCAGTCCGGATAGCTAAGCTACAAATGGCATACGTTTACAGCCTCGATTTTGAAGGCCAGCCGTTCATTTCTTGGAGGAATATACAGGCCAGTTTATTCCATTTATGTAAATATTATTAACCATAGATTTGTCTCACTTATTTAAATTTTTATTAATATACTTTTAATTTCAATTTATTGCTACAAATATTTAATCAATATCATAATTTTATACGTCAATTTCTTATCTATAATTTTAGTTATTTTTTGTTCAGTATTTTTCAGTACCTTTTTTTGGTAGTTAAGTAGAAATAACTCGGTTAAGGCCGATATGCCTTAGGTAAAAAGGTTTATGAACTTTCCCCTGCGTAATACAAATATTTACTAAAAACTTTAATAATTGCAATTTATTTTTCAAGTGCTGAAATCTACCTAATAGTGAAATCATAATTTAAATGTTACTTTTGACAAACTTATTTTAATCATATCAACATTATTCATATTTTAATTCGTAATAAATTATTAACATTTAACAGATTAGAACATGAGGTGTATATTATCTTTGATGTAAATATAATTTGATTGTATTGTTAAGATATTTTTTTTTGCCTCTTTAAATCTACTTTATCCAGGGTCATTTAATTGTTAATTGAAACCTATATACCAAATTTTTTTCTTAGTTTTTTTTCATTTAAAAAAAAAAACTAAGTGGCGCCCTCTTATTTAATAGTTATAATCAAGTTTATATTCTTTAATAGCCAGTCATAAGTGAACCCTCGAACAATCCCAAGCCTCCAATAATTCTAAGCTACCGTCTGCAAACTCTTAGCAAAATAGTAACACTGTAAAGTTAACGCCACAATATATATTGCAGGTAATTTGGATTTGAAAGAGAAAATGATAGGCTAAGAAGATTTAAACAATGATGATTTCCAAAAAATATATATAAGCAAGGTGAAGGCATCAGAAGACGCATTACGGATAACTACTTTATAAATATTAAACAATGACAAAAATGTAGAAACTTCTGAGTTTTTTCAAATTTTTCCATGAGTCTTTATAAGAGATGGCACTACGACATTTTAATCAGTTTAGTTCTGAAAGTTGTAATCTGACTTTGTCGATAAAGAGAGTGCGCTATTCAAATAAAAGTGTATTCCTAGTATGTTCCAGACAGGAGTGTGTTCCTGAGTTTTGTTATATTATTTCACCGTGAATGATATTTTCTTATCTACATTAATTTTAATATTTATCAATGTTGATTGTTACAAATCTATTACCACAAAACTTGTATGGATAATTTTAAAGCTTGTAGCAAACAGAAAAATATTTTTTTTCTATATAAAATTAATACGGACACAAAATTTAAGAGAAAATGCAGTTGCTAGCAAAAAAGTGGATAAAATCTTACACGCTTTTCCGCCATCCTTATCCCAAGATTCTAATTATATTAGCGTAGATTGATGTCCGGATAAGTGCTCGGAATCTATTTAAGGGTGGCTGAGATTTTAAATAGGGTTTTGGAAAACCACTTCCTAAATTAAAGTTCGGAAAAGTTATAAAAATATAAAAATGTACAGGATTGGTCAAATTAAATGAACTAAACTACACCACCGGTTTTGCCTTGGCCACAGATGTACTCAGTAAGAGAGAGAGAGAGTCAATGTGTGACTGGAAAGGAAAAATCGAATCTAGGGAACAACAGACTACGTAAAAATTATTAAAAATTCAGGAATAAGAAAACTATATTAAAATCTGACATTGTATAGGGTACTACCAAATAGATATAAAACAGACTCATAAACAGCTGATGGGCGAGAAGATTTAAATATTTATTTTTATTTATATTATTTTATTTCTATAAAGATATAAATAAAAGTAAGTTTATTTTGTACAAAGACCGGTTCATTGAAAAGAGTCCTAACATCTGCAATTTTGAAGTTTTTTTTTCGAATAATTTATAATATGATTTATGTCGAGTTTAATTTGCAGTGGTATGTTGGTAAACTTTGGACTGTTCTTTGGTAAGTTTTCATTATCATGAAATCATAACTGTTGTGGGTCCCACGTGGTAACCATTTTCTGTTACAAGCGTTAAGAGTTCTTCTTTGACCATGTTCTTTTCAAAGCTGTTTCTCTTAGTTATCAAAGTTATGCATCCACTCTTATACAGGATCTTGGTTTTCTATTAACACGTTGACTGCCACCATAGGAATAAAAAATATGCGCCTGTGCCGAGGTACGAGTAGGAGGGTAGTAGGGAGTACGAGAGATTTGTCGCGAGGTACGAGTGATGTGCCTCATTGACAAGTCTAGACTTGCTTTGGGAATATTTTATACATACGCGATATTTTCCGTTTAGTTGTAGTTTAAATGTAATTTAGTAGGCAGTGTATCATAATGAGTTATGGAAAAGAACAATTTGAGCTTTAAAAATTATGGAACAGGCTAATTTCTGACGAAAAAGAGGATCCGTTTGCTAGAGGTGTAAATGTAAATAGAAATGACTTGCTAGACCGTTTTCGTCTCTTAATAAATTTCTTAGAATATTAGGTCAGATAATTATTAACCGGAAAGTGAGAGTGATAGTGACATTGAGGACTCGCGAATATCGCTTGTATTGCTGTAAACAATTTTATTTTAATAAATGACTTGCTAGACCGTTTTCCGTCTCTTAATAAAATTCTTAGAATATTAGGTTACGTTTTAAGAGTCATACATAACTGCAAAATTCCGTTCTGAAAAAGAAAAAGGAGGTTACTTGAACCAGATGAAATGGAAGCTAACATTCGCCATAAAATTTGTTCAAAAAGAAATATTTTTCATAAGAGCACAAAAATCTTGTCGATAATAAACTTATACCGAATGAGAGTAGGATTATTTCTTTAAATCCTTTTATATATAAAGGTTTAGTATAGGTTGATTAACGCCTAAAAAATAGCAATATTCCTTTTAATAGTAAACACCAGAATATTCTACCAAAGAACCATAATTCAACAAAGAAAATGTTACTAAATGAATATGAACGTTTACTTCATCGTATAATTGAACAAGTCATTTTTCGGTTAGACAAAAGTATTAGCCTATTTTGGCTAGAAATTATTGTAAGTTTGTTATTAACAAATATGAACGATGTTTTAGGACTGAGCCAAAGGTTTTAAATTAGTTAATGGGTGATTTACCTCTCAATCAGATAAGCATTTGTTTTGTTTAAAAATGTGGGTACTAGTTATGAGAGTCCATTCCTTATTAAAGATTGAAAAGCAAGCGGTATAAGTTAACAAAACCCTATATTATTTGTATGTACACAAAGGGTGTTTACCTTGAATTGATATCTGAACTTACGTCGGTGGCCTTTTTAGCTAAGTAGTTGTAAAAGATTCATTAGTAGAGTAGACTTTCCCGTATTTTCTCTGATAATGGCTCTAATCATGTGGGTGCCAATAAGGAAATAAATAATAATAATAATAAATATATTTTATTTAAAATTTACAGATGTAGTTAGCAATAATAACATTTAATAATTAAGTACCAGAGAAGCAGGGCGCAGTCTAGCTAAGACAGCTACTCTACTAAACCCTACTCAACGGTCATAAACTTAAGCTACAATATAAAGATTAACTCTATTAAATTCATTAAATACCCAAATATATATATATATATATATATATATATATATATATATATATATAAATATTAAATAGCTAAATATAAAATTAAAAGAATTACCAAAAATAAAATAAATAATTAAAGGCCTAAATTACGGGTCGAAGGTTAAATCTAAACGATATTTCTAAAACTTTGATTTAAATGACTTCTGATCTAAAGTTGACAATTCAGTTGGTAGGTTATCGTAGAGTTTAATAGCATTGTACGAGTTACCTCTATGGAAAGCCCTTAGCTCAGCATAATATGCTGATATTATCATATTGCATGTTTATATATTCTTTGTTCACCCATTGTTTAAGCAGTCAGTTGAATACTTTAGAAGTAGTTTAAGCTCTAATGTAATATTATTTGTAAAATAAATTTTTTAAAATGGAAAATCTTTGAGCTAGTGAGTTAATTGGCGCAGTCGGGTCGGATTTCTGGAAATCAATCGAATCGCCGATCAATTTTTTCGTTTAACGAATTAACCGGAAAGAACATTGTTGTGAAGTTGACTTTTTTTGTGAAACTCAGAGTGGATTTTTTCGAAAATCAAAAGATCCCACTCTATCGTAGAACTGTGTATTACATATTGTTCGACTAAACATCGGGGGATAGGACGAACATTGCCTGTCTTCGCAAGGATAAGGAATTGGAAGGGACTACATTGCCTAACCAGAGCCTCACCCTTAGAGTTATGCCGAAGATTGGACTTCTACTCATATAAGTGCTATTGATTGAATTTTTAATGCATTTATATTTAAATATTTGCACTTTCTTTATGTCTGACGTCGAAGACATAATTGATGTTTTTAACAAATTGTTACATGCAGAGCTCTAAGCATGTAACATGGGTTTTCATATAAATTCAGCCAAAAGTTTATGGGTTTTGGTATCGGCTTGAAAGGTTTGTGTGATTTACAGTTTTATAAATGGATTTTGGGGTTTAATAGTAATGCAATTTATTTTTTTTAAGGCTTTTGGGGTTTGATTATTTTTAGGAATGTATTTACCTACCCTATCCTGTCAGCACACCTCTGTGGAGTTAGTCGTATTATGTTTCCTTAGTCCCTACCCTATTCATGTACCTGGTGTTGGGAACTTTCTGACCTTTGGTTTGTTTGTCAATAGTTTCTATGAGGCCGGTATATGTCTGGGGTATGGAGGGACTGGTATATGAGAGGATGTGGACACCTAGAGGGTGCTGTTGTGCCACAGATTGCGCTATGAGTGGAGTAAATAAGACCTTTTAGATGGTGATCCGTTAGTGTAGGAAAACTTACAAATACTTTCTTCTATAGCGGAATCATGTTGGGCAAGGTATCCTAATTGATTTGAAATTGGCCTCCCCAGTTTTACTTGCTATATTTCCCTTCAATTCTTCAAGTTAAGTTCTAGTAAATAAACGTGCCTTGACATCTGGTTTCTAACCCTACTAGCCGATTGATAGTGACTGTGATTGACAGTAATGACTATTGACACACTTGTTGTTGTGGAGGTTTGGCAGCGTTGCTGTTTCCCATTAAAGTTTGGTTTTCATTTGGCGGATGACGGAGCGTCATAAATCAGGCAGAGCGACGTAAGAGGAAAATTGGAATTTCGTAGCCCCGTTGGGAAAATTTTGTTAGTTTTCCATGTTTTAGTATCAGAGCAGTATCATTTTGCTATGGTATTGCGGAATTTCTATTTTGATAGAGGGAGGCTCCGCGTAGTTTGCACCAAGAGGCAGGGTCAGATCGTGTCGAAGAGAGAGAGTGACAAGTTCACTGCTACTGTCTGGTCAGTTGTCAGTTCCTTGTCCAGCCGGTAGCCATCCCGTTATCAGAAAGAACAGTCGACATTTTGTGGTTTTAAGGAAAATTTAATCTTGCCGGGAATTCGGTTGAATGGAAAAATATTCCTCCCAAGTTTTGGGGTTTAATTTGATGAACGTCTAGTGGGAAGTTGTAGCCGAGAGGATTTCGGATTGACCCGATATTTTTGAATTTGGTCGGCTGCTCCCACACCATTTATGGGATTTTGAAATTTTCTAACCACAAAACGAGACTCTAGGCCTCGCTCACCACCTTAGGTATGTACCAACATGTTGGTAATTGCCATAGAATTGATTGTGCGTTTATTTTACTGATTTTTTTGTCCTCTATTTAGAGGCCTCTCCCTTTTCTCATTCTCTTCCCTATTCTCTGGTCTCTTCCTATTCTCTGGTTTCTTCTGGTCATCCCAACACTGTTGGAGACCGGCTGAAGTGAGCCTCAACACAGCCTGGACTGAGCATTGTACTGTGGCTCTGCGATTTTGGATTGGAACTTGCCTGAAATCGACTTGCCCATGTGGTCGTTACCCTGGTTGTAGCTGACTGGTTCCAGAGCTGTCGAGTTAAGCTACCTTAGCCAAAATACACAAGAGGTTAGAAGACACGCAAGTTTTTGCACATTTTATTTTATTTTTCTCTTATTGAACGGTTTGATTTAGGGTTGGGGGGTTGATTTATTAATTTGAATTTTATGGGTTTATTTTCTTTTATGTAAAACAAAAACGTTAAGAGGTTCTTGCTAAGTCTATTAATATTAACTTAAGGGTTTTCATTTGAGTCGAGCATCGACATAATTGATTTTGACACTGAGCCTGGATCACCTTGTAACGGATCGGCTACTTGCTACAAATAACCTATTTAGTCATAATGTTGGTTGTTGGTTAACAGGTTGTATTGCACCAACATACCATTAATAGGCTTTTAAATTCGAACCTTACTATTTTAAAGTTTTATTTAGATTAATGTGACTTGACTAGAGATTGTAAAAGGTATTTTAGGGCCAGTGAGGTATTGCGAATCAGGCTCCAAACATATACTTCTTGAAAACAACACGTGATCACGTTTTGGATTTTCCCCTTGAACAGTAGTTCAGTGCGTATTTGTTTTTTTTTTTACTAATTCCTCGCCTTAAGCATATCTCAAGTAACTCTTAATTCTTTCATCATTTTTTTTTTATTTACTTAAAATTACTATAGTATTACATTTTGAATAATTTTCTAAATTTAAATATCTCAGTGGAATTTAATTTTTTTATATAAATGGAAGTGACTATGTAAATTCTTGGATGATTATATCAATCTGGTGGACCTATGGATTGTTATTTGAGTTTTTCCCAAATTATTTTCAGCTTTTAGGATCTAGATACAAGCATAAATATAGGTCATTATTTTCTTGATTAAGGGGGGCTTATATTACCATCATAATATATCAGGGTTTGGTGTAAAATATTTAAATCAAGTGGTGCTCTTATTAAAATTTCTTCCACTACCTTCTCCACTGTCTAAAAGCTGGCAGCCACCAAATCTCTAAATCTTTTAAAACAAAATTTGCTTGTCTGGACTTGGTAATTTTTTTTGTGGTTGGATAGTAGGTATGACTCACACGGGTTGGAAATAAATTGGTTTGAACCGAGTTACGCGCTACATTTTGGCGCCCAACGTGGGGCCCGATTTATTTAATAACAAAACCCTCCCAAATTACGGAAGCATCTAATTTAAAATCTAATTTAGAATCAAGTAGTAGTAATTCTAATAATAATTTTAATTCTATAATTACAAATAATATAGAAATGGCACAATTTAAACCAGAATACCTAAATTGCATTCCCGTTTTTGACGGAAATCCAAATGATTTAAATCGTTATTTAACAACATGCTAATCACTTATTGATAGTTTTTAAGATAGAACAAATGCTGCTATTTTTCAAAATGTATATATTTTAAATTCTTTAATAAGTAAGTTAATAGGGCAAGCTAAGTTAGTCATAAATATCCAAAATGTTAGTACATGGGATGAGTTAAAAGAGACCCTAAGAAGAAATTTTGCGGATCAAAGGGACGAAGTTTGTTTAAACAGGGATTTGGTTATGATGAAATAATTAAATCACGAAAAGCCAAGTCAATATTACGATCGTATTTTACATATTTTGAATTTGTTGTGTTCATATGTAGATTTACATGAACCCGCAGATGCTGCAAAAATTTTAAAAAGATCTCTTTATAACAAGTTTGCTTTAAAAACTTTCTTATTAGGTTTAAAAGAACCACTAGATACAACAATTAGATGCATGAGACCTGAAAATCTTATGCAAGCTCTACAGTTTGTCACTCAAGAGCATAATATTCATTACTTGTAGGAAAATAACGCAAAACATTAGTTAAATATGCTAAAAAATCAAAATAACATAAGGCATACCGTACCTAATCAACATTATCAAAATAACACAAATCGAAATAGACAATACCATAATAATTTTTATTCTCAACCATTTAGAGATTATTTTCGACCAACTTTTCCCTCTCAACCAGTGCCTATTAGGCCAAACCCTAATAGACCATCCCAAAAGTTTTTCACACACTCACAAGTATTTGGAAACACTAAAACACCAACAAATGTATTTAGGTCAAACCAAATAAAACATTTACCACCAGCAACCCCTACGTCTGGAATAGAATCCTCAAAATTGAAACCATTAAAAAATACTCCAAATACATCCAATAATTATAATCCTCCAAAATTTGTTTTTGAAGAATTATATAATACGGAAGCTGAAAATAATATTGATGATTCAACACATTCTCAATATTATCCACAGCAATATTATTACCCTCAAGAACAGAATTGTACAAACGTACCCTATAATTATTGTGACTACGATAATACCGAAAACTCTTTTGCTCAATATGGTTCTGAACAAAATAACGAAGGTATAATTGAGGAACCCTGTGAAAATGAAAATTTTCAGGAAGGAAATTCTCAAACGAACACCAAAATGTGATACATGAACCTCAATTAATTTGTTTTAATTTCTCAAACTCTAGCAAACTTTCTTACATAGAGTTTCCAGAAATCAAAATAAAAATTTTAATTGATTCAGGTTCAACAAAATCGTTTATTGACCCTAACATTGCAGAAAAATTTTATGCTGATAAAATTTTTCATGACCCCTTTTTAGTGTCAACTGTTTTTCAAACATCTGCACATCAATTTAGTTCTTTAATTCCTGCTTCAAAAATGTTTGATTTGCCTGAACCGAAAAATTTGAAATTTTATCTTTTTAAGTTTCATAAAATTTTCTTGGTTTAATAGGACTTGACAATCTTAAATTATTACAAGCAAAACTCGATTTTGAAAAAGGTTATTTAATAACACCTTAGGCAAAAATTAAATTAAAATTTCAAGAAACTAAAAATGAATTAAACTGCATAACAATTGCACCACGAGTCTAGCAAGTTATAAAAATTAAAACGTCTGTAAAAAATGGCGAAATTATAATACCTCATCAGAAGTTTCATAACTGCGAGATCCCGGAATGCTTATCAGTTACAAGAAAAGGCTTTGCTTTAACCACTATATTAAATAACACCAACTCTCGTAACTTTAGACTTTTCGCATGAGATAGAGGTAGACAAATTTAACAAAGAAGACCTTGAAAGATCTCTTTAAATAATTATGACGAAAGCGTTTATTCACACCAACGCAAATTACATTTTTCTAGATTTCGAACTGATCATATGAATTTAGAAGAAAAAACTAAAATATTAAATTTAATTAAAGAATATAGTGACATATTTTATAATGAAAATGACCCTTTAACATTCACGAATAAAATTAACCATAGAATTCGGACATCAGATGAAATACGAGTCTATACCAAATCATATCGTTATCCTCAAGTACACAAAGCCGAAGTTGCAAAACAAATCGATAAAATGTTGCAACAAAAAATTATTCGATCAAGTAACTCTCCATGGAGTTCACCAATTTGGGTTGTCCCCAAAAAGCAAGATGCATCAGGCACTCAAAAATGGCGAGTCGTTATCGACTTTAGAGGACTAAATGCTAAAACTTTAGGTGACAAATACCCATTGCCTGATATAACCGATCTATTGGACAAACTTGGCAAATGTCATTATTTTACCACATTAGACCTGGCAAGTGGATTTCACCAGATCCAGATGCATGAAGATGACATCGAAAAAACAGCATTCAATACAGAGCATGGACATTACGAATTTTTGCGTATGCCTTTTGGTTTAAAGAACGCGCCAGCGACGTTTCAGCGTATAATGGACAATATTTTAAAAGGTATCCAGAATGAAAAATGTCTAGTCTATATAGACGACATTATTGTATTTACCACGTCGTTACAAGAACACCTAGAACGACTAAGATGTGTATTTCAAAAACTTCGAGAATCTAACTTCAAAATACCATTAGATAAGTCCGAATTTTCACGAAAGGAAGTCACCTATCTTGGACACGTTGTAACAGCAGATGGTGTCAAACCAAACCCGGACAAAATTTAAGCAATTAAGAAATATCCAATACCGAAGTCGACAAGAGAAATCAAAGGATTTCTGGGATTATTGGGCTAATATAGAAGATTTATTAAGGACTTTGCCCGTATAACAAAACCGCTGACTAAATATTTAAAGAAAGGTGCAAACATCGAACATACCCAAGAATTTGTAGAATATTTTCATTTATGTAAAAATTTTTTGGTAAATGAACCTATCTTACAGTATCCAGATTTTACAAAAACATTTAATCTCACTATGGATACTAGTAACGTAGCCCTTGGAGCAGTGCTATCACAAGGACCAATAGGTCATGATTTACCAATAGCGTATGCATCAAGAACTCTCAATGATTCGAAAAGAAATTATTCGATAACAGAGAAGGAGCTTTTGGCCTTAGTATGGGTAACGAAATATTTTCGCCCTTATATCTTTGGAAGGAAAATTAATTTAATCACTGATCAAGCCCTTACAGTGGTTATTTTCGTTAAAAGACCCTAGCTCCAAAATAATGCGATGGCGTATTAAACTTGATGAATATGACTATAATGTAATTTACAAAAAAGGTAAACTAAACACAAATGCGGATGCCCTTTCAAGAATAGAGATACATACTAAAGAAACAAACAGTTTTGATCTTAAAAATTATATTGAACAGTTTAATAGAGAATTACAGGAAGGACAAGGACCTTTACGAGAAGAAGAAGATTTAGATCAAATTTTCACCACGGTTCAACCAGATGATGACATCACGCTTCAAGTCATTGACCCAGTCACAACTCCAACATCTGATAAACAACCAGCTGATGATGACGACATGACCGTTCATACGAATCAAAGTGAAGACCCTATTGTTGGAATACCAATCCATGATATCCCAGGCAATTATGGTGCGAATCAAATTTTTATTTGTTGACTGTTTTACATTCACCAGCCAAACCAAAAATTTCAATTTTATTTGAGAAAAAATGCAGAATTACTGCTTAAATTTCCGAAAATAATTTTGAAAATGATATTTTGAATTTAATAAAAGAATATGTTATAGCTGATAAACAATATCATATTTATTTTGAAAAACCAGAAGTTTATGAAAAGTTTTCTGAAGTTATTCGAAAAACTTTTAAATGGCCTTCTCTAAAATTTCGACGATGTTTAAAAAAATTAATCGATGTAACCGATAAACGCAACATACCCGAGATAATACAAAATTATCATGAATCTAAGACCAATCATCGCGGTATCGATGAAACCTTATAGAAAATTAAAGATCGCTATTATTGGCTAAATTTAAAAAATACAATCCAAACATATATAAATAATTGCGAAATTTGCCAAAGAAGCAAATACGAACGAAACCCGGTTACTATGCAAATGAATGTAACGCCAACAGCATCGAAACCCTTCGAAATAATACAACTAGACACCTACACATTAGAACAAGTTAAATTCTTAACAATAATTGATAGCTTCTCAAAATACCACAAGCACCTTCTTAATTCTACTGCAACAGAAATTGTGGACAAGTTATTAATATTTTTCTGTCACCACGGTGTACCTAAGCAAATAATAGTTGACAACGGTACTGAGTTCAAAAACACTTAATTTACATAAAATTAAATTATATTTCTGTTCACCTAACCATCCTTAACATGGAGTTATTGAAAGACTTCACTCAACTTTATCTGAGCATATACGTTTATTTAATAATTAAGAATTTAAAAATACCCCCATAATTAAAATAATTATTTATGCTTTACTAACATATAATCATTCCATTCACTCAGTAACCAAATTTAAACCCATAGAAGTGATAAGTGGACACATTTCTCCATATGATCCTTTTGATATAAGATTGGATCAAATTCTTTTAACGGATTATGTAAATTCCCATAAAGAAGAATCTCGTCTTTTATACGAAAATCTAAATAAAAGACTTGTTGAAAGTAAGGAAACATTAATTAGTATAATTAATAAAAAACGCGATGGGCCCGACCTATTTTAGCCTAATCAAAGTGTGTATATAAAAAACATCAAAGGCAAAAATTATCGCATAAATTTACAAAACCCTATAATATTGAAACAGTAAATGAAAACCGCAAAACAATAACCACCGAAAATCACGGTAATATACATATGAGCAATTTAAGACGCCCACTAAAGCCGCATTTACATGGGCAATTTTTTGGTAATTATTGCTTGGTCACTCAATTGATCAATCTGGAGCAATTAATGGAGCAACATCTAGCAAGTTTATTAAAATACGGCAATTATTTCGGCAATATTGCTCCATATATTCTGTATTGCTTAATGTCACCGAGACGAATTGCCGAATATCCGCTGGACATGGAAATTTAAGCCAATTTTATTTTGTATCTCGCTTTCACATATTTATTTTTTGGCTTAACGCCTCGCTTCCACTGCGAGAGCGAGGTGCCAGGCGTGCATGCGGGTTTTTTTTTGGTAAAATCATTTATTTTTAACAAGAATTTTTATTATTTGTGTATATGTGATTGCACGTGGTTCATAGTAAAATGGCTTGGAGTAATAAAAAGATTATTAACTTTATTGATGCAGTTCATTTGCGTAATTGCTTGAGGGACAACAAAAGTTCTGACTTCAAAGATCGCTTGCTTAAAAAAGATGAATGGACGTTTATTGGCCTGCAGTTTGAAATTTCCTACGACGAGGCAGCAAAAAAATCTAAAAACTTGCGCACATACTTTAAAAATGAGTTAAAAAAATTAGAGAAGAAGCAAAAAAGCGGCAGTGTAAGCCGCCGCTGCTAGAGAATCAACGTCCATTGCGAGCGATAGTTTTCAACTAAACTGGTCGTGTATCAATTTATTGCTAGTTTCTTGGAGTTGCGCCATATCGCTCAATATTGTTGCTGCAGAGCATTTTTAAAAATTGAAACTTGTTGCCATTGCCGAAATTGCTTTCTATTTCCGAAAGTAAAATTGACCAATATTGCCTAAAATTGAGCAATTTGAATTGCCCGTGTAAGGGCACCTTAAGAAAACTTTACAGCTTTGATTAAAGTACAATTATTCTCTTTCAGCTCTGCGACGATCGTACTCGTAAATGACGACCGAATTACGATAACGCAGGTAGCAGATAACCACGTCATGGAAGTTAGCAATAGAATCAGAAACGAAAATCAAATTTTTACAGTCGTCCAGATAAGTTCTGCACGCAATCTATTTTTTTGCATATTTAAGGATTAAATCTAATTTTAAACATTTAAAATAAAGTTAGGAGAAAGACTATAATTACATATAGACAAAAAAAGTGTAGATTTGATTTTTTTTTCGGTATAAAAGATAAATGTTTGTTAAATAATAAATAACCTACAAAAATCACAGTAATTGTTAAAAATTTTGTTACACCTTCAAACTTGGCATATAAATGAAAGATAATAAAATACACCATATATCTCAGAGACACACGTTTTTTTAGGGGATGAAGGGGTGTAAGCCACCTCCAAATAGTTTAAAAAATTGTAGTAATTAGTAATAATTTTGTTACACCTTCAAACTTGGTATATAAATGAAAGATAATAAAATACATGATATATCTCAGAGACACACATTTTTTCAGGGGATGAAGGGGTGTAAGCCACCCCCAAATAGTTTAAAAAATTGTAGTAATTAGTAATAATTTTGTTACACCTTCAAACTTCGTGTATAAATAAAAGATAATAAAATACACCATATATCTCAGAGACACACGTTTTTTCAGGGGATGAAGGGGTGTAAGGCACCTCCAAATAGTTTAAAAAATTGTAGTAATTGGTAATAATTTTGTTACACCTTCAAACTTGGCATATAAATGAAAGATAATAAAATACATGATATATCTCAGAGACACACGTTTTTTCAGGGGATGAAGGGGTATAAGCCACCCCCAAATAGTTTAAAAAATTGTAGTAATTAGTAATAATTTTGTTACACCTTCAAACTTGGTCTATAAGTAAAAGATAAAATAAATCATAGTATTTCATTAAAATATATAACAAAATAAGTGTATAATAATGTTCTAATAATTCGTTAGAACAATAATTACAGTTAACAGCATATGCGCTCGAAACTTAACGTTAAAGCTACGGTGAAAGTTAATATACCGACGACCAGGAGTCCAAATATAATATCAAAATTTTGGACTTAGGACGGAATTTTGTGCGCTTATTCGCTTACTTTGCTATATAACATTTAGATGTTTTGTCTAGTGAGGTTTAATGTAGAAGTTTTTTATTAATTAGTTTGGGTGATTTTAATTTATGTTATTTATTTGTTTACACAAATGTCTTTCTAATTTTTTTATGATTTTCTTTTTACACTGCAGTTAAGTTGGATTATGTTAGGTTAGTTGAGGTTAAGTTAGGTAATTAGGTAAGGTAAGTTTAGGCAAAGCTGGGTAAGGTTAGGTAAAGTTAGGTAAGTTTAGGTAAGGTTAGATAAGGTAACACCAGGTCAAGTTAGGTTAAGTAAGATCAACTAAAGTTAGATAAGGTTAGGTAAGAAAATTATCCAAGGTTACAATTTAGTCAAGACTAACTTAACCTGGATTTTTATAATAATTAATCTAAGTCGGCTTTTGAATATATTTATTAAATAATATTTTAATTTACAAGGTTTTTATTGAAATTTAATATTTAAGCTTAAATAAAGAGAAAATTTTTAAGTGTAATCGTTATATTCTGTGTGTCAAGTCAGTTAATCACACAATTTCAGTTATAATGGCAGGTATCCCAGGAACACCGAAAAAACGTGGAAATGAATTATATATTTTGAAAATAGGAGAGTTTTTATCTAATATGAAATATGAAATTGCAAATATTCATAGTTGTTCTCCAAGAGCAAGTCGTTCGAAGCTTTCACAACTGTAATTTTCTGAATTTAAAAGATAATTTTAAAAATAGAATGAAAATTTTAGCTTTAGTTAATAGAAATGAAAATGCAATAGCCCATGTTATTAAAAGACAACCCGAACAACATTTTGAATCTGAAAATAGTTGTAACTTAATTTCAACCACCGAAGTGCACAAAAGAGAAAACCTAATAAATTCCTTAGATTCATCTAGTCCAAGACTCCAAAAACCACAAGTAGTCAATGAAAATGGTAAAAATCAGCCGGCTCATAACATACAAAATATTTCAAATAAATTTTCTTTGTTAGTTAGTACTGAAATAAAACGATTCATAAATAATACAGATATAACACAACAGGCCGAAATAAGTCAACATTTTTGGAAGGAAAATATATCTTCCTACCAAATATCATGTGTTATTGTTTTTAAAGGTTACCGAGTAAATAAAAAAAATGGACCATACGAATCAAAAATAATTGAATATGCAATATGCAAGCACGAAAATTGTAAATATTTTAAGCTTATTTATGAAGTACGGGAGCAATTTATTCTAGTGAAAATTTTCCAAAAGGGAGCTAAAGCTGAAAATCACATAGGAGAGTATGCGTACCACTTAAAAGGATCACAAAAGAGAAACTGAGAGATAATTTACCAAGTAGTTTTCGTAGCCATGAAATTGCAAATATTGATCCTGATCTATTTTATGAAGGCAACTGGCAAGAATTACGATCATTAGCCGTTTATCAAAAGATAAGATCTGAGGCATTATCCGAGAAAGATCTTCACTCAGATCCTTATTTGGATATTTGGCTACGAGCTATGCAACAAAATAATGAAAACAAATATATCCATTTTCCGACTGGTAAAACTTTAGTTTATCTCTATTCAAAAGAACAAGTACAAACTTTAGTAAAAAGGGGACAAAAGATACATGGATATTTTGATGCTACAGGCTCTGTAATTAGACCAACTATTTATGACAAAGGAAGTAGAGTTCTATATTATTCATTGACAGTCAATATAAACGAGACCATAACACCTATTGCAGAAATAATAACCTCAAATCATGACTCAGGGACGTTAACTTCTTTCCTCTTACATTTTAAACATTTTGTTAGAGTAAATTGCAATAAAACATGGCCAATGTTTGATGTAATAGTTACAGATTGGAGTTTTGCGTTGATGACATCTATTTGCCAGGGTCTTAATGATGTAACATTATACACATACCTGCGACTGTGTTACAATTTTTTGACAAATCCCGAAGACTCACAATTTTGTAACCTAATAAAATTAAAGTTATGCTGCTCACATTTTATAAAAATGATTTGTACAAAACTTTCACCATTCAAACGAGAAACCAAAGTAAGAGATGGTATAATAAGCGCCATAGTAACTCTTATATTATGTTCTTCGTTTGAAGATATGCTATTTTATTTCAATCATGTCACTATTCTTTTGTTAACCCCAGAGGATAATATGGATGTTAAGAATGCTAAGGCAGCGCTATTAAATCCAACTACTACTGCACAAGAATTATTGAGGCTTTGCGAAAGTGCAAATACTGATAAGGATGATGAAGTTTATATAGATGAAAATATGATTAGAGGAGAATATTCCACTTCCCCATTTTTTCTCGTTTTTGTAAGAATCTATGATAAAGTTCTTCAAAAAATTGAATCCAAAAAAATGTCTGAATCAGAAAATGAAATAAAGTATGTAAAAAATCCATTTATGTCAAAAGAATTTTATAATTACTTACTAAGGCGGATAATGCTATTTGCTCCATTATGGCCAGATATCTTAAAATGCGGTAGGTTTTATAAGCAATGCAAGTGTTGAGTCTTGGTTTAAAACTATAAAATATGAGATTTTAAACGGAAAGAGAAATTTAAAACTAGGTCGTTTTGTAACCGAAATTCAAACTCGTATAAGATCTAATCTAAAAGTTATAAAACTATCGATAGGGAAAAAACCATTTAATCCTAATAAAGAATTGACAAATAAAAGGAAAAGACTTGAAATTGATAATCCAGCAGCTGAAGAAACTTGGAAAAAACAAAAAAAACAAAAAGGTTTTTTTCAGAAAAATTATTTACAAAAATACGTTGATGATGATCTACAGAGTTTTGCTCATTATTCTAAATTTCAATCTCTGATAAAATCTTTGGACGGAATTAAGTTAATGTTAATGCCCTTTAAAGTTTTTAGTAATCACTGGATTTTAATAATTTTGGACCTTTCAGAAAACAAAATATTTATATTGAATCCGGGTGGTGCAATGCCTTCCGAAGAAGAAATATTTAAAAAAATTAAAAAATTCTTTATTACCAGAGATCAAAAAAATAAAATTGAAAAATTAAATGTTAGGAAATGGTCAATGTCTCATATAGACTACTACCCCCAACAAACAGACTTGTACAACTGTGGAATTCACGTAATTTATTATATATTATTATTATCAATAAATTCCAATATTCAGTCCTCTTTCTTAAATAAAAATATTTTCAATCCCGAAACTTTTCGAATTACTATTCAAAATATACTTTTAATTGCATCACAAAAAATGTTTCACGTATGTCTAATCTGTGGCCAAAAAACCACAGATCCCTACATCGAATGTCATATCTGCAAACGTTGGGTTCACTATAAACAATGTTCCAATATTGAAAAAGACCAAACATCACTGGAAAAGGCAGCAAATGAAAATTATTTATATTTTTGTTCTTTATGTCAAATTAAAAAAAATCCATTTAAAACTACGGATAACGACAACGAACTTAAATTAGGTGATATTGAATTACAGTTTTTAGTTAAACATTATAGAAATGTATTGACAAACATCTATAAATACCGCGACTCGAATAAGGAAAGTCTTAGATATAATGAAACAAAAGACGTAATGACTCATTTAAAATGGGATTATTTTGTAACCTTCCTAGATACTGAAACAGCGACAAAAGTTGCTAAATGCATTATAAAGTATACAGGGGTAATAGATAAAATGTTTGTATGTTTTGTACTTTTGGGAAGATTTTTACAAAAAGTCATCAACAAATATTACGGATTACACGAAAATGGCCTAGTAAGTATTATTGATAAATATAAAGAACTTAACGAAATAACTGATCATGAGTTTGAGTATCCAGTTCCCTATACATTAGATAAAATATTTATTAACCTATAAAAATCTATATTTAAAAAATTATGAAATAAACACATTCAACCACATTAAATTTTTTTGATATTACACTAAATATTCAATCTTTTTACAAAAAAGTCAAATTATTAGTAATTACTACAACTTTTTAAACTATTTGGGGGTGGCTTACACCCCTTCATCCTCTGAAAAAACGTGTGTCTCTGAGATATATCATGTATTTTATTATTTTTCATTTATATGCCAAGTTTGAAGGTGTAACAAAATTTTTAACAATTACTGTGATTTTTTTAAGTTATTTATTATTTAACAAACATTTATCTTTTATACCGAAAAAAAATCAAATCTACACTTTTTTTTGTCTATATGTAATTATAGTCTTTCTCTTAACTTTATTTTAAATGTTTAAAATCATATTTAATCCTTAAATATGCAAAAAAAATAGATTGCGTGCAGAACTTATCTGGGCGACTGTAAAAATTTGATTTTCGTTTCTGATTCTGTTGCTAACTTCCATGACGTCAGATAACCCAGGAATTTTACCGTACAGATTAGGAACAGCTCAAGATACAAAATACACCCACACTTTAATACATTACTACGACCTTAACCCCATGACTTGACTAAATAAATAAATTAAATAATCAAGCGATAAATGTAACAAGTGCTTTAATGACTCATAAAGGATACTATAACAATACAAGTAATTATTTAAACATTCTACAATTAATTAAGAGTAGAAAATAAAATAAGAGAATTATTCCATAATTCTAAGCGATTTAAAAGAGGCATAATAAACGTAGCTGGATCTATTTTTAAGGCAATTACAGGCAATTTAGATGCTAGCCATGGCGAGTATTATGATAAACTTATTAAAGAACTGCAACAAAATCAAAATAAACTGGCTTCTAACTTATTAAACCAAAACTCTCTTTCAACATGCATTATAAAAAAATTTAATGCTACAATTAATAAGATAAGCGATAACGAAAACCTTCTTGCGATAAAAATTCAACATATAAATCAACTTGTAGAAAATGCTATAAAACGATATGAATATGAGCTTTTCATAAAAGACATCTTAAATCAAATAATAAACTTATATGAAATAATTGATGCAGTGTTGCAAGATGTTGAAAACTCTTTAACTTTTTCTAGGCTTGGATTAATGCATCCCAGCATTTTAAATATAAAAGATCTCTTAACCGAATTAAAAAACCTTGAAAAAATCGTAGGAATTTCAAGTATGCCCTTGCAAGTTATTTTTGAAGAAATATTTAATTTTGAAAAGATCATAAATGTAGATAGCTTTATTCTTAACAATAGAATTGTATATTTGCTTCGAATCCCTATCATTATTCCTAACTTATTTGAATATTATCATCTTTATTCTTTACCGATAAGGCATCAGAGTCTGTTTAGGGTTGTAATACCGCGAAGTAAATATTTAATAAAAAATCAATGGCACTACATTCATCGAGAGGACCCATGCAAAGAAGTTATACCTGGAACCTTCCTTTGCGATAAAGATGACCTGAAAAATCTCGGAGTCCAGAATTCTTGCGCAGTAGGCTTACTTGAAACACCAAAAAGTATCAACTCCACTTTATGCCCACAAGTTGATATTAGTCTTACAAAATCAACAGTCAATCAACTGGATCAATCATTTGATTGGATCGTTGTACTCCCTCAAAAAGAAATGGTGCAGTTGAGTTGTCACCAACAGAAGGAAGTTCGAAGACTATCTGGAAGTTTTTTGTTAAACCTACCCAGCAGATGCAACTTCAAAGTCGCTCACCTATCGATCACTAATTTCCAAAAAGTAATCGACGTTGACAAACAACCAATAATATTTCCCGATTTCCAGTCTGTTTCTACAGAAGTGCCCATCCTCAACTTAAGTCTTCATTTACAAGATATCAAGCTGGATGAACTACAAAGTTTTCGAAACCGGATCGAATCCATTCCTGATTATTCATCGTATCCAGAGTTTTCCAGAACACCAAGCCTATGGACCGTATTTAGATATGTACTTAATGCTATTTTTTGTACATATTTATTATTTATCTACAGAACCAAGATTTATTCCCTAAAGAATAAAGAAGAAGCCATCAGTTCCAGCCGTCCAATTCAACTACCCCTTTGTTCTGTCACCTAAAGTGGTAGTCCTGTCTAACAAGGAAGGAGTTACCTCTACGGAAAGCCCTTAGCTCAGCATATCATATTGCATGTTTATATATTCTTTGTTCACCAATTGTTTAAGCAGTCTGTTGAATACTTTAGAAGTAGTTCAAGCTCTAATGCAATATTATTTGTAAAATAAATTTTTTAAAAAGGAAAATCTTCGAGCTAGTGAGTTAATTTACGTAAAAGAATGTTGAAACATCGCAGTCAAATGACGAGGAAGTGTCATTCTCTCAGAAAATCGGATCACTTAAGTAGATTCAGGTCATGGTTTATTAAAGGAGATGCATACAAGTAATCCTGATGACTGAAGTGAAAGTAAACCTGGGTATCTACGGCAAAAGCTTTCAGCTTACAGTACTTTAATGATTTAAATATATCTGAGATGTAGATTATGAATAATAACGGTTCAAGGATTAACTCTTGAGGTACGTCTGATAAAATTCTAGTTTCTTCGGAAAAAGAATTATTCGAAAAAGCCCCCAAAGTGAAAAGAAACCATTCCTATTAAAACGTCGTTCAACCGACTGACATATGACAAGGCATGTGTCTATGGTGGATAGTTTCTACAGTCCGTGATCGTGACGAGAATCAGTAACAAGTATATTTTAAAAACTTTGTATCGATTTTCATCAAGTGGAACAGACGCAAAACTGCGTCAATAGTACGGGTAAGGGTGCGAGTTTGGATATTGACATAATAGTAGGGCTGTAAAGGATTTAAATGTGGCAATAAATAATAAATTTAGAAAACGCTATAAAATACTTTTGCCTGTAACCATTTTTTAATATAGTTTACGTTTTTTAAAATCTTTTATATTATTAATAGTATGCAAGAAATATTCAATACCTACCGTTACGGGGTTTATTCACAGGAAAATTGGCAATTTCATTACACAAACAGTCGTTCGTATCAAGGATTAAGCGGTTTTTAAATCACGTAAAATTTACAGTTTAATTTTTTTTTTCTAGATATATTTGTATGCCTTAAGGTACATTTACATCTAACATATATTGCACGACATTTATATTAGATACTAGTTTTGACTGATGCAAACGATCGAAAATTTATGTCTGAGATATGTGTCAGTTCGATACATATATCTCAGACATTTCTATACGCTTAGGCCCTCCTCACATGGGGAGACTGAAAAGAAACCGTAGTAGCTTAGATACTTAGAGACTGGGCGTCTTCACTACTCAAGTTGTTTGTTCTCCTCACACAGGAATCAGGATCAATTTTTCTGGCTTTGCCTTTAAATTGGTAGCAGTAGGTATTGATGAATGTGATGAAATCATAAGCGAGTAGGTTGGGGTTTGTACACTAGGAGGTACATATGGAGCCGAACTGATAATATCATCAATAAGTTGCAAAACTCTACGCCTGAATGCCTTCATTTGAGCGTTATGGGTTCAATCTCAGGCAGGAGACTGAGTAAAAATGTTCTATTTCCATCTTCTGGTTTTTTGTCCCCTTCATTTGAGGTATCGCGAAATCTTTTAGTTTTAGTTAGGCTTCTAGATAGTTCTCGAACGCCTTATATCCATCTGAAGTTGTCCGTTTCTGAGCTTTTCGGGTTGTTATACATAGGTGAGACCTAGTAAAATCACTTGGTACTTTCTGAGAATGTCCAGTTTCTGTACTTTGATATGAACTTTCGGGTAACTGGCTGGAAGGGGTGGGTGTTGCTGGTGACAGCAGCTCTTCGGTTTGTGATTGATTCTGTACTAGAGTCCGAATTTTCTTCTTTAACCGGTAAGCCATCTGCAGACGAGTCTTGTTCCGGATCTAGTGTAGACAGTTGGCTGAGGTTTGGGGGTAAATTTCCAGCTGGTGTTCATAACGTTTTCATGAAAGGAAGTGTAAAATGCATGACTTCTGCCAAGTAATATGGCGTTTTTTAAATTTTGATGCCTGAACCACTGGGAGAGGGTTTCATATGCCGGACATAAGCGAAGGACCGAGCGAAGATTCTTCCATTTCTCCTTGCACTCACGCACTGCAAAAAAAAATCCTTATATAGAAATAAAAGAATGTAGAAATGATAGGTAATTAAATAATAATTAATATTAAGATCTTCACATTACAATATACGGGGTGTTAATTAAGTATGTACAGGCTGTTTCCTATAAAATGATATACTCCCTTATTTTGGTCAATTTTGACGTACACTGTAGGTAAAAAAAAATATTTTTTCTAAAACTTCATTTTAAATCATTAAACTTTTCTATTAAACAGTTTTTTGAGAAACATCAAATAAAAAAGATAAAGGGAGGTCAATAATATAAAAAAACACCCTGTACATACTTAATTAACACCATGTATTATGTATTGTGTAAAGTACGATTATGTCAATAATTTATTAACATGTTTGAGATTTGCGATCATTCAAAGAGGGCTGCCTCCGACTGGCAACAGTCGTTAATATAATATGGGAAAATATGATAAAAGTTATATTTTAAAAAGAAAATTATATTTTCTCTTTGGCAGGTACTTGACAACAGGATGCATTTTTGTATCACTTTCGTTGTACTTTGCTAGAGGAGGGAGTACCGTTATTTACATCGTACATGAAACTACTAAAGTAATTTGGAGAGCTTTGAAAGATTCTCATATAGCCATATGAGAATCTACCAACTGTACAGAAATGGATGACAATAGCTCAACGTTTCTATTCACTGTGGAATTTACCGAACTGTCTAGGTGCGATAGATGGGAACCACATCCGGATTGAAAAACTACCTGGCACAGGATCAACTAATTTCAATTATAAAAGTTATCACTCTATAGTCGTATTGGCATGCAGTGATGCAGATGGGGTTTTCACTATCATCGAAACCGAGTACGCTGGCAGAAACAGTGATGGCGGAATATTTCGTTCATCAGCTATAAAACACTGGATTACAAATGAAAGACTAAATATACCTCAGCCTTCAATATTGCCAGATGATTTAAATGAGTACGCTTTCCCTTACTACTTTGTTGGAGACGAAGCTTTTCCGTTGACTCCATATCTACTGCGACCATACCGTCAAAGAACTCTTGATAACGTTAAAAGAATTTTCAATTACAGATTGAGCAGAGAAAGAAAAAGCATAGAATGTGCTTTCGGCATAATGGTCCAAAAATTTCAGGTGTTCGCTGTCGGTCGACGGCAAGAGTAATTGATATAATACAAGCCGTTTGCATTCTTCATAATTTTGTTCATTCTATAGAAGGTATACCATATACTTAACCGCAATCTGACTCTACTACTCTCTACTACTTTGCCGACTTCACTCCAAGCTTTGTCAGTGATATCTCTTCTTGAGTACCCTTTTATTTTATAATTATAGAGTACAGGGCGTTTTTCCACTTCTTGTACGAATTTTATATTACTAATTTGCTCCATTTTTAATCGCTGTGCTTAAGATACTGTCGATACTGAAGTAGTACGGCGACGAGCATGTTGGGTCGCGGATACTCGGATTACGTTCGTTTCCTAGTCGCCGCGATTCGAGTAGCTCTGTGTTGCGCCATTGAAATATGCAAGCGGAGTTGTCTAGTCGCCCAGTCTCTAAGTGCGGGTATACACGATCCGGTTTCAACGGATGCGGTAGAAACGGATGCGTTTCTACCGCATAGGATATACGCGATACACACTGCGTTAAAAACGGATAGGTATTAAAAAAAATTCAAAAATTTGATTGCTTCGAGACTTTCATCGGGAAATAATGTTTTCATTGCAAGATTCTTCATCAAGAATTATTTGTGGTCTTGAAGCAAAAGATTTTTTGCGAGAGTCAGTATAACGTGAAAACATTGAAGGCATCCATATTTTGAAAGTGGTGTAGAAAAAAATCGACAAATTTCATACAAATATTCGGCAGTATCATAATAAGTTTTTTAATTATTACAGAATGTCTAAAAAATCATTTGGCGAATTGTTGACTGTGTTAAAACAAGATATATAATGTAATAATTTGGGTGAAAATAACTAAAAACGCGCGTTACAACCGGAACGTATATCGCGATACATTGAAGTACGTGTGTTGCCCAGGATGATTCGGTTATCCGGCGCGCGGTCTTGCCGCAGCAAGCTGCGGCGCTGATCCGTCGATCCGGCATTGACGCATCCATGTATCGTCTTCTATTAAAACCTATGTGTTGTCGTGACGATCCGGCGCCGGACCGTTTTCGTCGGACCGTTCATACCGGATCGTGTATACCCGGCCTAAGTATCTAAGCTACTACGGTTTCTTTTCAGTCTCCCCATGTGAGGAGGGACTAATGTAAACATCTCTGCTTTTGCAAGTCTTAATACGCAGGAAATAAATCGCACTCTAGGTTTGTTTAGACCAGATGGTATCTCTGTATAGTGTATACGATGAAAATATTTAAAAGGAAATGTGCTGCTATTGTAATTATTATGAATAGTTTTGCAGTTGACCAGTCGTCTACTTTTCAAGAATTGTGAGGCAATTTATTTTTGAGTATATACGATGGGTGTTAAAAAAGAATGGCTAAAAAGTTAAATTGATGAGTTAATGTACCGTAATAAACCAGAAGTTAGGGATGTTAAAAGTAAAGTTTATAAAGATTGAGTGAAAAAACAAAATACCCTAAGTGAGCTGGTGTGAAAGTGAAACCACCGTAGATGAAATAACCAGAAAAATTCAAAACTTAAGTTAACTTAATTTTGTTATTTGGTTTTTTATATTAATTCTTAAGAATCAACTTAACAGGGAATTAAAAAAAAAACTGCTAAAAAAAAACCAAGGTACCAACAAACTTTATACATTAAATTGGCCGTATATTAAATCGCTATTGTTTTTACAAAGTAGTAGAATATGTAAATTAGAACTAGGAAATATATACCAATGGTAAGAAAAAAGATTTAGTATTATCTTCTCTACTGGGTTTATTATAATAATTCCACATTAACTTATATTAGCCAGGAACTTCTCCTTGCGGGTTAACAAAATCCTCTCGAAATTCTTCTCTAACTTCTCTGGCGTAATTCGTATAGTTATTACTACCCTGTTGCGTCAATGGCAACAAATTTCTCGGTCTATCTTCGCGCTTCCAACTTCCGGTACTACTTCACCGGTTTCTGGATTTTCTCAGCAAGCGGCCAAATTAATTGAATGGGCGAGTTTTGGAGCCAGAAGAATTGGTTTTCTAAGTATTCTTAATATACTTGAGATAGTACCAAAAGCATTAATAATAATAACAACCCTATGGACTAGGGAACTCAACAAAATACTAGAAAGAAAAAGAAAAATAATGATTTAAAAGAAGTTGAAGAAGTAGTCCATACTTGCAGTGGAGTTAATAAGTTAAAGGGTAACTAAAATTGTTTCAGTCATCCTTTACTAAATTTATTTGAAAAATCATCTATTCTACATGTTTCGGACATATAAGATGTCCATCATCAGAGATCTATAAAGAACCGAAGAAACTTATAAGCTAAGGATAAAAAATGTTGAAATAAAAGGTATTAAAATTAACTTACATAGAATGAGGGTTTTCGTCACAACATACAACACGCCATCGCCCTACTGGTAAGGTCAAAAGTCAAAATCACTAACAATAAATAAAAAGCCATCTACAATAATGATAAAAAGGCTTAACTAATTAACAAATAAACAATTGGACGTTAAAGATAAAAAAACTTACATTAAGATGCATGAGAAGGGACTAAACCGGGGTCTATACAAACATTAAAATCACATAATTACAACACTAGGATAATTGACACATGTAGTATTATTATTTTGTATAGCTCTATTTATTTCTAAAATTTCAAGTAAATCCAGTTTATTACCTTTATGGCTGAAATGTAAATATTTGGTGTCTTTTTGTGAGGGTGGTGATAAATCCATTACAAACTTAAGCTTTGAAGATTCTGAATTTCAAGAAAACACCTCAAAACATGATACCCCAGATTTCAATTTTCACCCTAGATCGCTTAATACAAGCAACACCGTCTTTACAGATAAAGAATTACAACTATTAAACTCTGGAATTAAATACAATTTTCATATAAGTCCAAAAAAACAAGACTTGGAACTGTTGGAGGTCGACTGTGAAAATATATTCTGTTTTAAATAATTGATCCTTAAAGGAAACTCCTAGGTCCCAGACGGCTTCTTGTTTAAGTAATTATTACAACAATTTAAACAATTTCTCATCTAGATTTGATTCAAACCTTAAAACTTTAAAAGACGTAAAGAGTAAAATCGATGATCTTATTCTGACCAAAGCAGACAAAGGCAATTGTCTGGTAATTTTGAATAGGACTCAGTACGTTGATAAAGTAGATCTATTCTTGTCTTCTGACAATTTTTCGCATATTACTTTTAACCCCTTAGAGAAATTTTTCATCAAGTTTAAAAATACATTGAAACAGGTATCAAACACTTTAGAATTTTTCAGGACTAATAAGTTTAAGCTAACGCCTACCAACCCTTCCACCCCCCGATTATATGGCCTACCCAAAATCCATAAACAAGATATTCATATTCGTCCAGTGGTATCCTACTGTTCTTCTCCTTGTAATAAACTCAGCTCTTGGCTGAATCACATTTTACTTTCAATTACCAACTTTAAGAGTGCCTTTTCCATTAAAAATTCTTCACAACTAGCGGATGAATTAAAGGATAGATAATACGGAAAAAAGTATGCAACTTTTGTATAAAAAGTTTTTCTCTATCACTAATATTAACCCCTGTATATGGGCTCGCAAATATAAAAAATGACCCTGTACATATATATGTATGTAGTTACTTAACATCACAATTTTGCATCAGTGCACTTTTCATAATTTAAGGAGGCTTTAGAACTAATTCTGTTAAAAATAGAAAAAAAAACCTTAGAAATCATTTAAAAAGTTTAAATTAAAAACACGAAATTGAAAATTGAAATCTGTTTTTTCTTCATAACAGAATTAGCTTTAGATCCCTTTTAAAGTCATAAAAAGTGCCATTTTCAACACCTTATATTAAAAAAATAGTTAACAAGTATGACATTATGATACATGAAAATTTTTAACATTTTATGTAGAATTTAAAAATGTGTTGACTATAGGGTGGTTCGTTTACAATAACTAAGGTTTTGGCAT